>NC_044035.1:242279179-242585786 GCF_901765095.1 Microcaecilia unicolor | reverse complement strand
TGTATGCACTGCGGTTCTGTCTAACACACACACATATGCACACTCGTACACCGAGAGATTGGAAAGAATTCCATGAGCTATGCTCCACATGCTTTCCCCACTTGTTTCACATTAAAGGTTTTTGGAGAAGTTGCATTTAGGTTTAGGTTTAATTGTACTTGATATGCTGCCCTGGCAGTGTCTGACCTCCTTTTCATAAATGTGAACTCCTCAGAATTCTAGGACTGCTAAAGCCATAAGTGCTCATTAGGGGATGAAGTGGCATCTGCATTACATAAAGTTGGCTGATTGTTGGGGATGGCAGGGATCTGTATGTTATTGAGGTATTACATCACTGTAAATTTTAGATGCTTTGTAGCTCTGTGCTTACAGTATCCTGCATTGTTCCTAGAAGGCCAAGTCTTGGTACTGTGAGGGTAGGTGATATTCTAAAAGGAGCCGTTAACATTCTGATCCAGATTCTGCTCCAGTTCTGTAGGACCATCCTCTTGAATATAGCAAGATAAGTAGTGCTCATGAACATTTGATTCATGGAGCTTGGTCTTAAACAGCTAAAATATTTGATAAAAGCAAGTCACATAAAATAATAGGTGTTGGATTTTGCACCTGCAATTAAGGGAGGTTTTTGGTCAGTAATTGAGACTGAGTCTGTAGAGACAGCATCAAAAAATTGCTTTATGTCCACAGACGTATTCTGAGGTATTTTCTTCCCTTTTTGCACCTTTTTGATTCATTCATGTATAGTTTTTAGTTTGTTAATGTTAGGTGATTGAATGAACCCCCGATTATTGATTGCATCCTCTTGAAAGGCCATTCCTTGAGGTTATATTATCACCTCTACATGTATCTCAAGCAATATGTCAGGAGTAGGGATGCTACGTATGCAGTTTGCTGGAAATGCAAAACATTAAGCTGTAGTGTTGCGTACACGTGACATAGGAAAATAGGCAGGTGAAACACAGCTGCTGCTAACCTGTGACAAGTTGAAAAGAAGCATAATTCCAACAGGGCAAAAAATGTGGCAAAAAAAAACATGGAAGACACCCTGTAAAACAGGCATCTCTTATATTTGCTTACACTGCTGAATTTATACATCGAGGGAACAGATGGTGGTAGCCTAGCTCCTGCATTTCAGTGCATCTCATGAAGAGGTTTTAACAGCAGCCTCACCAGAGAACACAGGCTTTCAAAGCTGTATTTTGACATAATTTTCATTGCTGTGGAGAAGGATGTGTGCGGGTGTGTAAAAATTGTTTTAACATTCCAAAGTAATTGCAGCCCTGGGTGAAACCACCAGGAACATCAATATTATATACCTAAGGACAGCACACTTTTCATTTATGAAGCGACAGGGAGTTCAGATGTCTGGGGAATGATGCTGTGCAGGTAAAAGTCGAAATGATAGGTATTTTTTTCTTAGCGGTATACTTCTGTACCTCCCTCCCACTCTATGCTGCCTTCCGCTGCTGCCACCTCCACTCTCAGCTGCCTTCCTTTGTCCACTATAACTCCTTCTTTTCTCCCTTATTCCTTCTACCTCTTTACCTGCTGTGCATCTAATAAGTGAGACCAATGCAATTGTAGATGGCTGGAAAACATTTTGGTGTTTTAAGAAGTTTTTGTCATTGAAGTCTGTGACAGTAGATGGTGTGAATGTCAGAAGAGCTTTTTTTCTGTAAAGCGGGTTGCCCTCACCAATGGAATAGCACTGTGGAGAGGTCTAATAGCAGTGAGTTGAGAGGTCTAATCCTGATTTTGAAAACTAATCCCCGGATTCTATATAGCGTGATGTACATTGCACGCACAAATACAGTCGTATTCTGTATTTGCCTCCACAACTTGATAAGTTAACAAGCCAATCACCGCTGATAATTGCCAATTAAGCAATGATTGACACTAATTGGCATTAATTAGAATTTACACACACAACTGTCTAAGCGTATTCTGTAATGTGATGTGCGTAAATTCTAAGTTGCATAGTTGAAAAGGGGGCATGGGGATCGGCGGGTCATGGGTGTTTCTAAAATCTATGCACATTTTTACAGAATACACCCAGTCTGTGCCTAATTTAGGCGTCAGGATTTACACCAGGTTTTACTTGGAATAACTGCCCGCGACTAAATATAGTCACACGGACAGGCACTCGGTATAATCTATAGACTACACAGAAATGTAGGCTTATTCTATAAAGTATGCTTAAATTAAGACATAATTTAGAGAATACATTTAGGCATTTTTCATTTTGGCACTGATTTTTTAGGCGTGATATATAGAATCTAGCCCTAAGGGGGTAAGTATTCAGCTGCTGGCAGTCAGTGCTTTTTTTTTGACTGACACTGGCATTGTGCCCTGATATTTAATATCAGGCCATGTCCAGGCACTGGCATTGAACATTCATTTATGTATGACTGACTATCCCATATGTGATTAAGTGTGATATTCACTTTGAAGATCAATAAAAGTTAGCAGGTGTACTTTAATCACAATCAAATTCCCAACTGCACCCAATTATAATTTCTTTCCATCATAATTCCAAATAGCACAAATTTGGGTATTGTTAATTCGAAAAAATTCTTTATTTTTTCAAATTTGTTATTTTGATATGTTTTTCGAAATCTTCCTCACTATGAGGCAGTCATTGATACAGTACATGCGATTATTATATTCTAAGTTTTGTTGGACCACACCCTGAGACAGCAATTGTGAAACATTCCGTATGTTGGTGGGGGCTCTCGTGTCCTGCAAGATGTGAAAGACAAGTGTTAAGCAAGCATAAGCTGAAGTGATTCCACTTTTAAGTGTTTTAAAGTATTTTCTACTGAAGAGATGCTTACTCACTTGTTCAGTACCCTTATTTTATCATCCCCACCTCAGAAATTCCCTTATATCTTATTTGTCTTGTTTGTCTGTCCTAATTAGATTGTAAGCTCTGTCGAGCAGGGACTGTCTCTTCATGTTCAAGTGTACAGCGCTGCGTACATCTAGTAGCGCTATAGAGATGATAAGTAGTAGTAGTAGTAGTAATTTTGTACAATGAGGAAGATTTGGAAAAAGATATCTAAATAAAAAATTTGAAAAGAAAGAAGTTTTTCGATTAACCATGCCCAAATTTGTGCTATCTACTACTACTACTACTACTTTGGAATTAAGACTGAAAGAAATTATAATTGGGTGCAGCTGGGAATGTAAGTGAATTTAGCACATAACTGCCTAGGTAAAACTGGACAAAGATAGTACATAGTTTTATGCGGTCCGATTTGTCCACTTAACTTTGATGGTTAAGTGCTGAATATCGGCACTTAACAGTACAAGTGCTGACTCGGCCCCAGACCGCCCACAAAATAAGTGCCGCTGAATATCCACGGAGAGTCCATTACATTTCTGGGCTAGGTTTGATTTTCAAGGTCATTCATTCAGTAAATTGCCTCACAGGAAGTTGTAGCCTTTCCACCTGGCTAAAGTAGGAACAGTCTTTATTCAGTTACCAAAATAAAGAGAATCACAATGCAAAATTAATGGTACAGAAGTTAAATTTGAAGAGAGATAGAAAACATTTTGAAGCAGTACAATACACGTTTAACTCACAGCTTGAATTTAAATTGTATTTCTATCCATAAACAGTGCAAACCAGAGACAAAAAGTTCCTCAGGTTTATCTGCTTTGTTCGTTGAAATGTCAACAATAAAATCTCACCCAAGGTCTTTTTTCTCTGTTAAGGCACAGTTGAAGCTACCAGAGAACTGTGGCCTATGGACAGGTCTCTCCAGGGCCACCAAGAGACTGAGTCGGGCCTGGGGCAGGGCCGCTGCAGGGCCCGCCCCCCCAGGATCGTCGCCACCGCCGCTGCCCCCCCCCCCCCCAAGGATTGTTGCTACCGCCCGCTGCAACGGTAATACCTTGGTTGGCGGTGATTCCAAGGCCCTGCCAGCAGAAGAGTCTTCCTCCAGTGCTGCTCTTCTTCTCTCTGCCGCGTGGCCTGCCCCTGCAGCTGCTTTTTCTCTCAAGTCACTCATTCTCGGTTTCAAAACTGAGCATGTGCGGCCTGAGGGGACAATCAGTCGCTTGGAAGGCAATGCGGCAGACTGTGAAGAAGAGCAGAGCTGGATGAAGATCTCTTCTGCTGGCAGGCCCCCCCTTCCCCCCGCCAGCCTGTTCTGTCTGTTCCTCCGGGTCCTCCCCGGCCTCCAAGGGGGGGCCCAGCGCCAGTTTTCTCTCTCTTGCTCCAGTTGGGACACGATCACCTGGGTTCCATCAGGAGCAGGAGAGAGAGAGAGACCCCGGCGCTGGGCTCCCCTTGGAGGAATTTTGCCCACCCTGCCCCCTCCTCTCAGCGGTCCTAGGCCTCTCTCTGTTTGTCTGCTGTCTGGGATACAGGGCGTCAATCAGAATAAGGAACCCTAATGGGAGGCTCCACTCATGTTCCATGTGTCCTAGCCTAGGGCACTTGCTGATGTGCCAGGGAGTTGGGGCTTACTTAGACACTTTGTCATTTTCACTATTGGTGTTTTACAAGTATCCCCATCACACAGCCCCCTTCTCCGAGCAATTCATGTCCAGCTCATCACAACTCATTAGCTTATCTGGGTCACCATAAGCTACATATCCTTAGGTACGTTCCTCAGGATAAATCTCAGCTTTCCCCCCCTAAACTTCCTTCCATGTATGAACAGGCCCTGGTTGTTTTTGAACATTTGAGCTTATTTTTCTTCCATTTTAAACATCATGGCTTGAAACATAGCAAGCAAAGGTGAATTAAATGGAATCAGCTAGATTTGCATCATTCTAAGCCCTCACTGCACACAAGAACATAAAAATAGCCATACTGGGTCAGACCAATAGTCCACCTAGCCCAGTATTCTGCTTCCAATAGTGGCCAATCCAGGTCATGAGTACCTAGCAGAAACCCAATTAGTAGCAACATTCCATACTACCAATCCCAGGGCAAGAAGTGGCTTCCCCAATGTCCATCTCAATAATAGACTATGGACTTTTCCTCCAGGAACTTGTCTAAACCTTTTCTAATCCCAGATACGCTAACCACTGTTACTACATCATCTGGCAATGAGTTCCGGAGCTTAACTATTCTTTGAGTGAAAAAAATATTTCCTCCTATTTGTTTTAAAAGTGTTTCCATGCAATTTCATTGAGTATCCCCTGGTCTTTGTACTTATTGAATGAGTGAAAAAATCTATTCGCCTCCACCCGCTGCACACCACTCAGGATTTTGTAGACCTTAGTCATATCCCTCCTCAGCCGTATCTTTTCCAAGCCGAAGAGCCCTAACCTCTTTAGCCTTTCCTCACACGGTAGCTGTTCCATCCCCTTTATCATTTTGGTAGTTCTTTGAACCTTTAATTCCGCTATATCTTTTTTGAGATTACAGTGACCAGAATTGAACAAAATACTCAAGGTAAGGTCTTATTTTGCATCCCTCTACTAATAATTCCTAGCACCTTGTTTGCTTTTTTTTGGCCACTCCTGCACACTGGGCAGAAGATTTCAGTGTATTGTCTACAATGACAGCTAGGTCTTTTTCTTGAGTGCTGAGTCCTAAAGTGGATCCTAGCATCTTAGAGAAAAACCTTTTTCCCCTTTCTTCCATTATAATATCCTATGGTATCCCCTGTTGTCCCAAGAAGGTCCTAACACTAGCAGGGTTCTTGAGCATAGGGCGGGTGTTAAACGTTCTAGGAACCAGAGCAGAAGTCTGGAAGAGATCCTAAAGTCCATCCAATGGACTGTATCTCACAAAGCTTCAAGCAGGTTTGGGGCCCCCTATAGCACTGGAGCCAAGGGCAGTTGCCCTGTTTGCACCCTTGAACACCAGGCCTGCTTGAGCAGCCTGCAGTACTATCACTGTGTTGACTGAGCTGAATTGAGAAGATGACCCTGCATACTTACAAATGAAGGTTTCTAGTGTCATATCCAGTAGAGGCTGGTTCTGACTGAGCTGGAAGCCCTGAACAGCAGAAAGAAATTGTCAGGCCAAAACATGAAAAATATAATACAGGGCAGTATTTCTTATCATAAATTCAGGAAATCTTCACATACTAACAGGATATAATATATTATGAATTACTGCAGCTTTACCATACAATAAGATTAGTTTGTGGAGTGTCACTGAGTACAGCTGCCTGAACCAACACTGCAGTGGTTATTTAGTGTGTGTGTGGGGGGAGGGGTTAGTTTTTTAATACTGCTTATCAGCACACATGCCTCTAAAGCATGTCCATCTGATGTCATTCTGTTTTATTGATCAAAATTAATGTAGGCTGTACAATATTTTGATCAGCAAATGCAAATGATCAAATACATCAAAAGTAAGCACTTCAGGGACATGCTAATGTGTACTGCGAAGAAAATCTGAGTATGCACAAATTGATCATTTAATAGGATTCTGTCCTCTGCATAGGACCGGTTATGTTGCTGCATGCCCAGCAACACTGATGAAAAATACTGTACCATGACTGAGATAGCTATAGGCTTCCTCTCAGAAGGCTTCCCCACCAGCACTCACCCCTCCATAACATGCCCATGACGATGCTTAAAAGAAAATCCACTGTATGTATCAAAGATTCACAAAATGAGGGGAGTTGTTTGCATTCAGTGAAGGCTCCACATTCTAAATATCTCTTGCAACTTCCTTCTTGAATTCTCATTAGTAAATGGGGCCAAGAGGGCAGCATTTTAGTGTGTGTGTGTGTGTAGGGTGGGGGGGGGGGGGGAATCCAAGAAGGGGCACCAGCAAGGATCTAATTCTAGTAGAGTTTGTGCTGTTGTATTGAAGGTAACTGGTGAAATACCAGAGGAGTGGGGAGTATATGGTTCACAGGTGAAATGGCTTTCTGACCTAGCGGGTATCTGCCACACTTAGGTGCTCACACTTGCATAAAGTGTTTGTGCTAACCGTATAGGTGAATAAATGCTGGGTCACCTGGTATTTTCTCAGGGGCAGTTTTCTTCAAATGGGTTAGTCTTGTGCATAGTATAACAGTAATGAATGTCATTCCTAAACCAGGGTATGTGGAGTATGATGTCAATCTCCCAAATGTATTGCTAACGCTTGCAATAGTACTTTCATCATACCAAAGAAAGTTTCTTTCTGGAGTTCATAAAATATACAGTAGAAATCCGGAAATCTGGACCACCCAAGAATCCAGACCTTTTAAAATTGCCTGCTGACTGCCTGAAAATCCAGAAGTCCATCTGAGAATCTGGACTCCCCCCCCCCCCCCCCCCCCTGTATAGCTTTTCTATCTCCGTTCTCATCCCTGCACTTGCTTCTGTCATTCTCCCAGGCCCCCCCATGGCTACTCCTCCTCCTTCCATCTCTCCCTCCGCCCTCTGGGCCCAGAGCAAGCAACATAAAATGAACCTTTGGGCTATCCCAGTATGGCAATACTTATGTACTTCTACCCGAAGCTCAGCCTTCTTCTTTCTTTCTCCATCCTTATGGAATTCCCTTCCAGAACATCTTTGATTGGAACATTCTTATACTGCTTTTCATGCTGCGTTACAAATTTATTTCCTTGAGGTAGCCTTTGCAACTTTATAATTCTCCATCCTGAGAAGGGAGAGCACAGTGGTGCCCAGTGGTGAGCTCACAGTTTCTGAATGAATGAGTGTATATTTTTTGTATTGAATGCCTTGGTTGAATGTCTCTTTCCTAGTTCATTATGAAGTTCTGCTTTTACTTTTATGGATTTTATTCTACACCGCTTTGACTTGTTCTTTAAAAGGGGTGGTATTAAATTCAATAAACAATAAATGTTTTCTTAATACTTGAGGGTTTTCTCTCTCTCCATATGATTTACTGAGTAATTGATTGGGAATGACAACTCTATAATCAATCAAACTATTTTTCCTATTACCTCTATAATCAATGCCGCTATATCCAGTTTTCTGGCACCCAGCTTTTATCAGTCAGAATGGGAATGTCCCAGGTGATCATTTCTTTGTGTTCCACAATTCTCTTAGGGTCATGATCACAGTGCTTTTCTGGTACATTGATGTTGTAATGCTTACTGAGTTTCCAATGAATGAGATATGCCACCTTGTTGATCATTTTTATATAAATATTTTCTGCCATCAGCACCACAGTCAGCCACGAGATGTGTAACTATTACTAGTTCTTTCTTACAGAATCTACAGCTGTCCATTGCACAAAGTTTTTGAATGCAAACCATCTTATCCATAATCAGCTGTCCTGGGTTGCAGCTATCAGTTGCTCATCCTTAGGTTTCAATTCACCTCTCCTTAGCAATTCATGTATCCAATGTTGATCAACGAGTGGGAAGTTGGTGCTTTCTTTCCCTGGTTTCTTTCCAGTTAGAGAATTGCCCTCCACATGCATAATTTTACCCACATTAGGGTGGTTTGGGGGGGGGGGGGGGGGGGGGGGGGGAGGGAGATCCAGGAAGCTGTGTCTGAAGACATGCCCAGGATTTTTGTTTTTAGATTTGTTGAAATGGGTTTGTGTTTTTGTTAGTGCTGGCTGCCTTTTGAACACGAAATTAAACTAAAACAAAAACAATTTGATTTGATTTTTTTTTTCTTTTCATCATATCAGGACTTCTTGTTCTGGAATTTCATTTCTACAGAAAAACAGTAAGTCTTGGCTTATTTAGTCCCTAGGTGCTAAATAAGAAAGTAATTACTGTGAGAAGATATTTCATTTTCCCCCTTTTCTCTAAACAACTTTTTGAATCTGGAGAAGATCTGACTCTAAAAAGAACTGAGAGCAGTTCATTACATTTGCCATTATCCTTCAGCCAGATTTAATAGTAACTTTCAACATGATAGTCATGCCCATTGCCAATTACTGTAATGCTTTTTAATGTAGGAGTATAAAGTAATTATACTACATTCAGAATGCTGCAGCATGATTAGTGGTCAGTGTTAGTTATCAAGATCCTATCACTCCTGTCCTTGACGAGTTACAGCAGCTTCCAGTGGAATTTAAGCTACAGCTCTTGAAACATAAAATCAGGCTTGGTCTCATACCTGTTTATATCTACCGTAAATGCCGTGCCATTCTTTGAGATCTTCACAAAAGGATCTGTTGTGTATCCCAACACCATCGCAAGCGTGTTTGACCAAGACTGAAAATAGGTCTTTTCTGTTGTGGCCACATGATTGTGAAATTCTCTGCCCAGAAGTCTCAGGTCAGGATCTGATCCCAGTATATTTCAAAACATTTAATTCAACTTTCAGTATTGTCAACTATGAGTTTAGATGTAATTTTTATTTTACTTTTCATTGTTTTTTTATTATTGTATTTACTATTGGATTTTATATTGTATTCATAGATTGTTCACCACTTTGTGATTAGAAAAGTGGACATTAAGAGGGTAATTTTATAACAGGGTATCTAAGCACCAACCCACGGATTCTATATAGGTCACAATAGAAATCAAACAAAATAAAACATGGAAAAGAAAATAAGATGATACCTTTTTTATTGGACATAACTTAATACATTTCTTGATTAGCTTTCGAAGGTTGCCCTTCTTCGTCAGATCGGAAATAAGCAAATGTGCTAGCTGACAGTGTATATAAGTGAAAACATTCAAGCATTGCTATGATAGTCTGACAGGGTGGGAGGATGGGGGTGGGTCGGAGGTATGCATGGGGACATCAAAGCATATCATTGATATTCTAACAGGATGGGTGTGGGTAGGTGAGGGGAGGGTGATCAACAGAGACATACAGTTTTATGGTTTATAATGGGCTAGGAACCCCAGGTCCTTGTTAAGTCCTTTCTGTTGGGTGTTAAAATATTCAATCATTCTGACTTCAAAGGTCTTACGTTCTTGTATGGTTTTAAAGTTACCTTTCAGTATTCTCACTGTGAAATCACTGGTACAGTGTCCTGGTTCTGTGAAGTGCTGTCCCACCGGGGTGGGGGCCCTACTGGCTGTATTGTTCATGAACAACGTGCAGGACATCAGACTCAGAATTTGAAACTGAAGGAAACTTTGCTGCAACAGAAGAGAGGACCTCGGCTGGCGGTGGGTTGGGGTCCCTCGCCAGCTTTGCAACGGAAGGACCTCGGCTGGTGGGGGTTGGGGTCCCCCACCAGCTTTGCAACGGAAGGACCTCGGCTGGCGGGGGTTGGGGTCCCCCGCCAGCAAAGGTAGACGACGGCGGCGGGGGAGGGTTGGCAGCACGAGAGGGGGTGGAGAGGGTCATCGGCGGGGGGGGGGGTCAAAGTTGGCGGTGGGGGGGGGGCTAAAATGTCCCCCCTCACTCTGGCTCTAGCCCCCTCCTGCCGAAGTCCAGATACGCCTCTGCGCCATACCAATATCCACACTGTATCAGGAATATTTGAAGACTGTAAACACAACCAAGTCAGAATCCAAAAAAGTCTCCCACAATTGCCAACATTAAAGAAATAAAGAAATGAAGGTGAAAAGGAGGAAAAGGGATCTCAGAAACCAAATGGATGCTTGTTGTACAAACATTGAATTGTCCAAATTACAGGTTCCAAGTTTCAATCATCAATCCTGAAAAATCCTCCTAAGGTCTAAGGACACTCATTGAGGGGTCCTTTTACCAAGCTGCGGTAAACAGCAGGGGCTGTTTTTCCTGCGTGCCAGGGCCCTTTTTATCACAGCAGGTAAAAAGCCCCTAAAAAAATGGCTATGCAGTAAGATTACTCTTAGCACGTGGCCATGCGGCAGGGAGCACTTACTGCCACCCATTAAGATGGCGGTAAGGATCACCACGGTAACCCAGCAGCGCCCAATTACTGCCAGGTTATAGCACTATGGTAAAATTTACAAAAGGTTTTGTTGCACCAGAAATGGAGCATGCTCAAGGTGGAACTACTGCCAGAGGCCACATTGGACCGGCGGTAGTTCTGGGTTGCCACATGGTCAGCTCGTTGTCCTGCGGCAACCCTTTAGTAAAAGAGCCCCTGAATTTTATAAATTCTATACCCCTTTTTTTTCCCAAATTTTTCTGGAACCCTAAAATATCCAAAACTCTCTCATATAAACATCAGCGTTTTGCTAATGAAATTGTATGTAAAGCAGCCAGCTTTGCTCAATTTTTAGCAGCATCTAAACTCAACAGCCGCTTCATCAGGGACTGTTTGTGTAGCTCAATTATATCACAGAGTGCAGCCATTTTGAAGTTGTCTTGCTGCAGGCTGCACTCCGTGATATAACTGAGCTACACAAACAGTCCCTGATGAAGCGGCTGTTGAGTTTAGATGCTGCTAAAAATTAAGCAAAGTTGGCTGCTTTACATACATTTCATTAGCAAAACACTGCTGTTTATATGAGAGAGTTTTGGATATTTTAGGACTTCAGAAAATTTTGAAAAAAAAAGTTAGAAAATGTATATAATTCAATAAATGTCTTTAGACCTTAGGAGTTTTTTTCAGGATCAATGATTGAAGAAACCTGTAATTTGGACGATTCAATGTTTATACAACAAGTGTCCATTTGGTTTCTGAGATCATTTCTCCTCCTTTTCACCTTTATTCCTTTATTTCTTTAATGTTGGCAATTGTGGGAGACTTTTTGGGATTCTGACTGGGCCTTTCCGATGCCTAACTTTGGACGCCATTTACTAACTCTGGCCCCAAATACTTTCACACAAAGTTACAGCTGTTCTGAAGTGTATTTGGTTTGTATGGGCACCTAAAATTTTAAAGTGCATGCAAGTCACTTCTACATGTGTGTACCTATGAATTAATGTGTGTACAATCGATTTGCATGTGCAAATACAATGAGTCTTTTTTACTAAGGCGCATTAGCGTTTTTAGCGTGTGCTAATATTTAGGGTGCATTAAATGCAGGGCTTTTTTTGAGGGGGTACTGAGTTCCGGCACCTTTTTCATTGTCTGCTAAAATTGACTCATGGTCCCCAAGTTATAGTAAAAGAGCTCAGGCTCTACACACCAATTCTGCCTTTTCATAGATTTTGTGACTGGTTACAGGGGGCCTGGCTATTGTGGGGCAGGGGCGTAGCCAGACAACAGGTGCTCAGGTCCCGGTATCGTGGAGAGTAGCTGGCCAAGCTTGGGATCCCCACCAGCTACCGCTAAACGTGCGCTATTTTTGGGTGGGCCTGGGCCCTAAATGGGTGGGCCCTGGCCCACCCAGGCCCACCTGTGGCTACGCCACTGTTGTGGGGTGGGTCCCTCAGTGATCACCCCACCCCTGAAGGGTGGCCTGGCATTTGAGTACCGGCACCTTTTTTGCTAGAAAACAGGCACTGACTAAATGTTACAGATGTCCATAGGAATATATGATCATCCACTAGTCCCAGTATCAATATTATATTTAATGGAGGGGGTTCTTCATAGACAATCTTTTATACCCAACTCCAAGTGTTTCTGAACAATATTCTTACATAGATTTCAAAGGGATTCAAGTAATGGATCTGTCAGATAACCATGTCACCACCATTCAGGCTATATATATGAGCCAGGCATTTTTTTCTTATGGTTGGCATGTATTCCTCATTGATCCATACTTTTTAATATTTAAACTTTCACCCATCATTTTAAATCTTAAATGTTCTATCTTGTAATAAAATTACACTTAGCTTATCTGAATCTTCCGTTCTTTTTTCTTTTTTTTGTTTATTTCTTATATAAATTGAGTTCGGAGACATGAACTCATGTTTCGCACAAACTGCTGTGTCAAGGTACATCTCTTCTACATGAGCTAGAAAAATATCCGTAGCTCTCTCTCAGCATTTAAATATTAAAAAGTATGGATCAATGAGGAGTACATGCCTACCATAAGAAAAAAATGCCTGGCTCATATATATATATAGCCTGAATGGTGGTGACATGGTTATCTGACAGTTCCATTACTTGAATCCCTTTGAAATCTATGTAAGAATATTGTTCAGAAACACTTGGAGTTGGGTATAAAAGATTGTCATAGGAATATATGGACATCTCTAACATTTAGTGTGCCCTAAATATTAGTGCATGCTATGAACGCGCTAGCACACTTTAGTAAAAGACCCCCAATATACGTAGAAAATACAAATGTGTGAAAAAACTCAAAAGTACATATAAAAATTTCAAAACCTTTACTTAAAGCGAAGACGAGCCTAACATTTTTGGCCGTGCACACCCCTACACATTAACAGTTTTAACACAGACTGGCACAATAAAAAAAATTTAAAGACCGCTGCTGCATGCAAATTCATTTAAATTATGTAAAATGCATTAAATATGCAATTTGGGTTAGCTAGCTGATAACAGAAAAACTTAACTGCACCTCTGAGAGATGAAGTTAAATTTATATGTTAATCTTTGGAGTGGGGGAGGTGTGGTTCTATCTAATATCCTTTGGCTGAGGGCTATTTCAACCTGATCAGCACCTTGGTCTTGTCACCTCTGCTAGAGTCATTCTGGTTGATATTTAAAGTGATTTTAACCAGCCAAAAATGGCTCCTGGCCAGTTAAATTGCCTGTTCAGGACTTACTGCTAATTTTCAGTGGCACTGAAGGGCCCCTTTTACCAAGTTGCGGCAAAAGGGGGTCTGCGCTTGTGTCTGCGTGTGTTTTTCACGCATGCCGAGGTCCCCTTTTACCGTAGCAGGTAAAAGGGAAGTCTCTCTTTCCTGCAAGAAATGGCTGTAAAATACTTGCTGTGTGGCCATTTGGGGGGGAGGAGAGCTCTTATCGTCACCCATTGAGGTGGCGGTAAGGGCTCACATGCTAACTCAATGGTAATCGGGCAGCGCATGACACTGCCCGATTACCACCGAGTACAGTCCAGCGTTTCAAAGATAAATATATTTTTGTAGTGCCAGATATGATGGCACGCTAGGGGTGGGAAGTACAGCTGGGCTGCTGTGGTGGCCCAGCGGTACTTCCAGTTTGGCGAGTGGTAAGCCTGTGTTGGGCTTACCACTGCTTAGTAAAAGGAGCCTTTAACTGGTTAGTACTACTGAAAATAACCAGTTAGCACCGAACTGAAAACCAGCTATTTGGGGGGCATTTCAGTGGCGGAGTTGGCACTTGGCTGGTTAAGTGCCGATATTCAGCATTTAGTCGGCCAAGGTTACCGCATAGATAGAACTGCATAAAAGATAGTCCTATCTTTATGCAGTGCCCTATAGCTAGTAAATATTGCACTTAACCAGCTATGTATTAGCCAGCTAAGGAAACCTGGAATTTAGTGCCAGTGCCTGGACATGGCCCAGGATTGAATTTCCAGGCTTAACGCTGGCGACAGTCAGCAAAATGCTGATCAGGGCTGGCTGAATATGGGGGCCATTATTTCTGTGCAGCAGGGTTTCCCAAACTCTGTCCCTGGGAATCTGAACCGTCTGACTTTCACAATATCCTCAATAAATAATTATGAATTATATGTGCTATAAAATCTAGATGTAATGAAGGGCCCTAAGAACCAAATTTTGGAGGCCCTGCTTTATAGCTGTCTTACCTAAGAGCAAGATTTGTTAAGGCTCTTTATTCAGAAATCACTGCTGAAACCTGTGCATTAAACAATCTTTTTTAGGTTCCAGGTAAATCTTCTAATCTTGGTAAAAATAGCCACCTAATAGGCTTATGAATGATTGATTAAGCTCCTTTTCTCTTACCTTCGTCTTGAAACACTTTCCTATTCACTTTAATGGCCGTTTTGCTTGAATCACAAGTTCTTAATGCCCAGTACAGATGCCATGCTCAGCGCTTTGCTGTTTTCTGCCTATCATGAAAAGCTTTCAGTGAAATGGTTGCTAGGGGAAAAGAATTTCTCACATCCCTGATTCTCTCCCAAGATGTCTCTTTTCATCTTGCCTTCATAAAAAAATTATGGGTTTAGAGGAAAACAAGGGCAGAATTGTTATCTCAAAGTCTTAAAACAAGGATACAGACTACCTCAGGTTGCCCCCTCCTAAGATCTTCCAGTATCATGTACAAAGTAAAATTTATATAGTCCAAAAAAGCTTTATTTCTTGTATAATTCCATTCTTTAGAATAACAAGAATGTATATTTTTCTGCAGTATGTATGTTAATTGTTCTTAAAATAATGACAGAATTCAAGCCTGCTTGGAAAAGGGGACAATAACAGAGGGCGAGAGAGGGAGATAGAGTTTCAGAAGACAAAGAGGGGCATTTTCGAAAGGGGCGTCCAAGTTTCTATTTGGACGTCCTTGCAAAACATCCCAATCCAGGGGCGGGGAAACCCATATTTTCAAAACAATCCATCTTTCATTTCAAAATTAATGTCAGGGATGTCCAAATCCTTAAATTTCACCGTCCCTAGATTTGGACGTCCGTAGACATGGATGTTTCTGATTTTCGGCGATTTTCAAAACCAAAGACGTCAAGCATTTGTAGTGCACTCGTCCCCCTGACATGCCAGGACACCAACCGGGTACCCTAGGGGGCACTGTAGTGGACTTCTTAAAATGCTCCCAGGAACATAGCTCCCTTACCTTGTGTGCTGAGCCCCCCAAAACCCACTACCCACAACTGTACACCACTACCATAGCCCTTACGGGTGAAGGGGGGCACAGTGGGTTTGTGGTGGGTTTTGGAGGGCTCGCTGTTTCCTCCACAAATGTAACAGGTAGGGGAGGGGGTGGTGCTGGGTCCACCTTTCTGAAGTGCACTCACCCACTAAAACTGCTTCTGGGACCTGCAAACTGCTGTCATGGACCTGAGTATGACATCTGAGGCTGGCATAGAAGCTGGCACGACATATTTTTAAAGATATTTTTTGAGGGTGGGAGGGGGTTAGTGACCACTGGGGGAGTAACGGGAGGTCATCCCTTGATTCTCTTAGGTGGTCATCTGGTCATTTCGGGCACCTTTTTGTGCCTTAGTCTTAAGAAAAAGAGGTCCGGGTGAAAATGTCCAAGTGCTCATCAGGGACGTCCGTCTTTTTTTCGATTATGGGTCAAGGACGTCCAAGTGTTAGGCACGCTCAAGTCCCGCCTTCACTACGCCTCCAACACGCCCCCTTGAACTTTGGCCGTCCCTGTGACGGAGTGCAGTTGGAGACGTCCAAAATGGGCTTTCGATTATACCGATTTGGACGTTTCTGTGAGAAGGACGTCCATTTTACGATTTATGTCGAAAGGTGGACGTCCTCTTTCGAAAATGAGCCCAAAGGGCACCTGGGTAGACAGGATGAGCCACAAGTTCCTTTTGTGTTGGCAAGTATTGGACCTCATTTTCTAAACTGTATTAATGTTTAAAAAATACTCAAAAAATCCACTTATTCAAAAATGACTTAGTTTGAAGGAAAAAGGCCTCAAAGAGCTTCAAGATCAATTTTAATCTCACAGAGCTTAAAATGACCTGGACGGTCTTCTCTACTATTTTTACTACTACTACTATTTAGCATTTCTATAGCGCTACAAAGCATACGCAGCGCTGCACAAACATAGAAGAAAGACAGTCCCTGCTCAAAGAGCTTACAATCCTCATCATAGGCCAAAAAACCTTATAATGCCACAGGTTTAAACTTCTTACAATAACTGTGGTCAAAGATTATAAAGAGGCTTGCATATTTTTCTTAGTTATAATGTAGGTATAGATCATTACTATACGGTATCCATTTTACACTATTACACTTAACTTTTTAGAAGTGGTGCATAATGGATTATGCTGCTCATTCTGGTATTACGCTGTGTAGTCCTTCACTTCCCGCTCTGAGCTGACGATGGCCAGCGTTTCGCTGCTTCTTAAGGGTCTTGGGCCAAAAATGGGACACACACACAGCTCTCCAGGGTTGCCAGTGATTCGTCTGGTTGTGTGGAGTCATCAGAAAGGAATATCCTAAATAGGTGAGCTTTCAGGTGTTTTGGGAAAGTTAGGTAATTGTTCAAGAATTTGATGTCTTTCAGTAGTGTGTTCCAGAGTTTGGTGCCAATGTATGAGAAGTTGGTTGTGTAAGCAGACTTGTATTTTATGACTTGGCATCTCAGGAAGTGGAGGGTAAGGTAGGATCTTGAGCCATTGGTAGTGTTATGAATTGGTAGGTCTATTAGGCTAGTCAGGTAGCCTGGGGAGAGGCTGAAGATTATTCTGTAGGCCAGGGAACCTATCTCGAAGGATATACGTGCTTTGATCGGTAGCCCTTGTAATTTTCGGAGTAAAGGCCTTGTGCTTTTGAATCATTTTTTTCTGAATATGAGTCTTGCTGCTGTATTTTGTGCTGCTTGTAGTTTCTTTAAAATTTGTTCCAATGTAAGTAATCAGCGCACACAGTAGAATATTAACTTTACTTAACAGCTTAAAATGTAGAGCAGTTAAACAAAACCACTTAAGCATGCTTAGATTTATACATACAATGGAAATAAATTGAGCATTATGCAGCACAGGGCTGTATTCACTATTTTTACAATAGTATAATAAACTGATGAATTAAACAAAAGATTTCCATAAGTCAGACCACAGTTTACTTCTTAACAGACTCTAAATTTTGCTTGGGCCTACTCACTGCTCTGTCTTGTGGAAAAATGTGTGGGAAGGAAACGGAAAACAAATCCATCAGACTATAGGCATCAACATGTCAAATGATTGGGGGTGCCAAACACAATTGAAATTACCCATCCAAGGACATAATGTTCAAAATTGAGGGTACCCAGCACTCACTGGCATTCACAGAGGTGACACTTATGTCCCCGATCAGAGCTGGGATTTGCAAAAAATAAAAAAAATACAGTCCCTGGACTCCTCAGGTTAACTCTCAAGCAGTGGTTCTCAACTGGTATGTGTTGCAAGCATCTAGGAGGTATGTTGCAAGCCCTGCACACAAACAGAGCAGCATTTTTCTTTGTAAAGTTTGCAACATGTCTCTCTCTTCTCTTCTCTCCCTTGCCTCTGCGGATCCAACACCCCTCCCTTGTACTCCCTCAACACCCCTTTTCTAGTAGACCTAACTTGTTTACCAGCATCTGACCCAGAACCTTTCTTCTTGGAAGTCTCGACCTCTGATGTAACTTTCTATTTAAGCATGAGGGGGACAGGGCAGAGGAGAGGCTCCCACTTGACCCTGGCAGCATGTTATCACTTCCATTGCCAGCAAAGAAGTTGGAGGGAAGAGGCTGAGGGAGGACAAAGGATAGGTGCTGGACTTGTGGGGAGAGGGCTGAGAGAGAAAGAGTGAGAGGTGCTTCATCTGTGGGGGAGGGGAGAAGAGGTGCTGGACTCATAGGGGGGAGGTGGAAGGAAGGAGAAGAATAGGTGATGGACCTGCAAAGAGAGGGGGGACAGGAGAGATGCTGGACCTATTGAAGGGAGGGAGATAGGAGAGATGCCAGACTAAGGGCGAGGGAACTGAGGAAATGGAAGATTGATAGGCAAATGAAATATAGGTGGAGGACTGAAGAGTGAGAGTGAAATTTGAAAGAGCAGCCATAAAAGAGAGAGAGAAGAAATGTCAGACATTGATGGAATGAGAGAATGGAAGAAGGTAGGAGCAAAGTATGGCAAGAACAAATGGACAGCACCCACTGGAAAGAGTGCAGTAAGCTCTTTGAGCAGGGACTGTCTTTCTTCTATGTTTGTGCAGCGCTGCGTACGCCTTGTAGCGCTATAGAAATGCTAAATAGTAGTAGTAGTAGTAAGATAGAAAAGAATGCAGAAAATAGAAACTGGGACCAACATGCTTGGAAAATTCAATGTCCAGGCAACAAAGGTAGGAAAAAAAGTATTTTATTTGAATTTATTAAGTGGAATATGTTAGCTTTGAGAATTGTTCATCACAGATTTCTTTGTATTTTGTTCTATACAAGAGGAAATGCATTCTCTTTTTATTTCGTCCTAGTTGTGATACATGTGTAATTTTACTTGTTGATCATCATTCTCAATTCAATGTTTGTCTTTCTGTTTCTATTTCTAATGTACAGTGGTGGAAATAAGTATTTGATCCCTTGCTGATTTTGTAAGTTTGCCCACTGACAAAGACATGAGCAGCCCATAATTGAAGGGTAGGTTATTGGTAACAGTGAGAGATAGCACATCACAAATTAAATCCGGAAAATCACATTGTGGAAAGTATATGAATTTATTTGCATTCTGCAGAGGGAAATAAGTATTTAATCCCTCTGGCAAACAAGACCTAATACTTGGTGGCAAAACCCTTGTTGGCAAGCACAGCGGTCAGACGTCTTCTGTAGTTGATGATGAGGTTTGCACACATGTCAGGAGGAATTTTGGTCCACTCCTCTTTGCAGATCATCTCTAAATCATTAAGAGTTCTGGGCTGTCGCTTGGCAACTCGCAGCTTCAGCTCCCTCCATAAGTTTTCAATGGGATTAAGGTCTGGTGACTGGCTAGGCCACTCCATGACCCTAATGTGCTTCTTCCTGAGCCACTCCTTTGTTGCCTTGGCTGTATGTTTTGGGTCATTGTCGTGCTGGAAGACCCAGCCACGACCCATTTTTAAGGCCCTGGCGGAGGGAAGGAGGTTGTCACTCAGAATTGTACGGTACATGGCCCCATCCATTCTCCCATTGATGCGGTGAAGTAGTCCTGTGCCCTTAGCAGAGAAACACCCCCAAAACATAACATTTCCACCTCCATGCTTGACAGTGGGGACGGTGTTCTTTGGGTCATAGGCAGCATTTCTCTTCCTCCAAACACGGCGAGTTGAGTTCATGCCAAAGAGCTCAATTTTTGTCTCATCTGACCACAGCACCTTCTCCCAATCACTCTCGGCATCATCCAGGTGTTCACTGGCAAACTTCAGACGGGCCGTCACATGTGCCTTCCGGAGCAGGGGGACCTTGCGGGCACTGCAGGATTGCAATCCGTTATGTCGTAATGTGTTACCAATGGTTTTCGTGGTGACAGTGGTCCCAGCTGCCTTGAGATCATTGACAAGTTCCTCCCTTGTAGTTGTAGGCTGATTTCTAACCTTCCTCATGATCAAGGATACCCCACGAGGTGAGATTTTGCGTGGAGCCCCAGATCTTTGTCGATTGACAGTCATTTTGTACTTCTTCCATTTTCTTACTATGGCACCAACAGTTGTCTCCTTCTCGCCCAGCGTCTTACTGATGGTTTTGTAGCCCATTCCAGCCTTGTGCAGGTGTATGATCTTGTCCCTGACATCCTTAGACAGCTCCTTGCTCTTGGCCATTTTGTAGAGGTTAGAGTCTGACTGATTCACTGAGTCTGTGGACAGGTGTCTTTCATACAGGTGACCATTGCCGACAGCTGTCTGTCATGCAGGTAACGAGTTGATTTGGAGCATCTACCTGGTCTGTAGGGGCCAGATCTCTTACTGGTTGGTGGGGGATCAAATACTTATTTCCCTCTGCAGAATGCAAATAAATTCATATACTTTCCACAATGTGATTTTCCGGATTTAATTTGTGATGTGCTATCTCTCACTGTTACCAATAACCTACCCTTCAATTATGGGCTGCACATGTCTTTGTCAGTGGGCAAACTTACAAAATCAGCAAGGGATCAAATACTTATTTCCACCACTGTATCTTTTTTTCTGTATTTAGGAGTGTGTGTTTTGCATGTGACCGAGATGTGCTATTCTGTTTGCATGTAGTTTCTGTGTAGAACTCTGTAACAGTCCCACTTGATCTGTTTTATCAGTAGAAGGTAAATTGGTGTTCTAGGGCCCTGTTTAATATTTGTAGTGCTGCCTTTTCTTAGATAGAATTCCTGTTGTTTGAATCATAGGAATTAGTGCTGCTGCTATATGGTAGGTTTGTTACTTGTATTTTGAGTTAGGATTATTTTTTTTTTCAAATGTTGTATTATTTCACAATGTGCTTGATAGTGGAGAGATTTATGTTGCTATTACTCAGATGGCATGAGAATCAGAATATCATTTTTTTAAAATGGTAACGTCCATGCAGAAAATGTGCTAGTTATGATCTGTACCTGTTGTTGGGGGGAGATAGGGGTTTTTTGGGTAGTGTGTCACATATGTGAGCATCGTCCGTCAGGTGTATCCTCACTGAGAAAAGATTAAGAACTATTGCTCTAGAGAAATAGTTTCCGTCCTCAGGTGCAGTTGTCCTAGCGATCATGAGTAAACTCTTGCCAACTTCTACTTCAATACTTCTCAGGCTGCACTCAATAGGTCAATGTCAGAGCTCAGGGGACAAGGCCCAGCAGGGTGATTTCAAAAATGTCTGCAGCTTTATCTTCTCTGCTCCTAGACATTTGGCAACTTTCACAGGCTTGGTTATCTGTGCTATGCTACTTCTTTCTACAAGGCCTCTATATCTCATCACATGATAAATGAGTCGGCTCCTGATGACACTCATGTAGCGAAACACAGACTGTGTAGGGTATGGGAAATTGTGTGTGATGAAGAGTTCATTTGTAAAGATCTGCTTCAAGGATTTTTTTATTTATTTTTGTTACATTTGTACCCCACGCTTTCCCACTCATGGCAGGCTCAATGCGGCTTACATGGGGCAATGGAGGGTTAAGTGACTTGCCCAGAGTCACAAGGAGCTGCCTGTGCCTGAAGTGGGAATCAAACTCAGTTCCTCAGGACCAAAGTCCACCACCCTAACCACTAGGCCACTCCTCCACTCCAAGGATCCAGACGTTACAATTGAATGCTTGCCAAATTAAAGAGAAGTCTGTTGATTTTGAGCAGTTAAATGTGGAGTTGAGAAGAATGCTTCGGAAGTAGCAACGAGAACAGTAATAACAGTGGGGGCTGATAATATGGACAATCAGTGAAACTATCGAAAGGAAAGTTTTTGATGGAACTTTCTATTGGAGCAAGAGTTTACTGCTATGGTTTAATATTGTAGGCAGGCATATGCAATGTATTAGATAGGTTTGGTGTAAGGTTTGGATGAATGTGGGTGTGTGTGTGAATCTGGTTTATCTTTGATACATGATTTCAAAAGGTTTTGATATTTGTGGTATATAATAAAGTGCAATTAAAGAATAGTTGGTATATGGTTGAATACTTTCTTTCTAAGGCCTTTGTTTTCATTGCTCTGGTTTTGCATAGTTTTCTGTGCCTAGAGAGAGCCCAGTGACAAAAAAATACAGTATCCACTATACACATAATCAAATACAACAAAAATCATTTCACATCATTTTACTTCACAATAAAAATTGTTTAAATAAAAAAGCTTTCAATGTAAGAAGGCAGCTGTCTAATCTCAGCTGGTAAGACATTCCAGCATTTGACAGCCTGATATGAAGAGGAAGAATGGAAAATTCTAGTGTATCGAATATTCTTAATGGCAGGAAAGTGTAATAGAAGAGAGAAATATTACTGCATAAAGTTCTAAGAGTATTTGGGACTGACACCTCTATGATATTTTGTCCACTATAGGCAGTTGACAGAGATCCATACAGTCAGCCAACAGGGACCCTTTTTCTTTGTCTTCTGTGCATGAGAAGAGACTGGTGGAGGAGATTTGAAGTTATAGCCACACAAGGGATAATGCTTGGTATGGATGCACTGACTGGATGGGCCATATGGTTTATATCTGCTGCCATTTTCTATGTTAGACATGAAAAAGACAATGTATGTACTTGCTCCTGTGATCAGCTACATTAATATACAGATATGTGCATATTTATGAAACTGTGACCCTCCCTGATTGGCCATACCATCCATAGCCCTCCCTCCCCCACGTATAAATTGTAGTTCCAATGTAGCCTAACATTGAATAAGTTGGCACCCTGAGTACTAGGAAATATAACCCATGGAGAACAGGATTGTAAGCAAGTCAGAAATTAATTAAAAGGAAGGTGATCACACGCTGCCTTTCTTGTCTCGTTGGGGATTTGGCCACAAATAGTGAAGCAATATTCAATAGATACACTGCTATAACTTGTGTCCTTTAAATCTAATTTTTAAAGACAAGCCACTAGAGTATTTTCTCTCTAACAAATATGTATTCTAAAGTATACATGTACAAAAGACACGTCTACTGTCCACCTGTTGTTTTTGTGGATAGCTGAGCAAGGATAATAAAACATGTATATATTTGAAAATTGAAAAGACACATGTGGATTTCCTCCCCTGATCTAAATAACCATCATTTTCCCATCATCCTCCCGGGAATAGATCTTTTTAACCTGACTTACAGTATGTGTACTATAGAAGTTCCCATATACAATAAGCCATGCAGAGGTGAGAAATTTTCAGCCAGAACAATTTATCAAGGTGGTCTACTATTTATCCAAGTCAATTGTCATTGAATATAAGCAGGCATGATCCAAGAAATCACGCTACACATCAGCTTGAGCCTAACTCAGCTGTTACTCTTATCAAGCTACTGTATGCCTGCAGTTTTTGTTTTGGATTCATGTAAAGTAGGACTGATCCTCAAATTTGTTGCCTCTTCTCACCCCCTGCACACTGATGACACAACTGTACATACAGGTGATCATAGAAAACATGCTGTTTTGTGTAGGGACCGACTGCAAAGCAAGAAGGGAAGCTGATTCCATTTAAATGTTTCATAACATGTCAGGGAGCTGTTATCAGACCTTTAATCCAAAACCTGGCTTTGAACCAGGGAGGCATACAATTCCTTAATTAATTTTTTTATACCTTCTTTTTGCTAATCGCTGATAAAAGACTTAATTCTATTAACAACTCGACTTGACAAATTGCACAGCTCAACAGAACCGTTTAGAAATTAATTACGCATTTTATTGCATTAGATCGGATAAACAGCAAAGTGGAGGCAGTGGTTGGGGGTAGGCAAAAGAAATAAGCAGGAAATGGCAGAAAAATGTATTTACATGGGGGGAGTGAGGACACTTATTATGTCTGCTTCTATAAGTGTCTTTGAAGCTTTGTTTTTTTGTTCTGTTCAGGTAAACATTGCCTGTGACAGAAATTTCCTCTAAATTGTTTTTAAGCCACATATTTATTAGTTTTTGTTTGCTGGATGGGTGCATTGGGAATAGGTAATTGTTATTACTTTTTGAAGTGAAATATTAATAGCTAGAGGCAGGCAGCTTAGTGCAAGACCCTTCTACTTTTGAAAAGAAAAAATGACATCACTTCCAAAAACCTTCATTTTGAACTTGCACCATTTTCTCCTATTTCAATATTGAAACCCCACACTGCTTTGCCAATACACCATACTCTTGACATGCTACAGTCCCCATTAACACATCTTACATTCCAACCATCTGCAACCCTTTCTTACAGGGCCAACGTTAGGGGGTGGCAAACAGGGCAATTGCCCTGGGCCCCCATACCACAGGAGGCCCAAAGCCTGCCTCAGTCTGAAGGAGTAATAGCCTGAATGTAGTCATTGAGACCATCTCCCAAGTTTCTGCCCTGGGCTACTGTATGTCTAATAATTATCAGAAGGATCATTTGTTGTTCTAATACTCTTGTCTCTACACTGTTCTGAACTATGCCATGTCTGGTACTTTCAGTACTGGGGCCCCTTATAGATCTGAAATGCTTGCCCATTGCAACTCATGGCTTCAGCTGTTTTGGGACTAGTCCCATCTTGTGCACGTGTCCAGGTGTTCTAGTGCGTCTTGGTTCTGAGTCCATAGGAGCCAACTTTTAAAAATGATCGGGGCATGCTAAATGCAACATAGATGAAAACTCCCTGGTAGCTTCTACCAACTATCATTATAGTTATTCCTGATGTAAACAGTTCTCCAGTAGTACAGTAATTGAACTGATTCTCAAGCACCCCTCTCTGCATCTCATATCATGTATATCAGAACAGAATCTTTGTATTCCCAAATGGAAGCTCTTTGACCATACATATCCAGCTTTAAACAAGATGACAAACTGTACTGTACTGGGATGTTCATGAGCCCTTGTGCCCAGTCGGAGCACGGCCCAAGAGTCTGTGTCCCACTGGGTGGCCAAGCAACCCTGAATCTTCTCCTGGGAAGGCTGCCGTTACCCAGGGGTTGAGCTCCCAGGTGCGGGCAGCCTACAGGGCTTCGGGAACCTACAGGGATTGCAGGGCCAGAAGTGGAGAGTGGCAGGGCTCCAGCAACAGTAGGGCAGATGACAGACCAGAGAAATCAGGATCAAGCAGAGGTCAGGTCCGGCAGCAAACAAAGTGTAGTCAAGTTCCAGCAGAGATCAGGGCAGGCAGCAAGCAGAGATAAATCAGATTCCAGCAGAGGCCAGGTCCGGCAGCAAACAAAGAGTAGTCAAGTTCCAGCAGGGATCAGGGCAGGCAGCGAACACAGATAAATCAGATTCCAGCAGAGGTCAGGTCCGGAAAGCCGTTGTCAGGAGAATCGCCACAGAATCCACCAAGGTAGAAGCCAAAGCAACTACTGAGGGGAAAAACAGCCTTAAATAGTCCTCCCATCAGAGAAACCTAGGCACAGGTGAACGGCGAGGAACCCCATTGGCTGTTCTCCAAGAACTAGCATGAAAAAGCCTATCAAGATGGCCGGCCTCCATGCACCATCCAAGATGGCCACCGTCATGAGCCATCCAAGATGGCCGCTGCTCAGGCACTGCTCTGACTGAGCCTCCCAAGATGGCCGCTGCTCAGGTACTGCTCCGACTGAGCCTCCCAAGATGGCCGCCGCCAAGCGCAGAGAGGAAGGAGTGTGATACCACTCTGGTTGACACTCGTCCACCCCTACGAGGAACTGGGGAGCGGACTATCCAGAAGGAGTGCCGAACAGGTGAGGGACGCGACACAAACTCTCATGCCAATAATTCTCTATTGGAATGGCAAAATAGATAAAGCACCAGGAACACAATGTAATATTATAACATCTGAGACATCTCTCACAGAGCCCAAGGTTGGGATAGTCTATGTTTGAAAATATTGAAATGTGTTGCTGGAGGATGTGGTCAAGGCTAGTAGGCTAGTTGAATTTAAAACAAATCTTTGGACAATTTTTTGCAAAACAGATCTATTAACAATTATTAGCCAGATAAGAACATAAAAATAGCCATACTGGGGCAGACCAAAAGCCCATCTAGCCCAGTATCCTGTTTTCAACAATGGCCAATCTAGGTCACAAGTACCTGACAGAAACCCAAATAGTAGCAACATCCCCTGCTACCAATCCCAGGGCAAGCAATGGCTTCTCCATGTCTGTCTCAATTGCAGACTATGGACTTTTCCTTTAGGGGCTTGTCCAAACCTTAGATCATGAAGGGCTGTACTTTCCTTCACACGTGGAATTTCTGTCCATAATGATTCCATGCTACCATCTGTTTCATGCAGAATGCTTATTATGTTTGACTCGATTCCATTGGTGTTTCCATTTCTTACTTCTGAGAGTGAGTAACAGGGAATGGACTTCCCTATTAGGTTCTGCTAAGTTCTTCCAAGTGACTCAAACTGGCCACTGTTGGAAACAGAATGCCTAGCTCAATCAGAGCCAGATTTACATTTAAGCTAGACAAGTTCCAGTTTAGGGCCTTACATGACAAGGGGGCCTCATGCTTCAATAGCATGGAAAACAATTACACCCCAAATTTACATCCTACTTAATCAAGGAGAACCTCTTAAATGTTACAGCTTAGGAGCTAATACACATAAATCCAGTCCCGGGCTTGATGGCACATTGTTCTGGCCCAGCAAGACACTTCCTAATACTCTTTTATTTGAGCAAAGTGTCTGAATACATTTTCTAATACACTTTAAATGCTCTGGGCCCAATATTCAGCTGGCAGAGGGGCAGCTCATTTTCTGTCTGCCAACGGCATTAAACCTGGATATTCATTGCTAGGCTGTTTCCGGTGACCAGCATTGAATATCTGGGTTTATTTTGGCCAGTTTAGCTTTGAATATCCACACCGAACTGGCTATGTCACTTGATATAGCCTGTTAACAGCTAGTTGCTTACTGGGATATTTAACAGAAGAAAACCAGGTATCTCCTGCTGAATAACCAAGGTTAGGCTCTTAACACTATTTAACCATCCAAGAGCTGTTCCTGGCTGGTTAAATAGTTTTGATTATCAGGAAAGGGGGGGGGGGGTCTTTAATTTGTGCATTTGTTTGCCTAACCTCAAAATCTCCCCTTATATACATAGGATTATTCTATACAAAATAAGGGATCAATGTTCAAAGCGGGCAACAGACTTTCCTGTCTGCTTAAATCATACTCAGCTGCCAATATTCAGTGGCATTTAACCAGGCAGTGCCACTGAACATTGACACTAACAAGCCAAATTGAAATTAGGCAGCTTTCTGGAGTATGGTATATTTTTTCAAAGACAAGAAGAGCCTCTGACCCCATCCTCACACCTTTTGTAGGCATCCCAGGTCCTACCTTTGATAGCTCTGGTGCTCTAGTGGATCCTATGGGCAAAAGCGATGCCCTCTTGCTCCTGCCTATCACAGCTCTGGTCTCAAAATGGTCACTGCGACCACTTGCAGCAGTCTCACAGTACTCGCTAGTACCAAGAGGAGCCACATAAGATCTGGTGGCTAGCATATGCCAGCATGGCTCCAGATATTCAATGCCAGTGCCTGGACATGGCTCGGCATTTTATATCAGGGCCTAATTTGCCAGCACCGCCCAGTTAAAAAATAACTGGCTGAATAATGACTTATAAATATATTATTTTTTTAATTGTGCAAGTGTGCAGTGTAAAATATTTCCCACAGTTGAAGCAGAGCAGCTTGGGACTCTCACAGTTACTCCTAAATGAGATAATGGTACTAGACTGAGAACCAGGAAGCACAATTCAAATCTCACTGTAGCTCCTTATGGCCTTGGGCCAGTGGCGTAGCTATGTGGGGCCAGGGGGCCTGGGCCCCCGTAGATTTGGCCCTGGCCCCCCTGCCGACGACCCTCTCGACCCCCCCTCCCACCGCCAACCCTCCCCTGCCGTCGCCGTGGGTTACCTTTGCTGGCAGGGGACCCCAATCCCCACCAGCCGAGGAGGTCCTCTTCTTCCTCTGAAGGCTTTGTTCTGTTTCTGACGTCTTGCACATTGTACGTGCAGGACGTCAGACTCAAAGAAACAGAATGAAGCCTTGCAGATCAGCTAGCAACGTGAAGGACGTCAGAAACACTGGCTGATCTGCAAGGCTTCGTTCTGTTTCTGTGATTGAGCAAAGGTAGCCCATGGCGACGGCGGGGGAGGGTTGGCAGCGGGAGGGGGGTTGAGAGGGTCGTCGGCAGGGGTCGTCAAAGTTGGCAGGGGGGGCGATAATGGCAAGTGGGGGGAGGGTTGGTGGCGTCAGGGGGGGTTAAATGTGCCCCCTCACTTTGGGCTCTGGCCCCCACTCCCGCCGAAGTCTGGCTACGCCCCTGCCTTGGGCAAGTCATATATAAGCCTCCATTTCCTCAGGTACAAATTTTGTAAGCCCTCTGGAGACAGGGAAATACCCACAGTAGCTGAATATAATTTTCTGTAAACTACAACTGAAAAAGGTGTGAGCAAAATCCCATTTCATTACCTTCTCTCCTCACAAAAATACAAATTGCATGGAAAATTGTCAACATTAACCAGCATTACAGTATTAACTGCAGTTGTGTAGCATCCATATTGTCAAAATAAAACCCCAACACAAAACACTGTGAGAAAGTGGCTAGAAGAACTCTAGGTCTCCTTAAGATGTAACTTGCCCAGGCCTCCATAACAGCTAGGACAGAGAAGTCTAGTCAGGAGGCCATAGCCCAGATCAGGAAGGATAGACTTGAGTTTGATAAAATAAGAGAGGCCCTGGGAGAAGCTGAGGAAGCCTCTGCCAGTGATAGCTGAGAGACTCACATATATTCCATAACCAGTATAGTAAGAGAGGCCTCTTTGATGGAGCATTACCAGAGATTGCTGATGGACTAAGTGAAGCTGTATAGCCTATGAGACATGCCAGATTTTGTTATTTTTAAAACTGATCTACAACTGCAAGCAGTTGATGTTGATAGCCTAGGCCCTTTTCTGTCATGAAAATGAATTGTCTCAATAAAGCGGTTTGCTGGCATTTATACTCTGTTTGTCCACTCCGGAAAGCCTACTAAAGGCCCAAGCCTCAACCTCTCATGATGTTATCACATTACTTGGTCTGCTCTTGTGCCAGGCCCCCTGCTTCGTGTTATCACATTATCACATTAATTCTGCTCTGCTGGCCATATGTCCTTCTTTCTGCTGTGTCTTGCCTCTTGTGAAGTAAGTTCCTGTTTCCGCATAGGCAGGACATGGCGAGAAGAAGGACCTGTTTTTGGCAGAGCAGTCTCTCTCAATTGCTGATGCCTGCCAGTCAATGTCTCTGAAGCAAGTAGACTGGGGTAAGGGAAGGGAGGGAAGGACGCTGGATCTGACTGAACGAGGCTGACAAGCTGGCTTTGGTGTTAGTCACCTGGGCTGCTAGGGTGGGCGGCTGTAGCATCACTGAAAAAAAGTGACTTTTCTATGGTCGGAGCCAGGCTGCCCTTGAAGGCCAGGACCGGGGGAATATTGCCCCCCTGCCCCCCCTTGGTGGGCCTGCCCAGAAACTCCTCATATACATCACTATATACATCATTGAATATGCCACTTTAAAAAAAAAAAATTTTTACAACACTGTGAGTGCAAAAAAACTTTTATCATATCAGCTCTGATCATGCCAGCTGGTTATATTATATTTCAGAACCAACCGACGTGCTCACGTTTTGAGCCAGCTGCTCTCTTATGGGACCATTGTTTTTTTAAGTGATATATTTAGGGCTCTGTTTACAAAGCCGCACTATCGATTCTGGTGCGGCAAATGCATTGAATAGGAATTCAGTGGGCTTTGTCGCATTTGCCACACCAGAATCGCTAGCGCGGATTTGTAAAAGGAGCCCTTAGTGATGTATTTGTGAGGTACATGAAGAGTTTCAGAGTAGGCGATTATAATTTTGGCAGACAATAGAGGAAGTATCTGTATGTTGGGAACTAGCTTTCTGCCTCATATATGATTTACTTCAGAACGCAAAAGATACTTCTCTCCATTGATTAAAGAATTTTTGTAAACTGATATGGAAATATTTGTGATATTTACTGGAAGTGTTTTCTGAAGAATATAGCCTTTATAATATAGGCCCTTTTTGGACTTCTCACATAGGTGCTTTGTTATAAAATCACACCTTATATATGTGCCCTTGGGGTTTTTCATTTTTCATTTCAGTGTTAAAAATCAAAGCTTGATGAAGCACGGCAGTATTTGGTGGCAAGCTTTAAAAAAAATTGAATAAGGACAAAAACAGGTCAGAAAGATTTCTCTCAATGCAGTCTGAGTTTGAGCATATTGCTGCTGGAGCATATTGTCGCAGATAGCTTTCTGCCTGACTCATCTCGGGTAGTAATACAGCGCTGTTATTGTCCATTATGGTCACTGCTTGCGTTCTGTACATGGTGAGTTGTCATCTGCGAAAGAAGGATCTAAAAATGTGGAGGGACAGAGAAGAGCTTTTGTCAGGCAGTCAATGAAATGGAGATAAGATTAGGTGTGGGGAGGGAGGGGTGAGAGAGTGAGGCACATAGTTCCCAACTTAAACCAATGTGAAATTGTCAGGTTTAAGAAAAGCAATCTCTGGCTGGCATGAAGGAGCACTGAGGTGATCTTTATGATCAGAAACATCCCAAGTCTCATAGGTGAAAATACAGAGGCTATAAGTCTAGGGATGTGCCACACATTTTACCAGAATATCTGCTAGAGGTACATACGATTTTATTAAATTGCATTGAGTCCCTTTTTTTTTGCATTCCTAGATCATCTTTCTTTCTTTTTTTTTTCATTTGTATTTATGCACTTCAAATTTTACAAGCATATCATGAAACACAAAACTATGTATCATAAAAGAAACCGTGTTAAAAGGAAAAATATCATCAAAAGAAACAATAATAAAAGGTGTATATTTCCAGGTAAGTCCCTTATTGGTAGGCAGATCCATAGGCATCAGTATAACAAATAATAACAGAAACAAATTCAGAAATATTGGTGAACCCATAGATTACCCATTCTTAAACTATCCAATTCAGCAAACACATCCTTTGCTTACTTCTTCCAGACCCCCACTGCCCCCCTTCTAAGAAAGCTTTCAATTGTTTGGGTTAATAGAAAATATATTGATTAAGTAAACATTTCCATTCCTAGATCACCTTTCCAGTTTTAGCTCAAGGAGATGTACGAGGGTATTCCTCAAACTTTGAGTTCCCTCTAGCACGTCTGGTGTTCCAAAGAGTCACAATGAATATGCATGAGTTAGATTTGTATTCACTGACTCCACTGCCTGCACATTGAATCTTATGCATATCCAGAAAACCAGACTTGCTAAGGGGTACTCCAGGACCAGCTTGACAAACACTGATTTAAATTTTTTTTTCAGGTTTTGGAAGAAGGATCATCATTTAGCTCCATCTTGGTTGCTCTTTGTCGTCATATTAATATCTTCAGTACCATTAGGAAAAATGTTTGAAAATAAAGTCCTAATTTTCAGATGGAGAAACAATGGGGCTCTTTTACTAAAGGGCAGTAAAGTTTTACATGGAAATATAGAAACATAAAAAAATAGGCAGATAAATGCTGTATGGCCTATCCACTTTGCCCATCCATACCATATCTCCCTTAGAGATCCTATGCACTTGTCCCACACTTTCTTAAATTCAGATGTAGTCTTTGTTTCCACTGCATTCACCGGGAAACCCATCCATGTATCCACCACCCTTTCCATAAAGAATGGAATAGGCAAAGTACAATATGCTTAATACAAAAATTAATGCATAATCAGCGTGGATGTCCTTACCAATAAAGAGCTTCTGTGTTAACTGCAAAAGTAACAGTGTGCTGTAAAGTACTATTTATTTATTTATTTATTGGAATTTATTAACTACTTTTATGAAGAGATTCACCATGGTGGTTTACAGCAGGTATAGTTTAACATAAAACCAGTGGCGTAGTCACGGGGGGCCTTGGGGGCCTGTCCCCCCCCCCCAAATTGGATTTGGGCTCCCCAAGGTCTGCTGGTTTGTCTGGTGGGGGTCCCCAAGCCCCACTAGCAGAAACCTTCCTCCAGCACTGTTTGCTGCCACACCACCTGCTGTGCTTCCCCCTGCGGCTCGCATGCTCAGGTTTAGTGAAATTGAGCATGCCATTCATATATTAGATGTTCCGGTTTGTAAAATGGCTGTTCAGTGTTGGGACGACTTTCCTATGAGGAAAGGCTAAAGCGGCTGGGGCTTTTCAGCTTGGAGAAAAGGCGGCTATGGGCTGATATGATAGAGGTATATAAAATAATGAGTGGAGTGGAAAAGATAGATTTGGAGCGTCTGTTTACGCTTTCCAATAATACTAGGACAAGGAGGCATGCAATGAAGCTGGAGTGCAGTAAGTTTAAAACAAATAAGAGAAAAATTTTCTTTACTCAGCATGTAATTCGACTCTGGAATTCGTTGCCGGAGAATGTGGTTAAGGCAGTTAGCTTAGCAGAGTTTAAGAAAGGTTTGGATGGCTTCCTAAAGGAAAAGGCCATAGAATGTTATTAAAAGAACGTAGGGAAAAATCCACTATTCCTGGGACAAGCAGTACAAAATGCTTTGCTCCATGGATCTTGTCGGGTGATTGTGACCTGGATTGGCCACCGTCGGAGACAGGGTGCTGGGCTAGATGGACCTTTGGTCTGTTCCAGTGTGGCGATGCTTATGTCTTATGACATCTTCAGCATGCAGACATCCATCTCATGTATTTTCGAAGAAGAAATACTGACATATTTCCTGTTGGAAAATACATGTGAGATGTATGTCCATTTTGGATGTTATGAACTGGACGTCTCTATTCTGACTTGGATGTCCTTTCGAAAATGCCCTTCTTTGAATATTAACCTCATACTGCCTGATTTTGAAAACCATTTAACCTGCTTGGAATGGCTCCTTAAATGACGCTTAACCGGCTATCTGGCAATATTCGGTGTGCTATTGCCAATTATCTCCCGCTGAATATTGCTGGGTAACGCTTAGCGGATAACTGGTTATATCTCGTGATATAAGTAGCTATCCACTAATATTCAGCACATCGCCAACTAACTTTGGTGGCCAAATTAGGCCATTGAAATAGCAGGTATATTTTTGGCTGGTTTAAACTTAGCCGGCCAGTGCTGATTGGCTGGTTATCTTTAAACTGGCCAAAAATACACCAAATATTCAATGTGGGCCACCAGAAACGGCACGACACTGAATATCTGGGCACAGTGCCGACCGTGGGAGGCAGCCTGGCTAACTCCCGCGGTATGAATATCAGGCCCATAATGTTTTAGGTGAGATCCAAAGAAGCAGAACTGGACATAAGTTCTAATTTAGGGCCTTTTAATGTAAGGCCCTTAATCTTCCTTCAAATGTGATTTAGAACTGCATTCCCTCCGAGTTTCAAATTCACTGAAGTTTTCATCAAATGGGATGTATTTTGAATTCATCTAAGGGAAAGAATTAAGGAGGAGTAGTGGCTGGATCAGGCCAGTACAAACATATTTGGTACCCTAGACAAACTCTAAGACTTATACCTGCTCCCAATTAACCTTTAGGCCCCTTGACTCCCTCCCCCACAGTCATGGTTACCCCAGGGCCCCATCCTGAACAATTTGAATAATGGGCTATTTGATAGCCTCTCCTTTCCCCCATTGGTGGGTAGAAAAACATGGCAATGGTTCATTGAGATTGTCAGGATTTATTATTCTGCTTTGACTGTAGTGGATCTTTGTTGCCCCCCCCCCCCCCCCCCCCCCCCCCCCGAAGAAGCTGCTGACCTATGTAACTGCATAATCATGCCTAATGTTTGGGCCGGCCCTGGTTTGGACTCAGTTGTGTGTAACCAAATTTTGATTTGGTTCTTCCCATGGACAAGGAAAAAATGTGTGGAAACAACCCAATAGCCATAACAGAAATTATGCAAAACCTTAGAAATGAAGTGCTCAAATCACAAGACGTGAGCAATTTTTATTTGATGGTAGACATGTCTCTTGTTTTTGTAATATTTGTATTCAAAGCAAGCTGATAAGACACTTTTGCAATATCCTGCTGCAGTGTTTTCTTTTAATGGATTGTAGTTGTTGAAAATGAGAAGTCAGTTTTCTTCTGCATCACTCCAAGGTGCACACAGAGCTGGAGAAAATTTAAATCAGGTGTAATGAATTTCTAAAAGAAAAAGTAGGCGATATCAAGGGATATATTTCTTGCAAAAATGCACCCCATTATATGGAAATGTGTTAATTTAAGTCTCCCTGTATGCTACCTTCTCTCCCTTACTGCCTTCCAGCACAGAATATCAACACATTGGTATACCACACTATTCTCCCTAGCTGGTAGGATACCAGCCTACTACCTACCACTCTAGGGCTTACCAGCCTCTTTTAATTTAGCTATTTTTCCCCATGTTAATGCTTTTCTAATAATTACCATTTTTTTGACTGTTGAAAGTTATTTTTTTTATAATAAGCTGATTAAACGAGGCATCTCATTAGCATAAGCTTCTTGCCGTTCAGTTCCCGGCCTAATTAAAATCATTCATCTGTGGAGACCTGTTTCTCTCTCTCTCTCTCTCTCTCTCTCTTTCTCTCTATCTTCTTAAGGGGCTGGATTTTTTTGGACATTGTTGCCAGTCAGTTTCTCTCTATGCTCACGGAGGTTTTCCTCTGTCAGTTTCAAAGACAAGAATTTCATCAAGGTATGTGAGAAGAATGTTTGGGTTTGGGGGGGGGGGGGGGAGTTCAGCATCCTTCCATTACCCTCCTTGGTGGTCTAGTCTTTATCTAGTTTTGGTTCATGTCAGAAGCCAATGGAACTTGCCAGTTGATGCTGCCACACAGGTAGTATTTTGTCAAGTTTTAGTTCTCCTTTCCCCATTATTGTTTTTTTTCTCTCTGTTTTTGTCTCTGTATATTATGCCCAATAGTGTTTTGGTCTTTCTACACCTGACTTTGTACTCATGAGAGAGCCATTATTGCCAGAGGCAATGTTCACTGCCCTTGGGAAAGAGAGTCACAGCCTTCTTTGAACTGTGACACATATGGAGTAATCTGTAAGTGATTTTAGCATGTAGAACAGTGTGTTTACATGCTGAAATAGGCACTTGTAACATTGATGGTGTATGTGCATATAAATAAAGTAATTCTGTAAGCAGGTACCTATGGTTTTGTGCCCCTTTATGAGCGTATAAGCTCAAAAAAGTAGTTTTTATGCGTGCTAATGCCATAAATGTTGTTCTATAATGGCACACATAGTGAATGTAGATGCATGAGAGAGGCAAGGGTGGGGTTCCTAGTTACATGTGTAACTTACAGAATATACTTAGGTGCCCACAGTTATGCCAGGTCATTGAGTGGTTTAACTGTAGGTGCCTAAATGTAAGGCGTGCCAAATCCAGGTTATGTCAGTATTCCAGACCTGAATCTGGGCCGCCCCAGTTTCTTATACAATAACATCTCACATGTGGCATCAGGGTGGCTAACTTTTAAGTGATATGGGGATAATTTTAAAAAGCTTTCTTTAAGACTCTTATAAAATGGGTATACATGTATGAAAGGCAAATCACAAGACAGCACCTATTTTCACATGATCTGCATGTAGATGCTTCTAGTAGTGTAGTTTGGGAGAAGTTGGTGAAGCTGTAATGTACATTTTTTAAAAATAAAACACACATGTACACACATACCCCCAGATATTTAAAACTATTTAACTGGCCAGAACCAGCACCTGACTGGTAAAATGGTACTTAGCTGATATAAGCAGCTATCAGCCAGTTTTCAGGGTGAGTTTGGTGGCCATATCTGCACATATATTCATAATTTAAGGAATTCTATAATCTACATGTGTAAGTACAGACTCCCACCATGCTCTGCCCAAACTCCGCCTCTTTGCATCCCACAGTGAAAGTATGTACTATGACACATGCATGCGTTCACACTATTGGGTAAGTGCTCATTTACATGTGTAAGATATCACTTGTATGTGTCAATAATATGTTCTGTCCCCCAATGCACAGAATCAAATGCGGGCACTAGAGGACTTTAATGCCGGACTAGCTTCCACATTAGTGAGTGCAGAATGCTCATAGGCTGTAGCACAGGAGACTACAAGCGCACCAAAGATTAGTGCAAATAGCATGCTAATGTAGTCAAATGGATATTAATAAGGTCATTTTGTATTCCCTCCCAATGCTCAAAGAACAACACACAAAACACAGCCACCTTACCACTGAAAAAATAACATCTGCTTGGGGCAGGCATTAAGGTGTTTAAGAGAGGATATTCTTACAATTCTTTCTTTAAAGTCTGCCAGTTTTTATATAATTTATAAGCAGAAGGAAGCCCGTGGAAGCCCCTAAGCACTAGTAATGAGAAATGAATGTGCAAATCAAAGCAAACCCAAGTGAAAGCACACATTGGCGCCTGTTTCCAGCATTTAAATATAAGCATTTCAGGATAAGAAAAAATTGAAACGCTTACATTTAAAGGCACAGAAAACAGATGCCAGTGTGTGCTTCACTTTCGGGTTTCCCAGGCATATGCGCACAGGAGCTGAGCTTACCATGAAACTCTTCTGTGCATGTGCCAAGCACGTTCCCTCCTTGCTTTCACTTTTACAATGTGCGTATAATTTGAATATCATTCCCTTTGATAGTGGAGGAGTAGCCTAGTGGTTAGTACAGTTGACTTTGATCCTGAGGAACTGAGTTTGATCCCCACTGTAGGTCCTTGTGACTCTGGGCAAGTCCCTTAACTCTCCATTGCACCAGGTACAAATAAGCACCTGTATATACTATGTAAACCACTTTGAATGTAGTTGCAAAACCATAGAAAGGCAGTATATCAAGTCTCATTTCCCTTTCCCTTTGAGCACTGGCGAGTTAGGTTCTGCACTGTTCCAATAGTATTGTTTCTGTGCTGTTGGCTTACCATGGCAGTTCTGAGCGTCAGCCTATCAGTGCGTAAAGTGGCTCCTTATTAAGTTACCTCATAGGGATGTATATATACAGGGCCCTGGAGGCAGTGAACTGTAGTCTTTGATCCTGAGTGAATGGCATGAGGGCTGAAATAGAAAGGGAAGGGGGGCAAATAACTAGAAGCTGCAAAAAAAAAAAAAAGGTTGAAGACTCTGTAGCCCCAGAAGAGACTACTTTCAGCTGAACTTAAAGAATAAATATTAAGAAATAAACTGCTGGGCCGGAAACAAGACATTACCACACAATGTCCAATATTTGCCCTATTTGCTCATCACTTCTGCTCCAAAGTGGAAGAAATCTTAGATATTCTAGCTTTGTTTGTAATGGGCCACCTCTAGTTATAGCTGTGTTTAATTAATATCACTGACTCCTAATTAGAGCTGGTTGTGCCCTCTGGCAACCATTGGCTTCTATTGATGGGTACTATTAGTTAAAACAGAGAGGAAATTAGGAGACCATGTGCTGTACTACAATTTTGTTTTCTTTCTGTGTCTTTGTGGGATTCTTTGCAGGCTGTGATATGTTTTATTGGACTGACTTAAGAATCATCCAGTGATGTTTCGGAGACCACATTGGGCTCCTTTTTCCAATGTACCCACCTCTTCTTTATAGGATGATGCTCCTTCCTTCTTTCTCATTTGTATTTGTTGCTTCATTTTTTTTCTCTTTCACAATGGTCAGTTTTCTTATGCCTCCTCTTTTTTTTTAAATTCCCCCCATGAGTATAGTTTGGGGTACAGGGACATAGAAGACAGAAGAGTGCTCAACACCTGATCCCCGTTGCTATTGGTGTTACTGCCAGGGAAGTTTTTTGCCTCTTTCGGCCCATGCTCCCCCTCCTCCCAAGTCCTGCACTTCCCCCTCAAACGCCCCTTCCTGCTGAGGTTCCTACCTATTACTGAGCCCTGGCTGTGATGACAGCAGTAAGATGAATGATATGTCCTGAAGAGTTGTCAGCCCTGTGCTCTTCAAAGCAGGGATGTGTCCTATCCTTAAAGCAACAAGAACTGTGTGTCAGAGCCTGAAGGCTCCTCAGTGTATTTTCATTCATCGTACTGCTGTCATCACAACCATGGCTCAGAAAGAAGATCCTGCAAAAAAAGAGTGGAATGAGCCAAACCACAATGTCCAGGAAGACCAAAGTGTATTCTTCAAAGAGATGTGCAGACACACCAACCGTACACGGGCCATGTTTCAACATACAGTGCCTTCATTAGGGGCTCAATAAAAACAAATTAAAAACAAAAATATAAATATAAATCATAGAAACTAAAAGCTAAGCAATAGAGCAAAAAAATCAAACATTAAAAAGCACATATTATACAATTAAACAGGAACCTAGATATGAAGAAAAGTTTAGGACCTTGGGCTGAAGACCGGGTAAGATGCTGAACCTGGAAGAGATATGAAGGAGGGTGAGGTGCTGAACCTTGTGGGGGGAGGGCTGGTTGAATGAAGGGAGGGTCAGTTACTGAACCACACAGTGGGGGGGGGGGGGGGTGAAGAAAGGGTGAGATTTTAAGCCATGGTGGGGTGAGGGGGTATATGAAGGGAGGGTGAGGTGCTGGACCATTATGGTTGTCAAGAGAGGATGAAATGCTAGACTGTGGGGTAGGCTGAAAATAGGGTGAGTTCTGGACTGGGAAAAAAAGAAATAAAGAAGGGGAAATGCTCGGCAACATAGGGCTTGGGGGTAGGTGACAATAGTATTTTGAAAAGCAGGGGTTTTTTTTGGTGGTATCACACACAGCTTTGGCTTCTGTCAAGTGGAATATACCAACCTATAGGTACCAGGTACGTATAGCTTACTCCTTTTTGAAGTCTTGTGACCCCTGAGGCAGGCGGTTTTCCTTCTGAAACACTGGCCCATGTTGGGTCTTCAGCTTTGATGCCTAATAAAGAATTTCAGCTTGGATTCTCCCTGCTTGAGAGTCATGTCTCCCTTTCGGTCTTCATTGCTACCTGTAGAGGTCATTTTCCTGTTTCTTTCATGTACCCTAGCTTAAATAATTAACACCCCGATATTCAGCCCATGGCAGTCAGCAAATTTAAAGGCACTAGGTTCAAGGTTCTATTTATTTGATATACCACAAATTTTTCAAACAAATCTAAGCAGTTTACAATCTCTAAAATATATCAGGGAAAGAAAGGAAACATGATGAACTAAAACAACACAAAACACGAGGAAAATAGGGAGAGGAAAGGTTACAAGTTAAAACAAAGGGTAATAGGGAAGGGTAATAAAATAAGGAGGCTTGGGACAAACTCAGCCACTTAGCAGATTAATGAATGTCAGGAGGGTAAGCTAATGAGAAGTAGTAAGTTTTCAACTTAGATTTAAAATGATTAAAAGAGCCAGTGTGGGATATTCCAAGCCAGGTGATTCTCACTCACTAGCATTGAATATCTGGGCTTTGGTAGATCAGGTACAAGTCGATATTCAGGGCTGGTATCCACATACCTAATCAGTCAAAAATAGGACTGCTTTTTGCATAGTCCTATCTGCTCGGTTAACTATATGGACACCAGCGATGAGTATTGCCAGTGCCCAATTAACTTCTGGGTCCTCCCCAACTCCACCCCTGGATTTTCCCGGCACTGCATAGATATGTATGGGAGGTCAAAGCCGATATTCAGTGACACCACCCAGTTGAGTGCCGCTTAATGTCATTGGCTGGCCCACTTAGCATTCTATTGTATTGTATTGTACAGCTTATATTCCACCTTTAACCTTAAGGATGCAAGGCGAATTACAAATAAAAGAAAACTTCACATTCAAAGGAATTTACAACAGTATTCCTTATCAAGCTAAGCCAAGTAAAATCTACAAATAAGTTTTGAGTAACTTTTGAAAAAGAAGATAAGATGAAATTTGACGAATCTGGTAGGAAATATTATTCCAAATGTTGGCACTTTGACATATAAAGGATTGCTCCCAAATAGACTTATGGCTTACCTTTTTCATTCCTCTGCCTGCTTAAACCATCCTGAATATCAACACCTAAGCTATAGCTCTAGTAATAGGAGTTAAAATCCTGTCTTATTAACCAGTTATAGCTAGTGAAATTCTGTGATTATGTCCATTTTTTGCTACATGGCAGTATCTTGGGATTTTTAGGCAAAGGGGCCAAGGCACAAAGCTTACCATGGTTGCAACGTTTGCTTTAGACTGGCTGTAGCTAGTCTAATGCACAAAAGGGATTTGCGTGACACTAGCTGTGAGCCGTAGCAGCTACCGAGAATCCCCTGCAAATGTATTTTCTCATTAGTGTTATAATGAGCTTTCCATGTGATGCACAGAAAGGAGCACCTACTTTTAACATGCTAAATTTTATGGCAGGTCAGGAGCTGTCGGAGAGGAGCCCTCCTCATCCAACTCTGGGGCCCCTGTTCAGTTACCTTCTCCCTTCAGCCTCTGCCTCCTGATCACTCCCCCCCCCCCCCCCCCCCCGGCCTGTGCAGGGAGCCCCATGCTCCTTCCAGTGCTCTGATGACCTTTACCTTCTCAGGGAATGAATCCAGTAGACCCTGTAATGCTCTCAAATGTGTATTTGAACGACAGTAAGCTTCATAATCCAACAGATTCATCTGGCTGTGAAGCCTGTCAGCCCCCCCCCCCCCCAAACTGTTCTGTGCATGTGCTAGGTGCTTCTAGGGGCAGAAGCACAAAGGTTGCTGTAAAATGTCTGTGCATCTCATTTGCATGCCATCAGTCGCTATTTCTGAGTTGGTAAGTTTACCTGTACTGCTGTATTTAATGATGACCTTTGTGCATTGGCTCCTGGAAGCGCCTAGCCCAAAAAGAAGTATCTCGGCAGAAAAGTTTCATGCATACAGAAGTAATATAAATGGTTTTTCTTTCTTTTGTGATAAAAAAAAGCAGTCTTCCAGTTGATGAAGGAAAATAACAATGACTGGCAGGCCAGTTCTTAAGGATGCAATCTTGCCCTATTTGATTTCCATCCTCAATATGTTCTAGTGAAGTCCATCCTTGCAGAAAGTCACAAAAATATGCATTTAAGGTAGCACGGGGCATTGTTTTTTGAACTGTGAGATACTGAGGAAAATGAAGCACTGGAGGAAGTGCTGAGACTCTGCAGGAGCCCTTGAAATTCAGTTGTTTACCTAGCACTGTGAAATGGTGCAGAGAGTCAGAGAAATGTATAGCAGCTTAGACTGTAAGTCCTCTCTGAGTCAAGGATCTTCTTACTCTACCTGAATAGTAACTTAACTAGAGCATAGAAAAATGAATGATTAAATCTAAAGTCCAAATCCACTTGAGTAAATCACATAAATATATTTTAGAAACCCTGTCTTGTACAGTTCTGCACCGTAAAAAAAAAAAAGTATACAAGGCTTGTTTTCTACATAACTCTGTCAAAACTTGACCAATTTCAAAAAAGTAGGGATATATCATCCTGAATAAATTTGCAGTAAGCCTACACTCAGCTGACCACCTCATCTAAATGATGTCGCCAACACCTAGTGATTATCGTCATAATATACGCAGATGCCATTTTGCTTTAAACATAGCAGTTGAACTCAGAGGAGGTCATGTGACATGTTGAGCATGGGGAGATGTGAATTCTTGGGGCTTCTGGCTGCCCAGTTAATCCATCCTTATCTCCTGAGAATTTATTGATCTGGATGAGTTTTTTGGACACTATGTTTGAAGTGAAAAGTCAATGGACAAATATCTTCAAAAACAGCAGGGAGAAACATCTCTTAAGGTATAAAAGAAGGAGAGTTAGAAGTCTGGCGATGGTAAGATGGCAGAGCTCCCACAGGATGTGGTAGAGCTATCTCCCACCCACATTGAACAGCTATCGTTGATGGTGGTACAAGCCTTGAAGGGTCAGATTGACCTATTATCTGCACAAATGCAGAAGCTAATCCAAACAGTAAATGAATATATGATCCACACCAGAGAAGTAGAGCGTTGAGAGGTAGAAGCTGAAGAGGGCCTCGAGGCCACATGGCAACAGTTGTAAATGTTGCAGGACCAAGTGGATCATATGAGCTTAAACTTGATAACCTGGAAAACAATCAAAGCTGTCGGGCATCTTGAATTAATAGCTCCTAATGGACGTTGCAGCAGGATCTGCAGTGGGGGAAGTTGAGTATCAAGTGGTCCTATCGCTTGGTACTTCTCTGCATTTGGAATAATGGAATACAGTATTTTTCTGAAACACCGGAAGCAGTGGCTGAGGGCCAGATGCACAAAAGTTCCTGTTAAAAACCACATGCATTTAGATCTTTGGTAGAACTTACCAATTTGGAAATAGTGAGTGATACTTAAGGGGGGTGGGGGGGGGGGGTTAGGTAGTTAGTCCACACACACTGCACTCTCCACACAGTCAATAAGTCAGACCACTCCAGTATTGGTGTTCTGAATCAACAAATTTACTCAGTTTCTTTAGGCAAATAATTTGGCCAACAATAACAGCAGAGGCAGTAGACTTTGACAGAGGTAGCAATCAAATAGTATTTACAAAGTATCTTTATCTTCTTCCCAGTCTTTCTCCTCCTGAAGAGAATATGTGCATATTGTCTCCTTAGCTCTCCTTAATAACACTGTAGCAGTGCAGATACAGTCTTGATTGTTAGAGGTGCTGAGAAATTCAGGATTTCTGAGGCTCCCTGGTAGTGCTTTTAGATGACAATGAGGCTTATTTTCAAAGCACTTAGCCTCCCAAAGTTCCATAGAAACCTATGGAACTTAGCCTCCCAAAGTGCTTTGAAAATATGCCTCTTAGTCCTGTATGAATGCATGGTGGCCCTTAGGAAACTTGTAGCTGTAAGTGGTTCTTGATTCTTCAGATTCTGGAGTTATTCCCAGAACCTGTACAGATGATAGATGGTCCTGGTCACCCTACTGGAAATAAACAACAGACTTTACTCCTTAAACCCAAGAGTGGGTGGGGCAGGTTCTCTGTTCCCACTATCCCAGTCATAGCATAGAGCTTAAGCAGCTGCTTTCACTGTAAATGTTCCTGGGTTTCTCCTTATAGGATGTCTAGACTAGGGTACCTAGGTATCTCCTATGCTTGTTTGAGCTTTGATTGCTATGGTCTTTGGGCTAGTTTGGAGGCAAGGAGCCAAAGACAAAGATTTGAATTTTGTGCAGAAGGTTTTATACCCCTAGGAAGTTCCTTCCAAAACTAATCTCCTCTCCTCATTATAATACTGGGCAGAGGAGAAAATTCTGGTCGATCCTCTAGGTGTCACTGTGAGCACCCTTAAAGTAAGACCCTAGGGGTCTCTACAGAAATTTAACTACATTATATTGGTCATGCAGGACACTGGACTCTTTTAAGGTTGTGATACCCTTTATTCGATCTGCATAACATTTTTTCAAAGATAATGTTGAGCATTCAGGAACAAATAGGTCTGGCCTTGTCATGTGATCTACAATGCTATATCTAAAGAAGGAATCCACAAGGTTTGAAAATTCATGAGTAGATAATTATTTTGGTTTAATGAAAGGTATCCATGACATGCAACTATTCAAAGCTATCAAAACACATGTAGATTGTGAAAAATTGCAGGAAGACCTTAGGAAATTGGAAGATTGGGCATCCAAATGGCAGATGAAATTTAATATGGACAAATGTAAAGTGATGCACATTGGGAAGAATAATCCGAATCATAGTTCTCTGATGCTATGGTCCATTTTAGGAGTCAGCACTCAAGAAAAAGACCTAGGTGTCATTGTAGACATTGCGCTGAAATCTTCTTCCCAGTATGCAGCTGCAGCCAAAAGAACAAAGAGGATGCTAGGAATTATTAGGAAAGAGATGCAAAATAAGACTAAGAATATTATAATGCATCTTGTATCATTCCATGATGTGACCTCACCTTGAGTATTGTGTTCAATTTTGGTTGCCGTTATCTCAAAAAAGATATAGCAGAATTAGAAAAGGTTCAAAGAAGAGCGACCAAAATGATAGAGGGGATGGAACTGCTCCTATATGAGGAAAAGCTACAGAGGTTAGGGCTGAGGGGGAATATGATTGAGGTCTACAAAATCCTGAATGGTGTGGAACAGGTGGAGGTGAATTGATTTTTCACTCATTCAAAAATACAAAGATCAGAGACACTCAATGAAATTGCATGGAAATACTTTTAAAACAAATAGGAGGAAATATTTTTTCACTCAATGAATAATTAAGATTTGGAACTCATTGCTGGAGGATGTGGTAACGGTGGTTAGCATATCTTGGTTTAAAAAAGGTTTGCACAAGTTTTTGGAGGAAAAGCCCATAGTCTGTTATTGAGATGAACGTGAGGGAAGCCACTGCTTGCCCTGGGATTTGTAGTAAGGAATGGTAATACTAATTGGGTTTCTGCCAGGTACTTGATACCTGGATTGGCCACTGCTGGAAGCAGGATACTGGGCTAGATTGACCTTTGGTCTGACCTAGTATGGTTATTCTTATATTCTTATGCAAAGAATTCAGCAACAAGGGAAGGCAGTGTGCTATACAGTGAGAGATTTGATACAGAATCCTGTGTAAAAAGTAAATGTCCAAGGTCATACCAGTAAGAAAAGGCATGTCTAACATTAGCTTACATCCAAAAACAGCTGATGAGATGGCAAGAAATAGGAGAATCAGACCATACAAAGTAACCTGAGTTGTTAATGCACAGCAATTCTGCTGCCTAATATAATTCTTTTCCTCAGGCTGCAACTACACAGAAGGTGATCAAACAGGACATGGCTATAATTGCAGTGTGGTCAACATAGGGCAGAAGGGAGCTTAGTCTGGGTGGAGCAAAACTGAGCAGCTTTTGTTCTAAACATGACAAATGCTCTTTTATGTGACTGTCCATCTGTGTCTCTCTGTAAGTGAATTCGCTAGGTAATGCATTGTCATCAGCCACTGTTTTCCCTAGATAGTTCATTTGTCGACCTTATACTAGGGGAAGAAACCAGGGAGCAACAATATAATATAAAGAAAAATATAGCAATACAGTGACATAGGTCAAGATGACACACAGGCAGAGCTGAATGTGAAACAATACACATGTTGTCCCTGAGGTGTAAATGGAGCAGCTGAAATAGGTATAGATAGGTTAATACACCAGCAGCAGTGGAATACTTGTCTAAATTGCTGAAGTAACTTTAGCTATGAGATGACCACAAAGACACACTAATAAACATTATTCAACCAGCAGTGGCTACAAAGTTATTTTGGATTTAGAGGTTTATTATATATTTTATGATGTTTTTAGTAATTTTAAGGGAGATTTTAGATAGTAAGAGGAGAGGGGAATTTACTCATCCAGGTCAAGATCCATATTATTTATTTACAAAGGCCGGGGAGCTGCCTGACAAGCAAGCCACGCATAACATGATGGCTGCTGCAGAGGAATGTCTGGCTTGCTGTCTGCCCCCTCTCTCTCTGGCTCTTCTGGCAGCATGACATCACCTGGATGTCATGGGGAATCCCTATCCAGATTGGGGGATGGACAGAGAGGAAGCGGAACCACCAAGCCACGGTGGGAACGAGTGGCTTAAAGCGCTGCTGGGGACAGGGACCGTCCCTCTTCAGCACGAGAGCCAGAAGCACTCCCCGCCCTCCTTCCCAGCAGCATTGATTCTTTTATACCAAGGAAGTTGACTGGTAGTTAGCTTTGCCTACTATGATCTGTTATGTTTAGTGCTAGAGATAGGAGAACTATGTTAGTTTGCATTACAGAGGATAGTATTCTGCGGTGAACTTTTTTAATTTAACTGTCACAGTGGCGGAGGCACCTGAGCCTAGAAGCATCCAGATGGGCAAGAACAGCAGAAGAAATAGGGTTTGGTCGCATGAGGGGAGGTACTGTGCACACATTGGCGATAGACAGACCTCCTAGCTGGCGTTCATGGCAGGTAGGTTGCTAGACCACATCACAGCCAGAAAAGTGGACATTTACTGTGGCCTAGCTGGAGAGGGGCGTATTGCGGTTGCTACATGGACTGGTGAATTGGGCTTCCTAGCTGGCAAGGCAAGGAGAACCCAACAAGTATGCTGAACTCAAGACTCAGATGCTTCCTAGAAAGATATAGTAGAATTGGAAAAGGTGCAGCGAAGGGCGACTAAAATGATAGCGGGGATGGGACGACTTCCCTATGAAGAAAGACTAAGGAGGCTAGGGCTTTTCAGCTTGGAGAAGAGACGGCTGAGGGGAGACATGATAGAGGTATATAAAATAATGAGTGGAGTGGAACAGGTGGATGTGAAGCGTCTGTTCACGCTTTCCAAAAATACTAGGACTAGGGGGCATGCGATAAAACTAGAGTGTAGTAAATTTAAAACAAATCAGAGAAAATGTTTCTTCACCCAACGCATAATTAAACTCTGGAATTCGTTACCGGAGAACGTGGTGAAGGCGGTTAGCTTGGCAGAGTTTAAAAAGGGGTTAGACAGTTTCCTAAAGGACAAGTCCATAAACCACCACTAAATGGACTTGGGAAAAATCCACAATTCCAGGAATAACATGTATAGAATGTTTGTATACGTTTGGGAAGCTCACCAGGTGCCCTTGGCCTGAATTGGCCGCTGTCGTGGACAGGATGCTGGCCTCGATGGACCCTTGGTCTTTTCCCAGTGTGACATTACTTATGTACTTATGATGTTTTCTTCACAATTGTTCATTAAAAAAACTGTGGCCATTTATTCCCATATCTGCCTCTGATCCTATTATTGAGTGTTTTGTGTGTGAGATGGGGTGAGAGTGCATGCCCATGTTATACAAGAGGCCTCTTGTAAAACAGGTAAAGAACTGTGCATGCAAATCTCTCCATATATAGAGGGACAAGTGATTTTAGAAATCGGCACTTGGGGAAAACAAACACATAGAAATCCTCCCTCCCCCAATACACACATATGTGTGAGCAACTTTCTAAAATTGCTGGTTTGACTGTAGAGAATGCCGATTTCAGCATAGCTGCCTCCCCTGCTCGTGCCCCCAAAGCATCAAGTCTCCCCTACAGCAAGATTCCCCCCCCCCCATGGTAGAACATCCCCAATGCAGGACTTCCCTGCATCAGTCACTCATGGCGGAACACCCCCCCCCCCATCCTAAATGGTTGCCAAAACCTAGGATGGTTGCAGTAGAAGTCAGTGGGTTTTGCTGTGCTCCAATAGAGACCAAGGACCCCTGGTCAGGCTAGGGTGTGAATTAGGGGGTTGGAGTTGGGAGGTGCCTCAAGGGATTGATGCCTGGGGGAGGGGGGTTGGCCTCACAGGAAGTCGCCATGTGATAGAAAGGTGATGTGGCCACATGATTTCTGCCTTTGTGGGGGCCCTGCACTGGGGGGGGGGCAGAGTTCTTCATGGGGAGGTTGTGGTCTCAGGGGGATTGCTGCTGTGGAAGTGTATCTCGGAGGGAGGTCAGAAGGTGGGTCAGTTGTCAGTGATGGAAATCATAGAATGAGGCTATCAGGAAGGATGATCATGGGGGAGGGGGAAGGCACATATTGACATTTACAGCTGCCCCTTCCAACAGGCACATATATGTGTCTCGAGATAGCTGTAAATCCCATTGTCTATTTGCAATTTGGACATAGATTCCCAATGTGAAATGAGGAATCCATGTCTATATTATATGTATACCCAGTTCACTCCCTTTCCCCACCCTATCCACACCCCCTTGACATCAAGAAGTGGTTAGCTCTGCACCTATAAATGGACCTTGTTGTGAAATGCCATTTACACGTGGGGATGCTTCTAAAATAAAGGCCTTTATGATGTATTTTAACATTATTTAGTTTAGATATTGGTGTTTTGCTTAATTATTCATTTTTATTGTTTTTAAATCACTTCAAAGTAGTTTAGCGCTGATAAGTAAACTGAAATTCATTAATTAATAATCACTGACTGTAAACCTCTGCTGAAGAGGTTGTGTGTTAAGCACAGCCCATGCCCAGAACTCCAGAGGGGAGGAGGGAAGGAAGGAAGAGGAAAAGGTGCTGATTGCCGGTAGTGCTGCTGCTTCAGAATATGAATCTAGCACAGTTCCAAGGGGCGTATCTGCGTGGGGCCTCAGGGGCCTGGGCCCCCGCAGATTTCGCCCTGGACCCCCCTACCGCTGCCAACCCTCCCCCTCCGTTGTTGTCGCCTACCTTCGCTGGCGGGGGACCCCCAACCCCCGCCAGCCAAGCCGAGGTCCTTTCATTTCTTCTTCCAGTAAAGCTGGCGCCGAAAGTTTCTTCTGAGTCTGATGTCGCTGCACGTTGTACGTGCAGGACGTCAGACTCAGAAACAGAATGAAGCTGTTTCTGAGTCTGACGTCCTGCACGTACAACGTGCAGCGACGTCAGACTCAGAAGAAACTTTCGGCGCCAGCTTTACTGGAAGAAGAAATGAAAGGACCTCGGCTTGGCTGGCGGGGGTTGGGGTCCCCCGCCAGCTGACGGAATTCTTTTAACGGCAGCCGGCAGCGGCAGGAGGACGCGGACCTCGGCTGGCGGGGGTTGGGGTCCCCTGCCAGCGAAGGTAGGCAACAACAACGGAGGGGGGAGATTGGCAATGGCAGCGGCTGGGGGGAGGGGGATCGGCAATGGCGGCGGGGGGGGGGAGGCTATAATGTGCCCCCTCACTCTGGCCCTGGCCCCCCCTACCGCCGCAGTTCAGATACGCCCCTGGTTCCAAACTTTGATGAGTTGAACCCTGGACGTCTAGCATTCGGGCAGGAGCTGCTGGTGTGGTATGTGGGTGAGTTGGAATACCGGGTATAAAGCACAGTTTCACAGTTCGGACAGGTGGATCTGAAAGTCAGCTAATAAAGAAAAAGCAACCGCCATTTTCATTCCATGCTCCAAGCAAGAAACCAAAGCCTTTTTCTTACGGACACAATTTCATGAAAAGCTAGTCATATCGCGAAAATAAAGAAGAATCCTGTAGTACCCCGTAACCACACTATTTTCTTATATCTAGAATTTCGGCGAACTTTACTTTCAATTTGTTTATTAAATTTTTAAACATTTAACAAGAATATACTTGTTATTGAAATACAGCCATAGTACAATTTATACAGAAATAATAACATTCCTTAAAGAAAACATCTTACAAAAGTAAAACCTACTTCAAAAAAAAATATATATTCTGAATTCTTAATTAATATAGTAATTTTTGCTTCCTTAGACCTCATTATTGGAGGAGACGAAAAGAGTTATGGGGAACATATAACAATAATTCACAAAAATAATAAGGTGGCGTAATATTCCCTTAATATTACAATTGTTTAGAATCCAGAAAAGATTTAAGGGCATCAGGTGAAAAAAATGAATATTTAACCTGACCCAGTCTTACAAGGCACTTGCATGGATAGGCCAGGAAAAACATCCCTCCTATCTCAATAGTTCTTGATTTCAATGCCAAAAAGGCTTTCCTTCTCTGCTGAGTCGATTTTGTAACATCAGGAAAAATCTGTACTTTAATACCCCCAAAACAGGTTTTTAAATTCTTAAAGTACTGTTTCATTATGTTGTTTAAGTCCTGTTCAAATATTAAGGACACTATCAATGTAGACCTTTCTGTTGTCTCGTCAAGTGTTTGTTCAAGTATAGCTGAAATATTTCCAGGGTCTATATTCGTAGGTTGAGCTTCTTGATTTTTCCCAATCTCTCCTTTAGGAATAGGAATATAATATACCTTATTAACAGGCGGCATAGCTTCCAGAGGCATTTTCAACACCTCATTCAAATAACTCTTGAATAGATCTAGGGGAGTAATCCCTAGGAGTTTGGGAAAGTTCAATAAACGTAAATTTAACCTTCTATTGAAGTTTTCAACTTGTTCCATTCGTCTCCGAAGTTCAACATTATCTTTCACCACATTTATTTTAAATTCTTGTAAAGAATCTACATTCTTTTGAATAACAGTCATTTTTTCAGCTATTTCTTCTTTTATCAGGTCTACCTTTGCATTTAACTCACCAAATCTCTTATTAAAGTTACTAACTTCTCCCGATGTTTGTTGTAATGTCATATCCATCCTGTTCAGCTTTACCCAAATCATTTCAAGATTTACCTCCTGCGTTCTCTTTGAGGTTCCTACGACCTCTGCTCCCAGCGTCTTCTGTGGAACTTCCCGACCCTCACCGTGGATCTCACCCGATACACTTCCGGTAGGGCGTTGATCCACATCGGTACTCGCCATCGACGCTGGGCAAGGAGGTTTACTAGTAGATGGTGGAGAGAGAGATACATCCTCTCCCAGCGGGACCTCCACTTCCCCAAGGAGCCCCGCTATGGGATCCACATCTCTGCTTGTTTGGGAAATCGGCCCGAAAAAACGCTCTAGTCCCGTCCTAGTCGATGAAGGAGTCGAGGTAGGTGGGGGAACTATCCTCGTCAACCCCTTCCTTTTAGTATGGGGCATATTGTCAACAACAATTTTTCTCTCAGGCTGGTTCTCGGAGCGATTTTCCGCGCTGCCTGTTACGCCGCCATCTTAAATCATCTCCTCATTTCGGCGAACTTTAAAGACCTATTTGTTTTGTAAGGCCTGCCCTTCTGAATCTGCCTAGCTGCCTCAATCCTGCACTGATTTAAAAGACAATGTTTTTTCTTATTTCCTTTGTCATTTATGGTTCCCATCTACCTCTACCTTCCCTTACCCTATTTCTGATTGTATTTGTTTAACTTCGACCCAATACGGTGTCTTGTAAGCCACATTGAGCCTGCTAGTGTGTGGGAAAATGGGGGATACAAATACTGCAAATAAATAAATAAATATTGTGAATGTCCTGCTGGCTGCCTCTTCAGGCACTTAACGCCAGCTCCAAGCTGGTGTTAGGCTCCCGACGTTAAGGGCAACCTTGTTAAGGGCGCTCTTCTTTGAGCTTGGAGGCGAATCACCAATGGCCTAATTTTAATGCGATTTGCATGCTATTTGTGTTAGGCTTTGGCGCGCTCATTGTTCCACATGCTAGAGCCCTTCGAGCATTCAATGATAGCAAATGCGGACACTAGTCCGGCGCTAATGGCCTCTAGCGCCTGCATTTGCTTCTTAGCATTGGGGCTCAAGTGCTCGATTGTTGGCATGCAGCAGTGCACAGAACTAGCTTCACGATGTACCAGAAGATCAGTTCTCTTATTTTTCTAGGACTTGACAAGGCTAATTTTCTTTCCTTTTGTTTTTCTTCAACGCTAATCAATAGGTCTTATAAATAAGCCAAGTTTTTTTTATCCTCCCTCTTATCTCTGCCTAATCACCTTAGCCACCCTGCTCCCTTCCCTGCTTACACAACAAAGTTAACATCAAATCTAATTAATAGCAGTGTAGAAACTGATTTCACAGTCCATTACTCTGAGCAATCCGATCAAAGGGTTCTAAACAAACACGGGTGTGCGTGTTTCCGAAACACCCCACAACCCAAATCGAAGGTGATAGGTAGTCACAGTCTGTAGCATTTACACCACCCAAACGCCTGCTGAGGAAGCCTCAGAAGGTCAGAAAACACAAAAGCCCTGGATGAAATGCTGGGCATATTGTACAATGTTAATATGGCCACTGGTTTTCTTTCTCTCTGTCTTCTCTCTTCCGTTTAACTGAAGGCAATTCATCTGCTTTTAATTAATTTTTACGGCTGCTGTAACTCCCAAGTAAAAGAGCAAAAGTTGGAGTTTTTTGCTTATTAGTTTTCTTTTTTTTAATTAGAATGCTTGCGGCATTAATTGTCAGCACTGTAAATGCATCAACGCAGGAATTTGGAACCCTGAGGCAGTGACTGTGTTAGGGAAGACGGTTTAGGAAAGGCTTCTCATTTCCAGGACAGCAGTGAAAAAAGTAGAGCAGTTACAAGTATGAAAGACAATAATCATCGTAATATAAAAAAGTCTTGTGAGGTATCTAAATATTTCTGCTCACTCTCTTGTTCACTTACAGATTGCTGCAGGTGTAGGCAACAGACCTTATCTTCTTGCTGCGGTATCTATCAGAAGTGTTGAGTCATGAAAAGCTTTATATTGTTCTAAATAAAAATAGATCTCACTGCTTGCTGTTGTTAAGCTCTTCCATCTGCAGTTTGTAGTTGTTTGCTCTGTATTTTGGCAAGCATGTGTTTCTTAGAATTTAAAGTAGCTTTGAAAGGTGCTGAGTTATCAGGCATTTATCCCCCCACAGAGTTGGTGCTGCATGGGGTGGGCAGTAGAGCCCTCCCTAGGTCCTCTCAGCTTGGTTCTAGCGAGATCTAAGAACAAGACAACGCATTCATCATGCAAGCTGAGCTCTGGGTTTCTTACCAAGGCCTTTCAGCAGCAATTGTGTTGGTAGGTTTTGTAAGCTACTACTACTACTATTTAGCATTTCTATAGCGCTAATGCCTTTTCTTGTTTGGGAAGAAATTTCAGCCTTAAACATTCACCAGAGAGTAAATCCACACACCATGCCTAGTGATCTCTGGTTTATATGGACCAGGAAGAAATCATTACAGCATTCTCGGCAGGGGATGCATTCTCAGAATGGGAGACCCCACCTTACTACACAAAATTGGTATGCCCCTGAAACTAGTGAAGGTTCTGAAAGTATCACGGATTTGATATACCACCTTTCTGTGGTACAACCAAGGCAGTTTACATTTTACATTTTTACATTTTATTATATTCAAGTACTTTCTATGTCCATAGAGGGATCACAATCTAAATTTTTGTATCTGGGGCAATGGAGGGTTAAGTGAATTGCCGAAAGGTTCAAGGAGCTGCAGCGGGAATCAAACCCAGTTCCACAGATTCTCAGCCTACTGCACTAAACATTACGCTACTCCAAGCTCTGGCATTAATGTGGTTAGCCAAAGCCTTACCATACATGTGTAAATTGTACATAGGACCTGATTCTCTAAAAGGATGCTAACATTATTTATTTGTTACATTTATATCCCACATTTTCCCACCTATTTGCAGGTTCAATGTGGCTTACAAAGTACCGTAAAGGCGTTTGCCATTTCAGTTGATAACAAATACAAGATTGTGTTGAGGTCAGATGTGGTAGAAGTGAATCAGGGGTCAAGAGGAGGTCGAGGGGAAAGAGGAAAGTAAATTGACCAGTACAAACATTGATTATGTTGTGTTGCAGGGTGTGAGGATTTATGTTGGATCGGTGGGATAAGCTTTTTTGAAGAGGTGGGTTTTTAATGATTTCCTGAAGTTTAGGTGGTCATGTATTGTTTTCACTGCATATGGGAGTCCATTCCATAGTTGTGCGCTTATGTAGGAGAATCTAGATGCATAAGTTGTTTTGTATTTTAGCCCTTTACAGTTTGGGCAATGTAGGGTTAGGTATGATCATGCTGATCCAAGTCTGTTTCTTGTTGGTAGACCTATAAGGTCTATCATGTATCCTGGGACTACACCGTAGATGATTTTGTGGACCAAAGTGCAGATTTTGAAGATGATCCATTCTTTGACTGGGAGCCATTGCAGCTTTTCTCGAAGGAGTTTAGCGCTTACATATTAATGACTGGCATATATGCGAATATGTGGGCACATAAACGTGTAAATGCCAGTATTCTTGCTATGTGCTATTCTATAAGATGTTGCCTAAATGCAATGTTATATAGTTTGAAGGTAGGCATATGCATAAGTGTGGACAGGACCCACAGTTACATGCATAGAGTATAGTAAACCGCTTTGAATGTAGTTGCAAAAACCAAAGAAAGGGGTGGTATATCAAGTCCCATTTCCCTTCCCTTTCCCTTTCTACAGTGTGCAGTGATTCTTCAGAGTAGGCATCCAGGTGGAGGCTGGGCATTTGGAAATGATGGGATACAAGGGAGTCATTTGCTTTAGCTATAAGGCAGGTGAAGGGATAGAGGGAAGCACTGAGCGATCAATCACTCCTCTCCCCCTAAACACCTCATACATACACACAAACAACATGGCCCACACTCACAGAAGAAACCTATACCTCACTCGCACCCCAATGATAAGAAGCCCCGCACTGTTCCAAGCAGTGCTCTGAAAATAGCGCTGGAACAGCGCAGGGTTATAATGCCCCTATGATCAGAGCTAATAGCACTGAGCAGGGCAGGGCACAACCATTTTGAAAGCAGTGCTGGAAGGAGGAGGGAGTGCTACTCCCTCCTTTGCTCATTGATGAGGTATGGGCCTATGGGGGAGGGGTGGAGCCAGGAGCCACTAGACCACCAGTGGGGGTGGGGATAGCAGCCCACTGGGCCACCAGGGATTTTTTATTGGGTTGGGGGGGGGTTAGGACCCTTGTTTTGGGGGGAGGGAGAAGGCCACTGGGCAACCATGGGAAACTATGGGGGAATTAGGGGTCCTGCCTGTGGGAGGATTTGAGGGCCCTGCAAACATGCAAATGAATGCTGGACAGGGCTCCCCATACCTCCCCAATGCTCCGCAAAGCCTTACGCCAGCTCTGAGCTAGCATAGGGTTTGCTGTGGGAGCAGCACTAATGTTTGGTGCTCTGCCCGCTGAGCATTGGGAGGAATAGTAAATTACCTGTTTAGCATGCATTTGCATGCTACTTGCGGTCAGAGCCCGTGAGTACATTTCATACGCTTGTGGATTCTGATCATGGGATCTAACATGGGCAGTAGTATGGAACTAATAGCCTCTAGCGCCTATATTTGCTTCTGATCATCAGGGCATCAGAGAGACACACCTCCAACTCACTCATACATGCATGTACAGGGGCAGCCCAAGAAAATCTGCTGCCTGAGACAGATAATGAGCTGCTGCCCCAGCTCCTCTGACGACGACGCCCCCCACCCTTCCCTCCCCAACCCCCTTTCTTAAAATTACCTTTTCTATTCTTTCCTTGTTTTTCAAAAGAAGACAGTGGCAATGACTCCCACCAGTCCCCTGTCACCAGTCCTGCTCCTTCTCTCTACTGCAGGTGGCCTGCCTCTCTGATGTAATTTCCTGTTTCCTTGGAGGCAAGCCGCCCACAGTAGAGAAAAGGGACTGGGACCGGCGGCAGGACAGCCTATGGGAGTTGCTGCCACCGCCTTCTTTTGAAAAGAAAAGAACAGAAAAAGGGAATTTTTTGGGGGGGAGGGAGGGAAGGACGGAGGGCAATGCCGCCTCACAAGACTGCTGCTCCAGGCCTCTGCCCCAGGTGGCCTAATAGTAGGACCACCAATGAACATATACATACCCACATACACCAACCCACTCATGGAGATACTCACACTCCTCACTTACAGAGACACACACAGTTGATAGCTAGAAGATGGAAAAGATAAACGGAAAAATATCATAAAGCCTGTGTATTGCTCCATTGTACGACCACACCTTAAGTATTGCAACATCTTAAAAAGGGGATGGAATGACTGCCCTAAGAGGAAAGGTTGAAGAGCTTAGGACTCTTCAGCTTGGAGAAGTGGCTGAGAGGAGATATGATAGAGGTGTATAAAATCTTGAGTGGTGGAACAGGTAAAGGTAAATCAATTGTTTATTTTTTTTCAAACAGTACAAACATCAGAAGGCACTGCATGAAGTTGCTAAGTAGTACATTTAAAACCAGTTGGAGAAAATATTTTTGCATTCAATGCATAATTAAGCTCTGGAGTTTGCTGCCAGAGGATGTGGTAAAGCAGTTAGCATAACTTAGTTTGAAAAAAAAAAAAGTGCTAAACAAGTTCCTGGAGAAAAGCCCATAAAATGTTGTTAACAAGATGGACTTGGGGAATGTCACTGTTTATCCCTAGGTGTAAGCTGCATGGATCTCTCTACCTTTTGGGATCTTGCCAGGCATTTGTGACCCAGATAGGCCACTGTTGAAAACAGAATACTGGGCTTGATACATCTTTGGTCTGACCCAGTCCCGTGTTCTTATTTATTTGGATTTTGCTCACACCTTTTCAGTAGTAGCTCCAGGGCTGCTGAAAGTCATAGCCAGGCCGGGGGCAGAACCAGACTGCCACAAGCTTCCCCCCCCCCCCCCCCCACATACACTGATATCGTCACTCCCACCCATCCACCCCCTTACCTTTCTGTCTTTGCCTCCAAGGGGGGGCCTGGGCCCTGGTCTAGCACCAGCAAGCCACTTCCTGCATGCCTGCTCCTACAGTCTAACCTCTCCTGCTCCTGGACCAGGATGATTGCATTAATGTGATATCGCGCTAATGCAATCATCCAGGTCCTGGGCTGTACTGCCTCTAGAAGTATGATTGGCTCATATAAATCATTCAGCCAATAAGGAGGCAGGCACGCTGATCTGACGGATCCTATTATAGCTTTCTGATCAATTGGACCTCTGTGATATAATAAGGATGTATATGTTGTGAAGTTGAGTATTTTGAGAACGAATACATTCCTATGGGCATCTCTAACATTTAGCACGCCTACAATTTTAGCACGCACTGAAAATGTGAGTGCACCTTAGTAAAAGGGAGCCTTTATTTAGATTTTGCTCACACCTTTTTCAGTAGTAGTTCAAGGTGAATTACATTCAGGTACTCTGGATATTTCTCTGTCCCAGGAGGGCTCACAATCTAAGTTTGTACCTGAGGCAATAGAGGGTTAAGTGACTTGCCCAAGATCACAAGAAGCAGCAGTGGAATTTGAACCGGTCACCTCTGGATTGCAAGACTGGTGCTTTAACCACTAGGCCACTCCTCTAGCCGTGATTAAAGAGCCAGGTTTTTATAGCAGTCTTGAATGTTTTGAAGGACGATTCCGCACGAATGGTTAGCGGGAGAGAATTCCAATGAAAAGGAGCGGCAAAGAAATAGGCATGATGTCTGGTAAATTCTAACTGGGCAGCTTTTGGGCTTGAGAGAATATTGCCACTAGCTGGCTAAATGCTGTCTCTGCTCAAGCATATGGCAGAACAGCGAAGATGACTCAAAAAAATCAGTGGACAGCGTTCCAGATGATTAAAACTGTTTATTAAAAGGTAAACAAGTCTCGACACAGCTGTGTTTGAGCTGACTAGGCCTGCATCAGGAGTCTCTTGTACTGAATAAAATCATCCACTTGAATTATGAGTTGTCATCATTAATGAATAAAAACAACAAGTCAGGCGCCGAAGTATGAACAGAAGGCTTACCTTTTGCAAGCCGCAGAAGCTTTGAGATTAAGCTCGTAGTTTAAAAGCATCAAATCATCAAGTGGATGATTTTATTCAGTACAAGAGATTCCTGATGCAGGCCTAGTCGGCCAAAACACAGCTATGTTGAGTCTTGTTTACCTTTTAATAAACAGTTTTAATCATCTAGAACGTTGTCCACTGATTTTTGAGTCATCTTCCCTGTTCTGCACATAACATATATAGGCTGTGCTCAAGCTCCATCCCATCCCAGACCACCTAGCTGATTAGGGAATGACTGGTTAGTGGAGATATTCAGTGGAACTATCCAGTTAATATCAGTGGTCATCCTGCTTAACAGGGTGTAACCGGGCAGGGACCTCTCCTGCCTGGTTAAACCCTTTTGAATATTGACCACTTTGAATATTTTTTTTTCATCTACATCTTTTATAAATATGTTTAAAAGCACCAGTCGCAGTACAGATCCCTGTGGGACTCTACTATTCACCTTCCTCCATTGAGAGAATTGACCATTTAACACGTCAACCTTTTCCTATATGAGTACGCAATTCTAGAACGCGTTGCCAAGCAACCTAAAAGCGATCCATGAACTGACCAACTTCCGCAAACTACTGAAGACCCATCTCTTTGACAAGATATACCACAAAGATCAACACATGTAAAACTCCACACATATATCCAGAAATGTTAATAATGCCTTCTGTTATATTAATATCATGTATTCTATTACCATGTACCCAAAATCCTTCTGTAACACCAAATGTCTATTCTCTTCATATTTCCACTATCCATGATGTATTGCAAGCTACATTGAGCCTGCAAAGAGGTAGGAAAATGTGGGGTACAAATCCAATCCAATAAATAAATAAATAAAATAAATACCCCATGTTTCCCCTAGTTTCCGGCTTTTAACCAATTCCGAATCCATCAATTTTCTCAGGAGTCTCTCATGAGGCAGTTTGTCAAAAGCTTTCTGAAAATCTGGATACACTATAACTAACTCACCTTGACGAAGAAGGGCAACCTTCGAAAGCTAATCAAGAAATGTATTGTTATGTCCAATAAAAAAGGTATCATCTTATTTTCTTTTCCATGTTTTATTTTGTTTGATTTCTATTGATAACCTTTTAGTGTGCACTAAAAATTAGTGCACGCTAATGCTAAAGACACCCATAGGAATATATGGGTGTCTCTAGCATGCGCTATTTTTAACGCACACTAAAAATGCTAGTGCACCTTAGTAAACAGGGCCCTGTGTGTTCAGTCATTTTATTCTTTATAATAGTTTCTGTCATTTTGCCCAGCATTGATATCAGGCTTACTGGTCTAATTACCGGAGGTAAAACCTGAGCTAAAAACATGTGGGGCGGATGACAAATATCCCAAAAGTTTGAACATAAGCACATTAAATTAGAAGATGGTTTTAAGTTGTTTTATCTGATGTAAACTAATAAAAAGTGTGTAGAAAAAACCCCAAAAAACAAAAACCTGCTTGTTCTTTGGTTATCTCCACTGATCTTGGTTTTTGTACTTGTACGTTGCAGTTTGGAATTTTTTCTCTCTTGGACTGATTATTATTTATAGCAACAGCACCGATTTTGCTGTGAACAGTGTGAAATATCTCACAGTTAACACCTGGTTCAGGAATAAACCTGATAAAGATTCAAGGCCTGTCTCTTAAAAGTATAGAAAAGGCCTCTCTGCCTTGGGAAATGAGTAACATTATGGACATTGGGACCCTTTTACAGAGTGGCGGAAGCCCAACGCGGGCTTACTGCTCGCTCTTCCAGGACTACCGCTGGCCCAATGTGGCTGCTAGTGGTAGTCCTGCCTCGAGCGCTTGCCATTTCTGGGGGAAAAGAAAACCCCCCAAAATGGCTTGCGTGGAGATAATCCGGCCGGAATCGGTCATCACCGTGTGCTGCCCGGTTGCCGCTGGTTTAGCACAGGAGCCCTTATCACTGCCACCTCAATGGGTGGTGTTAAGGGCTCCCCACTGCATGGCCACGCAGTCAGAGTTATCTCACTGCGTGGCCATTTTTTTCGGCTTATACCGGCTGCGGAAAAAACATCTCTGGCACGTGGGAAAAACATCCCCCGCCACCAGCGCAGGGCGCTTTTTCCTGGAGCTTGGTAAAAAGACCCCTGAATTTTTACTCTTTCAAAAAGTACAAAGACTAGGGGACACTCAATTAAGTTGCATGAAAATACTTTTAAAACAAATCAGAGGAAATGTTTGTTTCACACAACAAATAGTTAAGCTCTGGAACTCTTTGCTGGAAAATGTAGTAATAGCAGTTAGCTAATCTGGGTTTAAAAAAGGTTTGGACAAGTTCCTGCAGGAAAAGTCCATAGTCTGATATTGAGATGGACATGGGGAAGCCACTACTTGCCCTGGGATTGGTAGGATGGAATGGTGCTACTCTTTGGGTTTCTGCCAGGTACTTGTGACCTGGATTGGCCACTGTTGGAAGCAGGATATTGGGCGAGATGGACCATTGGTCTGACCCCATATGGCTATTTTTATGTTTTTATTGATAACTTTTTGTATAACATCCAGTATGAAGGAACTAAAGTACTCCAAGGGGAGTAGTTGAGATGCAGGGAGATGAGGATGCTTATTCATTTGTTTCAATTTTCTGCTGTGCTTTGATCACTTTCCGAGATATACTTGGTTCTGTGTTAGGTACATCCCTTATTCTCCATGCAGGTGACTTCCCTTTAGTGGTGTCATTGTGCTCTGAACAGTGAGTCCTATATAGTTTTTCAACATGTCAGGTTTTTTCTCCTTCTAACTAGGCAGCCGCTGTCATTCATTTCTAAGATTTCAGTCTTTCTTGCATCAATTACCAAACTAAAAGGAGTAGCATTTCCACTGCTTTCTCTTCCCATGTCTGACATTCAGCTGCGTCTCCTCAACTCTGCAGAATATCATCACTTACATATCATGGGAGCATGATGCTCTCAGGAACTGAGATAGCTGCTTTCCTGTTCCTATTTCATTATTCAAATTAAATATCTTAAAATTATCAGAAGCTTGTAATGTAAACTGAGAGCAAAGGGTTTTATTTTTCTGTTTACCTTTGCAGATTGGTTAATTGAACTTATAAAAATGCTGGGACATGCCCCTTTTGTTCATCCCTTGTCACGTCTTTAAAGCTGGAACTAGGTTTGTGTGCCCTTGGGCAACTGCTGAGGAGCGGCAGTGGCAGGCAAAACCACCCCACACCGGAGACTAGGCAGAACAGGACTGGAACCCCGGACTGGAGTTGCAGCAGAGGCAAACAAGCAGGAATAAGCAGAGCAGGTACACTTAAACTTCACCTGCGCTTGGCCGCTTTTCACCAGGAGTTGAGCCCATGGCTGCAGGTGGCCGGCAGGACTTACTGGGCAAGGCAGGACTGGATACCCACTAGGCTGAACCAGGACTGAGGGTCAGAGGGGAAAGGAACATACCGGGACAGCAGGGCAAGGAAGGGATAAGCTAAAGGGCAGGACTGAAAGCTGCAAGCAGCCACTAAAACAGGGAACAAATACTGACAGAGAGGAGACAGGACTGGAAGCTGCAGAACAGCCACTAAAAACACAGACAGACAAGGATAGACACAAAACTACAAGCCAGAGACAAGACTAGAGAACAAGCAACAACCTAATCTAAACCACACACAGACTAACTAGAACATACAAGAATCTCAAACAAGAACCCAAACTAAGCAAAAGTGCAACAAGCACCAATGTACCAGGGCCTAAGGCGATGCAAAGGCAGAGAATTTCCAACTGCTAATAAGCCCAGCAGCAGCTGAGGCTCACTGTAGCAATCACCAGGCAACTACGGGTGCTGTGTAGGTTCAACCAAAGCAAGCAAGTTTGGCAGCCCGGAAGATCCAGACCGGACTGAGCTGAAATCTGGAACGGGTGATGATAACCAGACAGTCCATTGCAGCCACCAAATCTGGCCACCAGGTGGCGAGAGGAAGGAGAGCACGAAACATGGGCACAACCGTGACATCCCTACACTTTTTCCACCTTTCTGAACCACAAAGTTCCTTGTCTAAAGTTAATTTTACAGATTGTGGGGGTGTGTCTGGCATTCTTGTATGGTTCAGATTTAAAACTGTTTTATTTTCTTCCTCAAATTTACACTTTAGAAGAGGTCACATCTTTATATTGTGGTAAAAAGTGGCTTTACCCCCAAATTCTGTATATTGTGCCTTAATTCCATATGAAAATTGAAGCGTATTGTACAACAATGCTCGTAACTTATTGGTTAACTAGCTAATTAATGCTGTTAATTGGATGTTAAGCAATTATCAGCACTAATTGGCATTAATTAAGATTTACACGCACAACTCGCTAAGCATATTCTGTAATGTGATGCATGTAAATTCCAAGTCGCATAGTTGAAAAGGGGGTGTGGTTATAGGCGGGTCACTGGCGTTCAAAAATCTATGCACCTAATTTAGATGTCTGGATTTATGCCAAGTAAAACATGGCCTAAATAGACACAACCAATTTTGGTCACGTGGTGGAGCACTTGTGTATTCTTTATACTGTGTGGAAATTTAAGCTGATTCTATAAAATTTAGGAGTACTTTAGAGAATACGCTTAGGCATATTTTTTTATTGCACATATTTTTTAGGTGCCATATATAAAATCTAGCCCTTAGTGCATTCTTATGTGGGCCATTCCCACACAGTAAGACCATTTTTACCACAGGGTAAGGCAGCTGATTTTTCTTTTCTTTTTTTTTTTTTGTATTAATGGTCGTGCGCTAATTTTTCATTAACATGTGGCCATTAATTATTGAGCCCCTACTACCACCTATTTTGTAGGCAGTAAGGACTCACATGCTAACCACATGCTAATTGGTTATTGCTTGACAATGTAGCTGCGCTGATTAGCACAGAGAGCGCCCGCTCTCCACCCTCAGCCCCACCCCAGCACTAAAAAGTACATTTTATTTTTTAGCATGAGGATAGCGTACTCCGATCCCACAATTACCACAGGATGTCTGAGCATGCCCCATGGTAAGGCATTTTAACTGCGATAAGCACGTTAGTACTTACCGCAGCTTAATAAAAACATAGTAACATAGTAAATGACGGCAGAAAAAGACCTGCATGGTCCATCCAGTCTGCCCAACAAGATAAACTCATATGTGCTACTTTTTGTGTATACCTTACCTTGATTTGTACCTGTCCTTTTCAGGGCATAGACCGTGTAAGTCTGCCCAGCACTATCCCCGCCTCCCGCCACCGGCTCTGCCACTGTCATGTCTGTGGCCGTGACCACCCTCATACTTACCCTGTTTCTGGGAGTCAGTGGCTGTGCTGACTTCTGCTTGTCTCTGTGTCTGTCTCTGTCTTAGTTTCTCTCTGGCTCTGTGTGCTGATTGCCTTACTGGACCTCACCTGTGTGGGCTATGCCTCTTCCAAGATGGCTGCCGCCTCCTCTATGCCAGTATCCAAGATGGCTCCTGCGTGTCCTTCCTGTGGGCTCACTTCCTCTGTGTGTCAAGCCTCTGTTTGGAGGCAAGGAACTTCCTGCTTCTATCCTGCTGGTGGTGACTCATCAGTGAGTTCCTTTATAAGGAAGGCCTGTGCTTGCAGTCAGTGCCTTCGCATGGTGTCATTGTCTGGTGTCGTGCCCAGAGGCCGACAGGTTAGTTAGTGTGTTGCTGCGCTGCTTCTAAGCCTGTCTTCTGTGTGGGCTTCCTTGCCCTTCTGTGTGGGCTTGCCCTTCTGCTTAGTACCTGTGGGCTTCTTGCCCTTCTGTGTGGGCTTGCTCTTCTGCTTAGTTCCTGTGGGCTTCTTGCCCTTCTGTGTGGGCTTGCCCTTCTGTCTACTACCTGTGGGCTGCTTGCTCTTCTGTGTGGGCTAGTGCCCTTAGGTTCCCAGTACCTGTGGGCTGCTAGCCTTCTGCCTTTAGTCTGTGTTTGCAGCCTGCCCTACTCCTTGCTTGTATATTCTGTGTGCACATCCTGAACCTTGTATATCCTGTGTGCACATCCTGGCTGCTATCCTTCTGCCTTTAGTCTGTGTTTAGAGCTTGCTGTCCAGCCCTGGTTTCCCCGTCTGTGTTTGCAGCCAGCCCTACTCCCTGCTTGTATATTCTGTGTGCACATCCTGAACCTTGTATATCCTGGGTGCACATCCTGGCTGCTAGTCCTTCTGCCTTCGCTGTGGAGGTAGCCTCTGCAGCTCAGTCCGGGTTTTCCCATCTGTGTTTGCAGCCTGCCCTACTCCCTGCTTGTATATTCTGTGTGCACATCCTGAACCTTGTATATCCTGTGTGCACATCCTGGTCCCTGCTTGTTCGTCCTGAGTCCTGGTTTTGGCTAGCTAGTGTTATCCGGTTTTCCGCTCTGCCTAGCTACCTTCTGTCCCGTGTGTCTACCTTGTACCTTGCTTGTATATCCTGTGTGCTTATCCGGATCCCTGCTTATGTATCCTGATTCCTGTATCTGTCTAGCTAGCGTGTATCTTCTGGGGGAGTTATCCTGTTACCTGCCTCGACCTAGCTAGTGGGTTTGCCCTGGGGGTATTCCCAGTCTCCCCTTCTTCCTTGCTTGCATGTCTGCCCTAGTCCCTGCTCCTGATAAGCTTCTGTCTGTTTAGTCTGTCTGGTGTGTCTGGCTTAGCGGCTGCGTGCAGCGCTTAATGCAGTCTAGTATTGTTCCCCTGTGCTTCCTAGACCCGTGGTGGGTCCTCTGGATCTTCAGTTCCGGCCTTGCCCTACAAGTCCTGTCGGCCGCCCGCACGCTAGAGCTCAACTCTAGCGGAAAGGTGGCTAAGTACAGGTGAAGCGGTTCCTGTTCTGCCGGTTCAGTTGCCTACTTCCAATCCAGAGTTCCGGTCCGGTCCTTCCGGACATCCAGTTCCAAGACGGTCTTGCCTGCCTCTGCCGCTCCGCGGCAGGGGCCCAAGGGCTCACAATTCCCAGTGCTGCCTTGAGGACCTGACAGTATGCCAAGGCCCTCGAGAACGCGACAGCCACCCACTCTTGGCTAAGCTCCTTAGGATCCATTCCTTCTGAACAGGATTCCTTTATGTTTATCCCATAAGGACCCCTTAGAGATCATACCTAATAGCTCTCTGTTGCAGTCAGTTCGATTCACCCAAAATCATGACTTAGAAAAATTTACATACAAAATATATTGATTGTTTCAGGAAATAAAAAAATGTCCGTCCCAATTTTTGAAAAATGCTGGCCAGAAGGAATGTATCTCTTGGGCTTGTCTGTAAACATGATTTTTACGAGGTGTTTAGAGTGAACTCCCTTTTCAGATATGCATACCACTCCCTCCCCTAAAGTACACCATAAACCCTAGAATAGGGAAGGAAAAACACATGGAGCATATGAAGAAAGGACATACCAAAGACCAATGAACTTCTAGGGAAACACACTCACAGAGGTTGGAAAGAATTCCTTGAGCCATGCTGTGCATGCTTTTCCTACTTATTTTTCCTTTTAACAGCTGTTTCTGCTAACTACCTCCCTATAAGTCAATGGGAAATATAATGAGGTTGATATTTAAAAGGAGTTATTTGGTTAACATCAGACAAAAGTTAGTCAAATAAAAGGAGTCAGCAATAAAGCCATTCCAGGGGTATGGCTTCAAAGTAACCACATAGCAACAGCAGGTATCCATTTATCTTAACACTAGATATAACGGACCTAAAATAAGTTGATAAAAATGTCCCTATACCTTTACACTATATTAAGAGGTGGCAAGAGAAGTGGATATGTTATTGAAAATCCATTTAATAATAGGTAAGTCATCTGGTTATCTTTAAGGAGAGGGTGTCCTACTAAATAGTGCCCGTGTAATTTTTAAATTTCTCTGGCAATATTCAGCCATTTATGCATTCCTACTTACCTGGATAGTCATCTTGGCACCGGCATTAAATATCAATGGTGCCCAGATAATTTCCAGCTCTGCCTATGCCTCGCCTCTGGACCCCCAGCACTAACCAGATAGTGCAATGATAGTCAGACGTGAGTGCACCAAAGTACTATGAAGTGCTCCTTTGGGTATATCCTTGGGCTTTCACTGTGATTCATTCTCTTCACTTGAATTCTTGTTTATGCTAATTCTTTTCTTGTTTGCTGTATTGTCAGTAATGTCTTCTCAGACCACAGTGGTCCTCCGTACTGTATCTCCCCTTGCCTCTTTGCTTCAGCATCTTACCTCTGAGCCTATTACTAGGGTTGTATCTGTAATCCCTGTGGTGTCTCTGCTATCATCACCCTCTCTCTCTTGCAGTTTGAGGTTCAAGTTGGTTTTATGAATGCTAGGTACATCAGAAATAAACGTCCCCTGATAAAAGAAAATGATTTTCAAATCTTTGTGACTGAAATATAGTTGAAGAACAATGGAACTGTCTTGCCCTCTGGGTTTTTCTTTTGCAAGACAGGGTAGGTAGGAAGGTTGGGTGGTGGAGTGGCTCTGTTCTTTACATACTGCCTGTCATTATCTGAGTTTATTTTGAATGTCCCCTATATTTCAAAGCTTTTTTGATTTTTATAAATTTATCTCCCTCATTTGCTGTACTATTGATATATCAGCCACCTACAGTGGGGGAAATAAGTATTTGATCCCTTGCTGATTTTGTAAGTTTGCCCACTGACAAAGACATGAGCAGCCCATAATTGAAGGGTAGGTTATTGGTAACAGTGAGAGATAGCACATCACAAATTAAATCCGGAAAATCACATTGTGGAAAGTATATGAATTTATTTGCATTCTGCAGAGGGAAATAAGTATTTAATCCCTCTGGCAAACAAGACCTAATACTTGGTGGCAAAACCCTTGTTGGCAAGCACAGCGGTCAGACGTCTTCTGTAGTTGATGATGAGGTTTGCACACATGTCAGGAGGAATTTTGGTCCACTCCTCTTTGCAGATCATCTCTAAATCATTAAGAGTTCTGGGCTGTCGCTTGGCAACTCGCAGCTTCAGCTCCCTCCATAAGTTTTCAATGGGATTAAGGTCTGGTGACTGGCTAGGCCACTCCATGACCCTAATGTGCTTCTTCCTGAGCCACTCCTTTGTTGCCTTGGCTGTATGTTTTGGGTCATTGTCGTGCTGGAAGACCCAGCCACGACCCATTTTTAAGGCCCTGGCGGAGGGAAGGAGGTTGTCACTCAGAATTGTACGGTACATGGCCCCATCCATTCTCCCATTGATGCGGTGAAGTAGTCCTGTGCCCTTAGCAGAGAAACACCCCCAAAACATAACATTTCCACCTCCATGCTTGACAGTGGGGACGGTGTTCTTTGGGTCATAGGCAGCATTTCTCTTCCTCCAAACACGGCGAGTTGAGTTCATGCCAAAGAGCTCAATTTTTGTCTCATCTGACCACAGCACCTTCTCCCAATCACTCTCGGCATCATCCAGGTGTTCACTGGCAAACTTCAGACGGGCCGTCACATGTGCCTTCCGGAGCAGGGGGACCTTGTGGGCACTGCAGGATTGCAATCCGTTATGTCGTAATGTGTTACCAATGGTTTTCGTGGTGACAGTGGTCCCAGCTGCCTTGAGATCATTGACAAGTTCCCCCCTTGTAGTTGTAGGCTGATTTCTAACCTTCCTCATGATCAAGGATACCCCACGAGGTGAGATTTTGCGTGGAGCCCCAGATCTTTGTCGATTGACAGTCATTTTGTACTTCTTCCATTTTCTTACTATGGCACTAACAGTTGTCTCCTTCTCGCCCAGCGTCTTACTGATGGTTTTGTAGCCCATTCCAGCCTTGTGCAGGTGTATGATCTTGTCCCTGACATCCTTAGACAGCTCCTTGCTCTTGGCCATTTTGTAGAGGTTAGAGTCTGACTGATTCACTGAGTCTGTGGACAGGTGTCTTTCATACAGGTGACCATTGCCGACAGCTGTCTGTCATGCAGGTAACGAGTTGATTTGGAGCATCTACCTGGTCTGTAGGGGCCAGATCTCTTACTGGTTGGTGGGGGATCAAATACTTATTTCCCTCTGCAGAATGCAAATAAATTCATATACTTTCCACAATGTGATTTTCCGGATTTAATTTGTGATGTGCTATCTCTCACTGTTACCAATAACCTACCCTTCAATTATGGGCTGCTCATGTCTTTGTCAGTGGGCAAACTTACAAAATCAGCAAGGGATCAAATACTTATTTCCCCCACTGTACTTTTCATCAGAATTGTATGGATGAAATCTTCCTACTGATTTCTAAAGTCTCCACTGCCTTCCCTGAAATCCCTTTTCTGGGAGATTGACATCCATGCTGACAACTCTCAAAGATCCCAGGATAAGAAATGTTTTACAGTTATGGATGCGCTGGGCTTACCCAACATGTGCATGCTCCTCACATCACCAGTCATTTTCTTGATCTTGTTTTTTGTAGCAAGTAATTTTTTAATGAGAGTGGATGGGGGTACAGATGCTTCTATGGTGATGATCTCCTCATAAAGATCATTTTCTTGTCTCGAGCCGTTTCTCTGCCTTTGTCTTACTCCTGGTTTTGGATCACATTGTTAGGCAGTGTAGGGACATCAGTTGTATGAATCTTGAGGATTTCAATTCTGTCTGCTTGGCCTTTCAATCTAATTTTGGTAGCCTTTGGATCGGTCCTCCTGCTGAAATAGTGTCCTGAGCTGTGCTCTAAACAAGGTTGTTCTTGTTCACTAGCACTCCATTCCTGTTAATCATTTCCATCCATGGTACCATCAAAACCTACAAATGCTTATGCAGCAAGCATACAGGTCAGAGGAATTTGTGGAAGGTCAAGGCCACCATCAACATTGTCCAGTGCAAAGAGAGCTATTCTTTCTGTCAAAGGCACATTAAACTAACCAAAAAGGCCTACTACTGGAGGTTGATCCATCCTTGCAATAATCAGCCTAGTGGTTAGTGCAGTGGACTTTGAGCCTGAGGAACTGAGTACAATTCCCACTGCAGCTCCATTGCCCCTAGTACAAAATAAATACCTGAATATATGTAAACTGCTTTGAATGTAGTTGCAAAAACCTCAGAAAGGTGGTATATCAAGTCCCATTTCCCTCCCCTTTTCCTTTAGTATTAGTTCCAATCTGGACCTGAGCAGATTAGACATTAATCCATAATCCTGACGCTTTGCCAATTTCTTCTCAATCAAAACTATGGATCTCTCTTTAATTTTATTGCTACTTTTTCTCTACCTTAGCTTGTTCCTAGTGTCAATTCATACACTTAGAACTCATTCAACTTTTCCAGCTGTGGTAAGTACTAATGCGTGCTTACTACAGGTTAAAAACCACTACCGGGGGGGGGGGGGTTGCAGTCAGGCATCCTGCGGTAGTTTTGGCATCTGCTTGTGCTTCCCATACGCTAAAAATGACATCTTTTAGTGCTGGGGGTGTGTTTGGGGGCAGAGATTAGGCATGCCCAGCACTACTCAGTTAGTTAAGCTACATCACTACACGATGATTAGTGCATGAACCCTTAACACCTAGAAAATAGGTGTAGTTAAGGGCTCACGCACTAATGGGACAATTAGCACATGGCCATTATTGCAAAAAGGGAAAATACGACCATTCATAGCTATGCTACAAGTAGCCTCAGTGCATGGGAAACCCACAAGCTAGTCATAGCGCAGGCCACGTTTTAGTGCAGCTTAGTAAAAGGGCCCCTAAGTTTGTAATTAGTCCTGTACTCAGGCTTTCACCTTATATTCCCACCAGGGTCAATGCCAGCATCATCTCTGGACTATTTCTGTCTCTTTGGAACCAGGCCATCATTTGTCCCCTTCTATGATTTCTAACTTTCAACCAGTTTCTAAACTCTCTTTTATTTCCAGAGTTCTTTATAAAGGAGTAATTGGTCAGCTTAATAGGTTTGAGGATATGAATATATTCCATCCCAAGTAGGCCGGGGTTTGTCCTGGCTATAGTACTGAGACTTTCTGGCGGACTGTGAAGAGATTTGTTGTCACCTTGTCTTGACCTCAGTGTGGCCTTTGAATTGGTCAATCACCAGAATTCAGTTTCCTGCCTTGCAGAGCTGGATTTGACAGGGAGAGTTTGGCCTGGTTTGGCTCCGACCTTATTGATTGTTTCTTTGGACGAACTGTTATCACACCTTTCCAATATTGTGTGCATTCCACAAGGCGCTGTGCTCATACCTGCCCTTTTAAATGTAGTTTTGTCTTCTCTGGACACTATTGTCTCTGTGATTTTTACTAGACTTCTGACAAATAGATAGTGGTTTATACCAACCTATCTCCCCTGATTTTGGTTTTTTGAATAACTATCTAGACAGAGTAACCAGGCGCTGACTAAGAACAAATTAATAACCCAGTAAGCCAGAAGCCCCGTGGACATTTAGAAATTTACCTCTTCCTCAGTTGGTCCCTACATTTCAAGGTCATTCCATCTCATTAGATGACCGTGTCACTCAGGTTTCTGTCTGGAATCACTACTGTCTCTTTATTGTCAGGTGTCCACTATCTTAAGATCCTGTTTCTTTGGCAAGTGGAAAATTTGCTCTACCAAATATGTTCTTGAGAATAAAGAGCTCCTAGCCTTGACATATGGAGTATCCTTATGGTTAGAGCAGCAGGCAGAGAACCAAGGAAGCCCAGTTCAAATCCCACTGCCACTCCTAGTAATCTTGGGCAAATCACTTACTACTCCATTGCCTCAGATATAAACTTAGAGGCCATTCTTCTAAAATGCGCTGAATTCTGGGCTTAGCGTGTTTTAATGTTGGCATTTCCCGCACACTAAGTCCAGATTTAACAAAGAACTTCTTTTTTTTTTTTTTTTTTGCTTTTTAAAAAATATTTTTATTGCAGATATGTGCTAATGTAGCCATTAGTGCATGTGCTACTTGCTAGGGTTAATCCGTGAACACTTACCACCTCCTATTTTGGGGATGCGCTAGGTCAGGGTTATCCAACCTCAGTCCTCAAGGGCCGCAATCCAGTTGGGTTTTCAGAATTTCCTCAATGAATATGCATGAGATCTATTTGCATGCAATGCCTCCACTGGCGAGAGCCGAAGTTGGTCACCCCTGCACTAGGTGCTCCCACATTAACTCAACGTTATCCGGTTGTGCGAGCTAATCATGCCACGCTAGCTGGATAACACAGGAATGCACACTCTTTGCCCATGACATGCCCCCTCCACAAAAATAATTTTTAAAAATAGTTAATGTGCACAGGAGGAGATTCTATATATGGCACCTAAAAAATTGGCGCTGAAATCAGTTCCAACTAAGCGTATTCTAGAATCAGCAACTAGATTTAGGCGCCGATTATAGAATACGCTTAGTTGATACTTCAGTATCTAAATCTGCACGCATCCATTTACACCAACTAAAACATGGCATAAATCTTGGCACGTAGATTTAGGTGCACTGGGCTATATTCTATAAATAGGCACCTAAATGTTGGAACACCCACAAAATGGCCATTTCCCTGCCCATAACCACACCCCTTTTTGCCTGTTCACGTTAGAAGTTTGGCGCACATCATTACAGAATACACTTAGCGAGTTGTGCGCCTAAATTCTAATCAGTGTCAGTGCTCATTATTGCTTGCTAAGTGCTGATATCAGCGCTCATTAGCTTATTAAGCCAATTAAGTTATGCACGGTGTTATAGAATCTGCAGTTTCGGAACCTAAATCTAAGCATTCTATATAGAATCTGGGGGTTAGCTTACGAGAACAGGGAAATTACCACAAAACAATTTCACATGTTTGAGGTACGCTTAATGCCCTTTAGAAGATGGGCACTTTAAATTGTAAGCCCTCTGGAGTCAGGGCAATAGCTGCTGCATCGGAATGTAACTCACTTGGAAGTACTGAGAAAGGAATGAGTTAAATCCAAATATAGAATTTTGTACAAAGCTCAGAATTATGATCAAATGACTCCTCTTTTGACTGAACATCATTCTTGATCTCCTTAAAAGTTAGGTATAGGATTCAGTTTCTAACTCACCAAAGCAGCAATACTATAAATTGGTGCCTCATTTTAGGCCAAATTATCTAACGACTTAAAGGCGTGGCTAAGAAGTTAGGTGCTGCTACTTATAACAGGTCAATGGCTGGCATAAGTGGATATGCCTAAGTGAGTCATTCAATTAGAAAAGGTACAGAGAAGGGCGACGAAAATGATAAAGAGGATGGGACAACTTCCCTATAAGGAAAGGCTAAAGTGGCTAGGGCTCTTCAGCTTGGAGAAAAGACAGCTGAGGGGAGATATGATAGAGGTCTATAAAATAATGAGTGGAGTGGAACGAGTAGACGTGAATCGCTTGTTTACTCTTTTCAAAAGTACTAGGACTAGGGGGCATGCAATAACACTACAAAGTAGTATATTTAAAATGAATCAGAGAAAACATTTCTTCACTCAATGTGTAATTCAACTCTGGAATTCTTTGCCAGAGAATGTAGTAAAAATAGTTAGCTTAGCGGGGTTTATAAAAGGTTTGGATAGCTTCCTAAAAGAAAAGTCCATAAGCCATTAATAAAATGGACTTCGGAAAATCCACTGCTTATTTCTAGGATAAACTGCATAAAATGTACTATTTTGGGATCTTGCCAAGTACTTGAAACCCGGATTGGCCACACAGAATGCTGGGTATGATGGACCTTCGGTCTGTCCCAGTATGGCAATACTTATGTACTTAACACGCACAACTGATAGTATTCTATAAGTTGTGTGTCACTTGGTGACACGTCCATGATAAGCCCATTTTTATATCCCACTGACAGTTGCACGTACAGTGATGTAGGCACACTCCGGCCGATATTCAGTGCTATTTAATTGACCAGGAGCGGCTCCTGGACAGTTAAATAGGACTTAACTGGTTAAGCACTAATGTTCAGCATGAGATAGACGGCTATTTCCACTGAATATTAATGCTTAGCCTATGGGACCAGATTCTATATATGGCGCCAAAAAAATACACCTAGGCGTATTCTATAAAGTACACCTAAATGTAGATGTACTTTATAGAATATGCCCGTGCAGTTTATAGAATATGCTGAGCATCCGTCTGCATGACTAAATATAGTCGTGAGCAGTAAATGCTGACACCTAAGTTAGACGCAGACTTGGTGTACTCGATAGCAATGCACATAGATTTTAGAAACACCTATAAACCGCCACACCCTTTTTTCAACTATGCGACAGAATTTACTTGCATCACATTACAGAATATGAGTAGAGAGTTGTGTGCGTAAATTCTAATTAATGCCAATTAGCACAAATAGTTGCCTGTTAATCGTCAATTATCAGTGCCAATTGGCTTGTTAACTAATTAAATTGCACATACTAATCCCGAATATGACCAGACTTGTGCACGCAACTAAGTCACACTATATAGAATCTGGGGATAGAGGCTAACCGGCTATATTGCATGATATAACCGGCTAACCATCAAGAACTGAATATAACTTGACCGGTTAAGTTTAAACTGGCCAAAAAAAAAAAGTCAGATATTCAATGCCGGTCACTGGAAACAGCCCGGCATTGAATATCTGGGTTCAGCACCAGTCACGGGACTTAGCCAGCCTGCCTCTCGCAGGCTGTATATAGTATAATGCCTAGCGTGTATTACTAATTACTGGCACTTATCATGCGCTTAAGCTCTACTATTCTATAAATTTAGGTATCAACTTATAGAACTGTCTTTCACACCTTTTATTTGTGCAACTCCATTGCATTTATTTAGGGATAAATATTCAGCTGCAATCACTCAGAAATGTTTTTGCTGCTGCTGGCTTTATGCCTGGATAAAGAAAACAGGTAGGCAGGCGACTCACAAAATCCAGCACAGGATAAAAAAAGAAGCAAATTGCCAAAAAAATCTTACATAGAAAGATGAATTTATTCACCGCAAAAGTTTAAAACAGTCATATTCCTGACACAGCTGTGTTTCACCCTCCTAAAGAGCTGCATCAGGGGCTTCATATACCACCCAGTGGTGCAATGCAAACAATTCCACTTACTGGACTAAAACAACACCTCTCTTGAGGAGGGTGGAATACGGCTGTGTCGGGTATATAACTGTTTTTAACTTTTGTGGTGAATAAAGTTGTCTTTTATGTAAGATTTTTTGGTGATTTGCGTCCTTTTTTTATCCCGTGCTGGTGGTCTGCACTTATCCAGTTACCCCTGGATTTCTATATAGCATGACTGAAATTGTGCAAGCAAATTCAGGTGTATTTTGGATTTGTGAGTGCAATTTAATTACTAATCAAGCCAATGCGCACCAATAATCGCCATTTAAAAAACAATTATTGACACTAATTGACATTAATTAGAATTTATGTGCACAACTTGCTAGGTGTATTCTGTGAAGTGGTGCGTGTAAATTCTAATGTGTTCTGCCAAAAGGGGCGTGGTCATGGGTGGGGCTTGGACATTCCAAAAATCTACACACAGGGTTATAGAATACACCTGCTCTGCACCTAACTTAGGTTCCGGTATTTAAACCGAGTTTTACTTGGCATAAATGGATGTGCCTAGAATTAGGTGCAGGTATGGCTGCTAGGCATATTATATAAACCCGCTAGGCATATTCTATAAACTGCACCTAAATCTAGGCATGATTTACAGAATACTCCTAGGCAGAAATATTTAGCCCTTAAGGGGGAGATTCTGTATATGGAGCCTAAAAAATTGGCGCAGAAATCAGTGCTGACTAAGCATATTCTATAATCGGTACCTAGATTTAGGCGCCAATTATAGAATACGCTTAGTTTATTTCAGTGCCTAAATCTACGTGCATCCATTTACACTAATGAAAACGTGGCGTAAATCCCGGTGCATAGATTTAGGTACACTGGACTATATTCTATAAGTAGGCATGTACATTTTGGAATGCCTATGAAATGCCTATTTCCCTGCCCATTACCATGCCCCTTTTTGCCTGCACACATTAGAAGTTCGGTTCACATCGTTACAGAATACGCTTAGTGAGTTATGCGTCTAAATTCTAATCAGTGCCAATTAGTGCTCATTATTGCTTGCTAAGTGCTGATATCAGCGCTCATTAGCTTATTAAGCCAATTGAGATGTTCGCATTGTTATAGAATCTGCACTGATTTTGGCGCGGATCTCAAGGCGCTCTATATACAATCCGGGGTAACTGGATAAATTCAGTTGGAGAAAGATAGGACTGTGCTTTATGCTATATGGTTAAGTGCTGAATATTGGCACTTTAAGTTCTGACTCTGCCCGTGGACCACCATCAACAAAGCTGGTTTCCGCTTATGTGGTTAAAGGGGATATTTAGCGGTACTGTTTGGTTAAGTACCTCTGAATATCCCCGGATAGCATCACACAGGTGATTTAACTAGGGAGTAGCCTCTCCTGCCCAGTTAAATCACTTTAAATATTGCCCCCCCCCCCCTCCTCTTTTGATCCGATTCCTTATTTCCCTGTACATATTCTGTGCTCAGAGCATGCTAATTTGCTTGCTATTTCTTTATTAATGGCTTTGATTTTGGAGATCACCCACCATCCTGCATGTGCTCTCTTCACATTTTCACTCTAGAATTCTTTACCACTGCATTTACAGACTTGAGTCTTCTATCCTCAAGTTATAAATGCAGACTTAAGACATTTTTCTGTACCCAGGCTTATAATCAATGAGGTTGAGGTCAGTGATGTGTGGCAACTGAATAGAGTCAGTCAACTGTAAACTTTTCTTTTTGTTCTCAGCTCATGGTTAGCCTGTGTGTTTAGCTCTCTTTCCCTTATCATATGCGTGTTTGTCGTTTTATTGGTTTTATTTATTTGGTGTCAGAATTTTTTCTTCTTATTATTATTATTGTAAACTACTTTGTTTTGACTTGTGAAAGGCAGTGTAAAAAAACTTTCAATAAATAAACTAAACGTTTTGTCATCTTCTTCCTATGTACAATACCATCTTAGTAGACTCTTGTTTCATTTCATATAATTGCCAAAGACTAGAAGAGCACACACTGGGGATAGTTTTTTGTACAGCGTTTTTCAGATCAGCTTAATAACATTGTCTTCAAGTGCCCACTTATAGAGGTATTCAACACAGACACGCCATATTTTCAGTCCAGGGTTCTGACCTCTGGAACTCATTAACCATTCATCTACTACTACTAGCATTTATATAGCGCTACCAGACGCACGCAGCGCTGAACATTTGACATAGAGAGACAGTCACCGCTCAAAGAGCTTACAATCTAGGTAAAACAGACAGACAAGACATTACGGGCAAGGGAATTACAGGGTAAAGAGGAATAGGGGAGGAGGAGGGCAAATGAGAAGCAGCTAGGAGCCAAAGGCAGCAGTGAAAAGGTGAGCCTTCAGCATAGATTTAAAAACAGGTAGAGATGGAGGTAGACGTATCTGCGACAGTGCTCCAATATAACTGAATGTGAGATCCCAAGCGAGGGTTGGGGAGTAGGCCAGTAGAATAACACAGCTGGACAAAAAGGGTGAAACCAAAATTAAGTATTTATTCAAAGTAAACATTAGGCATGTGCCTTTCACAGGGCCTGAGATATAGGGTAGAATATTCCTGCAGTTTAGTACATTCAGTCTTAGCGGGCCTCCGACGGAGGCTTCCCACCAGACCTGATCCTTGACAGAGACCTGAGAACCTACAGCTATGTTTGGGGCATGGCAACCCCAGCAATTGCAGACTGTGTTTGGCCTACCGTCGGAAGACTGAATGTACTAAACTGCAGGAATATTCTACAGTTTAGTACACAAGGTTGTGCAAAGCTCAGACGTATGCTCATGTGACTCCTCTTTTGACTGAACAGCACTCTTGATCTCCTTAAAAATTAGGTACAGGATCCAGTTTCTAACTCACCAAAGCAGCAATACTATAAATTGGTACCTCATTTTATGTACCACAAAGGGGGTGCCTTTAGCCCCAGTTCTCTAACAACTTAAAGGCATGGCTAAGAAGTTAGGTGCTGCTACTTATAACAGGTCAATGGTTGGCATAAGTGGATATACCTAAGCGAGTCATTCAATTAGAAAAGGCACAGAGAACGGCGACAAAAATGATAAAGGGGATGGGATGACTTCCCTATGAGGAAAGGCTAAAGCGGCTAGGGCTCTTCAGCTTGGAGAAAAGACGGCTGAGGGGAGATATGATAGAGGTTTATAAAATAATGAGTGGAGTACACAAGGTTGGCTGACCTTTGCCAGGTCACAGCAGTTAGACATATTCAGTCAGGGCATAGACTGAGGCTTCCATTCTTCCTTCCCTGGGCCTCCTCAACCTCAGCCCGGTCCTGTCTTTTATATTTCCCGGCCCTCTCAGCTCCCTTCTTCCCTGAACGGAACCAGTGTTCTTCTTAAGGTGGCCTGAGCTATTAAGGTGGTCCAGGCTATCGGAGGGGCTTTTCCTAAGGATGAGGGGGCAGTGTCCTATAAACCCCCTCATACTGCATTTAAGTCAGAGCTTAAAACTTTCGTCTTCCAAGATGCATGCCCTTCTGCCATATGATCACTACACTAATTCTACATTATTCATGGAATTAGTGGAATCGCTGTGTGTCTGGAACCAGGTACAGATTGTTTTTACCCCCCCCCCCCCCCCCACCTTCTCTATTGAAATTTAAGTTCTCCCTTTCCTCCCTTACTGTCTGTTGTCTTGTTCATTTGTCTAATCTTTTCCTGATTTTAGATTGTACACCGTGTATATGGTTTTTCCCGTTAGGTGGAATAGTACTTCGTTAATAAAGTACTATTGAAACAGGCTCATATAAAATTTGGTGCAAGTTTGGCTTGCCAACTGACTCCATATTTGCCCAACACTACAGCGAGTACATTTATGAGGTCAGAAGTACAAGTCCTTGCAGGTAATGGGGTAAACCCAGAACTAGATCATTAACTCTGCTGGGCAAATATGGAGCCAGCTGGCAATCTTGATTTGTGTGTGGATGAATCTGGGGGTGTTGCTTGGGCACAGCAGGAGCAGAGTTATGATGTACACACATACTTCTAGATTCTATATAGTATGACTTAGGTTGCATTTGCAAATCCGGTTGTATTCTGGATTTGCGTAGCAACTTAATTATTTAACAAGCCAATCAGCGCAGATAATTGCCAACTAAGAAGCAATTATTGACACTAATTGGCATTAATTAGAATTTTTACACACAACTGTCTAAGCATATTCTGTAACGTAAATTCTAAGTTTCATAGTTGAAAAGGGAACATAGCCATGGATGTGGAATGGGCGGGTTATGGGCGTCTTTTACTAAGGCGCGCTCATGTTTTCAGCACGTGCTAAAATTGTGAGTGTGCTAAACATTAGAGACGCCCATAGGAATGCATTGGTGTCTCTAACGTTTAGTGCGCCTACAATTTTAGCGAACACCAAAAACGTGAGCTCGCTTTAGTAAAAGACCCCCTGAGTGCATTGTTATAGAATACTCCCGGTCTATGCCTAATTTAGGTATTGGCAGTTACAATAAGGTTAACTTGGCGTAACTGCCCGTGACTAAATATAGTCACGCAGACGGGTGCTTGATGTATTCTATAAACCGCATGGAAATTTAGGTGTATTTTTTTTGCCACCAATTTTTTAGGCTTGCTATATAGAATCTAGCCCATATCTTAAAGATATGCATATACACACATAGGGGCAATTCTATAAAGGGGTGACTACTTTACTTTATAGAATACTAGTGTAACAGAGTATATACATGCATATACGTTAAGGCACGAGCGCTTAAGCCAGCCATACTGCTATTGTAAATGCTAATGCCTCAATTCCAGAGATACACGCATAAGTAATAAAGTCTATAAGTTATGTATGTAAAGTGCATGCCTGCCCATGCTCAACCCAGACACCACCCACATGAAGGCCCACCTGCAAACTACTCGCTAGCGACAATATGCACAAAGCTACAGAAGAGTCTAGCTGGGAAACTGACGTTTACATGCATAAGTATCTGTACATACATGTATATATACCAATATTCAGGTCATATTCTAGGGCAGTGTTTCCCAAGTCCGGTCCTGGAGTACCCCTTGCCAGTCAGGTTTTCAGGATATCCACAATGAATATGCATCAAAGAGATTTGTATATAATGGAGGTAGTGCATTCATATTCACTGTAGATATCCTGAAAACCTGACTGGCAAGGGATCCTCCAGGACTGGACTTGGGAAACACCATTCTAGAGTACTTGAATGCAACTCACCTTGATCTACTAATGAAAAAGGTGTGAGCTATTATCAAATTTTAAAAAATGGATGTTTTTTTAATTTATTTTTTAGTTACATTTGTACCTCGCGCTTTCCCACTCATGGCAGGCTCAATGCGGCTTACATATACAGGTACTTATTTGTACCTGGGGCAATGGAGGGTTAAGTGACTTGCCCAGAGTCACAAGGAGCTGTGCCTGGAGTGGGAATTGAACTCAGTTCCTCAGGACCAGAATCCACCACCCTAACCACTAGGCCATATTTGTCATCCACTTTGTAGAATGATCCTGAGAGTACACACACACATTTACACCTTCTGAGTAAGTGTAAATGTATGCACCACTGGGGGGGGGGGGGGATCAATAAATATATGACTATTTTATAAAGGTACATAGGTGCTTTTTTGCTTTTTATAAAACAGGTGTTGTATCGCTCCATGGTACGACCGCACCTTGAGTATTGTGTTCAATTCTGGTCGCCGCATCTCAAGAAAGATATAGTAAAACTGGAAAAGGTGCAGCGAAGGGCGACTAAAATGATAGTGGGGATGGGACGACTTCCCTATGAAAAAGGACTAAGGAGGCTATGGCTTTTCAGCTTGGAGAAGAGACGGCTGAGGGGAAACATGATAGAGGTATATAAAATAATGAGTGGAGTGGAACAGGTGGATGTGGTGCGTCTGTTCACGCTTTCCAAAAATACTAGGACTAGGGGGCATGCAATGAAACTACAGTATAGTATATTTAAAACAAATAGGAGAAAAGTTTTCTTCACCCAACGCATAATTAAACTCTGGAATTCATTGCTGGAGAACGTAGTGAAGGCGGTTAGCTTGGCAGAGTTTAAAAAGGGGTTGGACGGTTTCCTAAAGGACAAGTCCATAGACCGCTACTCAGTGGACTTGGGAAAAATCCACAATTTTGGGAATAACATGTATAAAATATTTGTATGTTTGGATAGCTTGCCAGGTGCCCTTGACCTGGATTGGCCGCTGTTGGGGACAGGATGCTGGGCTCAATGGGCCTTTGGTCTTTTCTCAGTATGGCATTACTTATGTACTTATGTATTTCACTTAGGCGCTTGTTTTAAATCTATTTCCAGTAAGTCAGTGATTCCCAAACCTGGTCCTGGAGACACCCCAGCCAGTCCACAATGAATATTCATGAGAGAGTTTTGCATGCACTGTCTCCACTGCATGCAAATCTCTTTCGTGAATATTCATTGTGCATATCCTGAAAACCTGATTGGCTGGGGTGCCTCCAGCACCAGGTTTGGTAACCACTGCAGTAAGTCTTTAGAGTCCCTATAGTGAGCAGAGTAGCAGTGTCTGAAGTTGGATCTAGAGTTATCTCTGGACATCTTGAATTCTATCTCAGTGCAATATATTCTCTAGAAGAGTATACTGTGGGGAGAGGCCCTCATATAAAAACAATTATCCACTTCACCTGCAGTCAAATCCTCTAAGTGTGCTTTCTCCATAATCCTAAACCCTCCTCTCGTTGCCAAGTATAATCTGTGAAGCAGATAATTCTGTAAGTGTTATGTTGTTCCAATAAATTAGAAATGATCACATTCGGTCGAGGTCAATGATGAAATACTGATCAGCTTCCATGCTGCCTTTCTCTATTTTTCTTCTGAAAAATAAATATGCAAATTAAAGGAAAAGATGGAAATAAATTTAATTAAAATGTATGTGTTTCTTTCCCTTTGAGTGCTTTAGGGTGAAATAGCAAATTGTTAAGATGGAAAGCATTTGGAATAAGGTTAAAGAGCCTAAAACTGATTATATAGCATTGAAAATGAAAAAGGAGATGTGAAAGGCTGGAGCAAAGGAGTGGAAGAGAAAACGGAAGGGATTTAAGGTCAGAGAATGGCTTTGCAAACTAGGAACAGAGAGAAAAGTGGGTACTGAAGGCTAAAGAAGATGAAAGTCAAATAAAAGAAGCAACAGAGTAAACGAGAGAGAGAGAAGAAATTACAGTATCCCCCAGATTCTATAAAGGTTGCCCAAATTTGGGCATGCAGGGCAGATGTATGTGCAAATTAATGAGTCAATAAGGTATCAACAATCAATAATTGGAACTAGTTGGCATCAATTTAGATTTATGCATGCATCTTCCCTAGTTGCTATTCTGTAGCATCCAGCCTTCAATTCCATAGCTTGCAATCCAAAAGGGGGTGTGGCCATTGAATGGGCGGGTCTAGGACATTTCTAGAAATTAAGTGCAATGTAATAGGACACATAGATTTTCTCCCAAATGGCATCTGTTGGGCTCCACGATTTGCACCAGGTTTCAGCAGGTGTAGTTCTCCCACCCAAAGTTGGGTGCAGGAATCTGCTCTATGTGCTATTCGATAAAGGGTACTCTGTGCGGAATGCCCTTAATAGAATTGTAGTTTTGAACAGATCTTTCCGCCACCTAACCTTGGGTGAAGTTTACTGAATCTGGCTCTATTCCCTGGATTCTATATAGCACGCCTAGTGTTCACTGCCAAAATCCAAGAGGATTCTATAACAGCACGCATAACTTAATTAGCTTAACAATCAGTATTGTTAACAGCACTTAACAGGCAATAATGAGCACTAATTGACAATAATTAAAATTTATGCACACAAATCGCTAAATGTATTCTATAATGATGAGTGTCTAAATTTTAATGCATGCAGACAAAAAGGGGTGTGGTTATAGGCGGGGAAATGGACGTTTCGTTATAGAATATGGTTCTTTGCGCCTAAATCTATGTGCCAGGATTTTTGCCATGTTTTCATTGGTGTAAATGGAGGCATATAAATTTAGGCGCTAGAATATCAACTAATCATATTCTATATATCATGTCTAAATCTAGGTGGCACTTATAGAATATGCTTAGGCGGAAATATTTTCTGCACTGATTTTTTAGGTGCCCTATATAGAATCTAGTCCCATATGTGTAGCAGAAAAATAGTGGGAGGTTTCAGACAGAAAGAACAGGTAAACACTGGCTAGAGAAATAAAAGATAATGTAAAAATGACAGGATAGCTAAGACAAAGGGAGGAATGGGAGAAAGAACAATGAGAAAGACTAGGAGGAGCAGGAGGGAACAGAGCTGTGGCAATGGAAAGAAAGAGATGGGATGGAACAACTGTGATGCAGAGAAGTCATACGTGCATTCATAAGACAAAAATAGAATATAAAAATGGTGCTTATGAATTGAGGATCTCATTGAGCCTGGAACATCAAATCATTTTTCAACCTGACATGCAGGAACTTATTTTAAAAAAGTGATTTATTTCAAAATCAACACTCCAGCACTTTAGTTCATAGTGAGAGTTTATATCAGGAATATATAAGAATGAAAAGTATGTTTCAGAAATAAAAGTTGCTGCACATCATGGAGAGTTTATGGAGACGGCACAGTTGGAAAGATATAAAAGAAATAGAAATGAGAGAGTTTGAAGATGTTAAGGGGGTAATTAAAGTTGTCTTAGCATGTGGCAATATATACAGGTAAAGCTGATTTTATAAAATTAGCAAAACATCAACATACCATCACAGACTAAAAGTGCATTTTCTTTACAATCATACAACATCAAAAATCTTATTTTATCAAAAACATTTCAATTAATTAATTGCAGATGCTCATTTAAAAGAGCCCTCAAAAAACAAAACATACTTTCTGCATATCCCAAAGGCTTAATTTTGGTAGGGGCTACATAATCAACACACCCACAAAATGTTAAATTTTTATAATTTTCATAAAATGAGGGTTACTATGAGGGGTATAATTGAAAGGGAATCCCAAGTTTTCCTGAGGACATCCTCGCAAAACGTCCCGGCGAAGGGGCAGGGGAATCCATAGGGATCCCACAGGGATGGACACAGTTCCTGCTCAGGGTTCCCATGGAAGTGTAATGCCAGGCCAGCCTACCTATCTTTTGCTTATGCCATGGCAATCATAATAGCACCAAAAAAATTAATACATATAGTTGATAGCAATGAAATCCCCATAACCAATGAGGCCTCGGTGTTCAAAACTCCAGCTCTATTCTGAATAGCGCTGTAAATAGACCATTGGAACAGCACAGAAGAACAACACCCTAATGCTCAACGCTAATAAGATGCAAATACAGGCACACTCATAGCATTGAGCATTAGGGAGTTCAGTGCGATGATTGTGCTTGGTGCATGTGCAGAAGAGTCTGTGCACATGTGCCTGGTAAAATCCAAATGTAAAGCACACATCAGTATCTGTTTTCTGTGGCCTAAATATAAGCATTTTTTTTAAAGCTTGGATGCTTATATGTAGGCACAAGAAACAGATGCTAATGTATGCTTCGGTCTTCACCGAGGAAGATTTGGGTGGGATACCGGTGGCGGAAATGGCATTTCAAGCGGACGAGTCGGAGAAACTTACTGAATTCACGGTAAACCTGGAGGACGTAATGGGGCAGTTCAGCAAACTGAAGAGTAGCAAATCACCTGGACCGGATGGTATTCATCCTAGAGTACTGATAGAACTGAAAAATGAACTTGCGGAGCTACTGTTAGTGATATGCAATTTATCCTTAAAATCGAGCGTGGTACCGGAAGAGGGTGGCCAATGTAACGCCGATTTTTAAAAAAGGTTCCAGGGGAGATCCGTGATATTATAGACCGGTGAGTCTGATGTCAGTGCCGGGGAAAATTGTAGAGGCTATTATTAAAAACAAAATTACAGAGCACATCCAAGGACATGGATTACTGAGACCAAGTCAGCACAGCTTTAGTGTGGGGAAATCTTGCCTGACCAATTTACTTCAGTTCTTTGAAGGAGTAAACAAACATGTGGACAAAGGGGAGCCGACTGATATTGTGTATCTGGATTTTCAAAAGGCGTTTGACAAGGTGCCTCATGAAAGGCTAGAGAGGAAATTGGAGGGTCATGGGATAGGAGATAATGTCCTATTGTGGATTAAAATCTGGTTGAAGCATAGGAAACAGAGAGTGGGGTTAAATGGGCAGTATTCACAATGGAGGAGGGTAGTTAGTGGGGTTCCTCAGAGGTCAGTGCTAGGACCACTGCTCTTTAATATATTTATAAATGATTTAGAGATGGGAGCAACTAGCGAGGTAATTCAGTTTGCTGATGACACCAAGTTAGTCAAAGTCGTTAACTCGCGAGAGGATTGTGAAAAATTACAGAAGGACCTTACGAGTCTGGGAGACTGGGCGGCTAAATGGCAGGTGACGTTTCATGTGAGCAAGTGTAAGGTGATGCATCTGGGAAAAAAGAACCTGAATTATAGTTACGTCATGCAAGGTTCCACGTTAGGAGTTATGGACCAAGAAAGCGATCTGGGTGTCGTTGTTGATAATACACTGAAACCTTCTGCTCAGTGTGCTGCTGTGGCTAGGAAAGTGAATAGAATGTTGGGTATTATTAGGAAAGGTATAGAAAACAGGTGTGAGGATGTTATAATGCCGTTGTATCATTCCATGGTGCGACCGCACCTTGTGTTCAATTTTGGTCGCCGCATCTCAAGAAAGATATAGTGGATTTGGAAAAGGTGCAGCGAAGGGCGATGAAAATGATAGTGGGAATAAGACGACTTCCCTATGAAGAGAGACTAAGGAGGCTAGGCTTTTCAGCTCGGAGAAGAGACGGCTGAGGGGAGACATGATAGAGGTATATAAAATAATGAGTGGAGTGGAACAGGTGGATGTGAAGCGTCTGTTTACGCTTTTACCAAAAATACTAGGACTAGGGGGCATGCGATGAAACTACATTGTAGTACATTTAAAACAAACAGGAGAAAAATTTTCTTCACCCAACGCGTAATTAAACCCTGGAACGTGGTGAAGGCGGTTAGCTTGGCAGAGTTTAAAAAGGGTTTGGACGGTTACCTAAAGGACAAATCCATAGACTGCTACTAAATGGACTTGGGAAAAATCCACAATCTCTGGAATAACATCTATAGAATGTTTGTACGTTTCGGAAGCTTGCCAGGTGCCCTTGACCTGGATTGGCCGCTGTCGGGGACAGGCTGCTGGGCTTGATGGGCCTTTGGTCTTTTCCCAGTATGACATTTCTTATGTACTTATGTACTTTCACTGGGTGTTTTTTTTTAGCATGGCCACTTTAAATTTAGACACAGGAAACAGACACCAATGTTAAGTTTTTACAGATTTTGCGAGCCGATTAAATACAGGGCTCCCTCCCGCTCCCTGTTTGCCTCTCCTCCCCCGAGCCGCAGGGCACCGCCTAAGTCCGCCATGCAACAAGTGGAACTGCTAGTATTCTATTAATTGTATGTGTCACTTGGTGATACACCCATGGCCCTCCCATTCTCTGCCCATGCTAAGCAACTTTGGCACTTATGTTATAGTACAGCACCTAGCACTTAACATAGATAAATGCCAATTATTGGTGCATCTGACCACATGTAAGAGCTATTATTCTATAATGTTAGGTGTCAAGTTATAGAATTGCCCTTTTAACCCTCCATCACTTCTTATGCAAACTTAGATTGTGAACCCTCCAGGTATAGGGAAATATCTATTGTAACTGAATGTATCTCACCTGGAGGTACAACGGACATGATATGAGCCAAATAAATAAATAAATATATATATATATATATATATATATATATATATATATATATATATATATATATATATATATACAGTGGTGGAAATAAGTATTTGATCCCTTGCTGATTTTGTAAGTTTGCCCACTGACAAAGACATGAGCAGCCCATAATTGAAGGGTAGGTTATTGGTAACAGTGAGAGATAGCACATCACAAATTAAATCCGGAAAATCACATTGTGGAAAGTATATGAATTTATTTGCATTCTGCAGAGGGAAATAAGTATTTGATCCCCCACCAACCAGTAAGAGATCTGGCCCCTACAGACCAGGTAGATGCTCCAAATCAACTCGTTACCTGCATGACAGACAGCTGTCGGCAATGGTCACCTGTATGAAAGACACCTGTCCACAGACTCAGTGAATCAGTCAGACTCTAACCTCTACAAAATGGCCAAGAGCAAGGAGCTGTCTAAGGATGTCAGGGACAAGATCATACACCTGCACAAGGCTGGAATGGGCTACAAAACCATCAGTAAGACGCTGGGCGAGAAGGAGACAACTGTTGGTGCCATAGTAAGAAAATGGAAGAAGTACAAAATGACTGTCAATCGACAAAGATCTGGGGCTCCACGCAAAATCTCACCTCGTGGGGTATCCTTGATCATGAGGAAGGTTAGAAATCAGCCTACAACTACAAGGGGGGAACTTGTCAATGATCTCAAGGCAGCTGGGACCACTGTCACCACGAAAACCATTGGTAACACATTACGACATAACGGATTGCAATCCTGCAGTGCCCGCAAGGTCCCCCTGCTCCGGAAGGCACATGTGACGGCCCGTCTGAAGTTTGCCAGTGAACACCTGGATGATGCCGAGAGTGATTGGGAGAAGGTGCTGTGGTCAGATGAGACAAAAATTGAGCTCTTTGGCATGAACTCAACTCGCCGTGTTTGGAGGAAGAGAAATGCTGCCTATGACCCAAAGAACACCGTCCCCACTGTCAAGCATGGAGGTGGAAATGTTATGTTTTGGGGGTGTTTCTCTGCTAAGGGCACAGGACTACTTCACCGCATCAATGGGAGAATGGATGGGGCCATGTACCGTACAATTCTGAGTGACAACCTCCTTCCCTCCGCCAGGGCCTTAAAAATGGGTCGTGGCTGGGTCTTCCAGCACGACAATGACCCAAAACATACAGCCAAGGCAACAAAGGAGTGGCTCAGGAAGAAGCACATTAGGGTCATGGAGTGGCCTAGCCAGTCACCAGACCTTAATCCCATTGAAAACTTATGGAGGGAGCTGAAGCTGCGAGTTGCCAAGCGACAGCCCAGAACTCTTAATGATTTAGAGATGATCTGCAAAGAGGAGTGGACCAAAATTCCTCCTGACATGTGTGCAAACCTCATCATCAACTACAGAAGACGTCTGACCGCTGTGCTTGCCAACAAGGGTTTTGCCACCAAGTATTAGGTCTTGTTTGCCAGAGGGATTAAATACTTATTTCCCTCTGCAGAATGCAAATAAATTCATATACTTTCCACAATGTGATTTTCCGGATTTAATTTGTGATGTGCTATCTCTCACTGTTACCAATAACCTACCCTTCAATTATGGGCTGCTCATGTCTTTGTCAGTGGGCAAACTTACAAAATCAGCAAGGGATCAAATACTTATTTCCACCACTGTATATATAAATAAATACTTTAAATAAAATCATCAGGAACATGTTTTGCTTAGCTTTGTACCATGCAGGAGTTGTGTCAGTTTCTGTTCAAGTATGAATTCATTGAAACATACAATTTGACCAGAGTTGCCTTATCCTTGCACCAAATCTATGAGAGAAATAGCGGCACAATGTGTCAACGCACAAGAATTTGCAATCAGGACAGAACAGTTATAGGAACACCCTTATGTTCTGTCTTCAGTATTCTCTTTTTCTATAGGGTTTTTTTTCCCGCCAAAGCTGGAGGCCCAAAGCCCCTAACTTTCTAAAGTAGCTTCAATAACGTCACAATAAATGTTAAGGAAACAAAGGCAGACTGAAAAACAGGAGCAGCTCACAACAGATGCAAGAAAATTCACTGCTGTATTCAACATTTGAAGTTTTATTTCAGATGTCAGTGGAGGAAAACATCATTCTGCTGTGAATTTTCCCTTCTTAGAGTGACCTATGAATGAGGCAGCACAAGTAGTCCTTTTTTTCCTTTTAGACATGAGATTAACTGCTCACAAAAAGCATTAAATTAATAGCATTAGTAATGCAGTCCTTCATTTGTCCATAATATAAGCTTCCCCACATTTTGCTGTCAGTAACCTCAAAAGACTTAACTCTTCAAAGACAATTGTTTTTTAAGGACATTAACCAGCTTATAATCGAACGAGAATAACGCCCAAGTTCCGACCTAAATCGGGAGATGGGCGTTCTTCTCACAAAAACAAATAAAGCGGTATAATCGAAAGCCGAACTTTGGACGCTTTCAACTGCACTCCGTCGCGGATGCGGACAAAGTTGACGGGGGCGTATCGAAGGCGTGTCGAAGGCGGAACTGGGGCGTGGTTATCGGGCGAACAGAGATGGGCGCCCTTCGCCGATAATGGAACAGTTTTGAGCTAGAATTTAGGACACTTTTCCTGGACCCTGTTTTTTGACGAATAAGGCCCCCAAAAGTGCCCTAAATGACCAGATGACCCCCAGAGGGAGTCGGGGATGACCTCCCCTGACTCCCCCAGTGGTCACTAACCCCCTCCCACCACAACAAATGATGTTTCACAACTTTTTACTTTCACCCTCAAATGTCATACCCTCCTCCCAAGCAGCAGTATGCAGGTCCCTGGAGCAGTTGTTAGGGGGTGCAGTGGACGTCAGGCAGGTGGACCCAGGCCCATCCCCCCCCCTACCTGTTACAATTGTGCTGCTTAATGCTACTAGTCGTCCAACCCCCCCAAACCCACTGTACCCACATGTAGGTGCCCCCCTTCACCTCTTAGGGCTATAGTAATGATGTAGACTTGTGGGCAGTGGGTTTTGAGGGGGATTTGGGGGGCTCAACACCCAAGGGAAGGGTGCTATGCATCTGGGAGCTCTTTTACCTTTTATTTGGTTTTTGTAAAAGTGCCCCCTAGGGTGCCCGGTTGGTGTCCTGCCATGTGAGGGGGACCAGTGCACTATGAATCCTGGCCCCTCCCACGAACAAATGCCTTGGATTTATTTGTTTTTGAGCTGGGCGATTTCATTTTCCATTATCGCTGAAAAGCAAAAACGCCCAGCTCACACCTTGACGAATAAAACATGGGCGTCTTTTTCTTTTAAAAAATACGATCCGCCCCGCCCCTTCACGGACCCGTTCTCGGAGATAAACGCCCATGGAGATAGGCGTTTCTGTTCCATTATGCCCCTCTAAATCTTTGGCAGAAACTGCCAGCTAAAGTGCCAGCTGCCATTTGTGATGGTGCATTTCTAGAGGTATAGATACTGGCTGGCTGAGAACTACCTGGGGTCATGTTTTGACCTGGAACAATGCCCAGGAAAGAGGAGAGAGCTCACAACCATTTTCAAAAGATAAAGTTCAGTGTATTTATAGCTAGCCCCAAGCTTTTAAAAGCAAGTGCAATGTATACATTTAAATATATAAAAGTGAATGCAATATATATATTTACAGCTAATAATAAAAGTAATAGATTACCGCAATATAACACAACATCCTGGCCCAATCACTATATTCAACTCAGACTGGGAAAGTCCATCGACCAGCGGATGAAGCCAGTAGTGATATTGCAGGAGGGCCTGACAACTCATCAGCCCCGGAGCGTGAAACTTCAGCTTCCAGAACGTTGCAGCCCAGTTAAATAATGTTTCTTTCTGATTCATATCCTGCCTGTCTAGGTCAACCGGCAAAAGACCCAGACAGGCATACCTTGTTTATGGTTCTTCCTCTCGGTGAGCATACAATGATCACACATATATTGCATGATCTGAGCAAAACAACTTCTGCACAACAAAATTTTTTTTTCGTGTGCTACTGAGCAAAAAACATTTGTCCTATACTAAATTCAGTGTGCGTATTCCAAATCCAAAGTCAGAATTGTTGTAACACGTCAGGAAATTTTGTTATGCATAAGTTTGCCCAAATGAATTAAGCATTTGGAAAGCACAGAATAGTTTTTTACTCCAACAATTACCTGATCTACATCAAAGTTTTCGTAGTAAACAGTATATGAAAATGGAATGGAATAACAAAATTCAGCAAGGCCCAGTACTGTTAAAAGTGCTTCAGGCGTCTGTTTTTGCGTTTGTGACCAGTCATATTTTCCTGTTGCAAAAACCAGCAGTAGTCCCCTATCATGTTGGGATTCCAGCAACCTTGATATCTGTTCTCCATTGTAGAAATGTCTTTATGGAACCTCTCTCCATGTTCATCACTTACGTGTCCCAAATTGGGTGGGAAAAAGTCAAGATGGGAATGCAAGAAATGCATTTCCAATGACATTCAGCAGCCAAGTTGTTCATATGCTTTAAGCATGTTGTCTACTAGTTCAGCATAGTTTTCAGCTTATCTGTTCCCAAGAAAGTTCTGCACAACTAGCACAAATGCATTTTGTTCTGAACGTGTCATCATGCATTAGTTTGTTGATTTTGGGGCCAATAAAAATTCCGGCTTTTATTTTAGCCTCAGTTTTCAGTGTGCTAAACATCTCCTTCAAATACTGGAAACCATTTCCATCACGATCAAGTGCAATTACAAAATTTTATATTAAACCAAGTTTAATGTGAAGTGGTGGAAGATAAACTTGAAGTGGATCGACTAGTGATTTGTGTTGTACATTGTACTGACCAACTGTGTTCTCGACTCTGAGAGGCCACTGTCTCATTTTGTAATGATTTTTGTCATCATGACTGTTCCATAGGCACAAGAAACACATATGCTTTGTGTACCCTAACTGTAGGCCAATCAGCAGTGCTACCACTTTCAGGTCAGCACAAATATTCCATTTATGTAGTATTTGATCATTTTCAAAATTAACTCCATAGAAGCATGGGTCTCTTTCATTCCAACCCCATGAGCCAATGGAACAGATGGTTTTTCGTTACCATTGTGCAACAAGACAGCTTTCAAACTCATTTTGCTAGAGTCTATGAATAGCCTCCATTTATCGGGAACATGTGTACCATCTAACTCCATCATAAGACCATTTACATCAGTACAGAAACAGATGTTGCTTTCCATTGCATAGTATGCAGCTAACTTGGTGTGTCGATGACGTAAGTGTGAAGTTGTGGTGCTTCGTTGTAGCAAATTCCATTCCCGAAGTCTAGAAGCTAGCAGTTCTGACTTTTCTTTAGATAATGACAGATCTCTTACCAGATCATCTAAATCTGATTGGCTCAGCAAGTGCGGCTGACCCTCCAGATGTTCTGGATCAGGAAATACATCATGCCAAGCAACATCTTCTTCTTCATCAGGATCAGAAGCATCAGTTTCAATTGCCATTCCTGCTGTGGGAGGGGCAGGCACTGGATTCTCTACATCGTGTGGTACTGGTTTAAGAGCAGACTCACAGTCAGGATACACAATTTGTGACTTGTTTCTCTTTGAATATCCGGTGATTTTAGTCATGCAAAAATAACAGTCTGAATGGTGATTTTTCTGCTCACGCCAAACCATCAGCACTGCAAAAGCCATTCCTTTCCTTTTACCATTCAACCACTGCGTTAGCCCAGAGTAACACACAGTGCAACAAACATGAGGTACCCAGCTTTTATCGTGATTTCCAATTTGACAGTCAAAGTAATACTTGTAAGCAAGACGCACTCGCTTTGTCAGATTCTTGTGCTGATCATAAGTAGCGTATTTGCCACATATGTAGCAGAAATTGTCAGGATCGTTAACACATTTGTGTGTATCCATCTTGCCTTATATACTTACTGCTGACATCAGCCAATAGACCTGTCTGAGCGCGTCCGGGCATGTCCGGGCATGTCCGTTGGAATATTTCCATTATATAATGCATTAATATTATAAGTGAATAGGCTTTGCATGTATAACATAAAATCTAGATGTGTCAGGCAAATTCGGAGTTCATATTTGAAATCGGAGAGTTCAATTTAGTATAAATCACATGTTTTTCTCTCAGTAGCAAAATCATTGTTGCGTTGAGCAACAGAGAATGTGCAACATACTAGGGTAAATTAAAGGACAGCAGATGTTCTAAGAATCAGCTGACCCATTTACTTAGTGTAAGCCAGAGGGCAATGGACAATAGTCTAGACTATTACCACTACAGATCAACCACTCACTTTACACAAACCACTGATGGGGTAGTTATAATGGTGCATTATGACATTAATGTGTATTATTTGCTCCTTAAATCATATTTAAGGGCACTAACACACATTATATTACTGTAACACATGTTAGTTAAGTTACCATGGGTTATATATTAATGAGAAGCAAAGCATGCAAATACATACAAAACAGCTCATTCCGCCATCTTCAGTCCTGGGAGCATTGGGCTGCTAAACTTCCTTAGCACATCTTGGTTCCCCTCCATTGTAGCTTCCCCCACAGCCCTCCCAGTCTCCTTCTCCAAAGAGTTTATTCCTTTGAATAATATCCCCCTCTGAATAATTCTCCTCATGATCAGGGCCACCGAGAGGGGGAGCAGAGGGTGCAAAATTCCCTGGACCCAGGCCTTCAAGGGGGGCCCGGCACTGGGGTCTCTCTCTCTCCTGCTCCTGATGGGATCTGAGTGATCACGTCCCGACATGCGCAGGACAGAGAAAACTCTGGCGTTGGGCCCCCCTTGGAGGCCGGGGAGGACCTAGAGCTTCCTCCAGCACTGCTCTTCTGCCCATTGCTGAGCAGCTGCTTTTCCTCTCAGGTGCACGTGCTCAGTTTTGAAACCGAGCATGCCCTGAGAGGAAAAGCAGCCGCAGGGGCAAGCAGTCAGCGCTGGAGTAAGACGTCTTCTGCTGGCGGGGCCTCGGGATCCCTGCCAGCCAAGGTATTCCAATTCTGTTATGGCAGCGACAGTGATGGGGGGGCAACAATGGGGGGTGGCAGCGATGGAGGGGCAGCGATTGGAAGGGAGCGGCAGCAGATAGCGATTGGGGGGGCAGCGGTCCTGCCCCGGGCCCAGTGGCAGTCCTGCCCTTGGCCCGGTTCAGTCTCTTGGCAGCCCTGCTCATGATTAGACTCTCCCTTCCTTAGCTCCCCCTCTTCTCTAGGCCCTTGGACTACCTTAAGGATTCCCTAATGTCTAGGGGGTTCATGGGAAGAGTGATCAGCAGCTTGACCCCTAGCAATAGTACCATAAGACTACCACTAGCAGTTGCAGCCACTATATTGAACCTGATGCTGGCAAGGGGCAGGAATGGCTGCAGATTGCATCTGCCCTGAACCCATTAGACACCAAGGAATCCTTAATGTAGGATTGTTGGGGGGGGGGGGGGGCTACCAGGAGGGTAGGGAGTATAATTGGGAGGATTGTTTGGTGAGAGGGTCATAGGCACGAGCCTGAGTAAGAAAGGGAACCAGTGGTCTCAAACAGCCTATTTAGGTGCCTCCTGGGAGCACTGGGTCACGGCTTAGCAACTTGATGCTTTCAGGAAACATGAAGAAAGTAGCTTGCATGGTTTATCATGAGTTGCATTCTTCATGTACCACAGGAATTGATAACATGCAGAGCTGAGCCATCGCTGATTTCTGACTTCTGGTAAATTAAGGTGTGGCATAAGCCTGACATTTATTGCTCCTTATTAATTAACCTCTAAGTTTCTATAAAGTATGCACTAACAGTTATGCATTGCTATGTGCCAATTATTTACATAAAGCATTTGAATAATGGCCCATGCCCTCAACTTCTCTTCACCACATTGAACTCTCTCCTCAAGGTGCCCCTTCCCCCAACTCCCCCTTCATTATCTCCTCAGACCTTTGCTGAATTCTTTCACGACAAGGTTCAAAAGATAAACCTTGAATTCTCTACCTTGCCACCTCTCCCTCCACTAGTCCGTTCCCCTCTCTCTCCTTCCCCTCATTCCTTTTCCTCCTTTCCTGAAGTTACTATAGAGGAAACTACACTTCTCCTTTCTTCCTCAAAATGTACCACCTGTTCCTCTGATCCCATTCCCACCCACCTTCTTAATGCCATGTCACCTGCTCTTATTCCTTTTATCTGTCACATTCTCAACCTCTCACTTTCTACTGCAACTGTCCCTACTGCCTTTAAACATGCTGTGGTCACACCTCTCCTTAAGAAGCCTTCACTCGACCCTACTTGTCCCTCTAATTACCGACCCATCTCCCTCCTCCCTTTTCTCTCCACATTACTTGAGCGTGCTGTTCACCACCGCTGCCTTGATTTTCTCTCCTCACATGCTATTCTTGACCCACTACAATCTGGTTTTCGCCCTCTCAACTCAACCGAAACTGCGCTTACTAAAGTCTCTAATGACCTATTACTGGCTAAATACAGAGGTCAATATTCCATCCTCATTCTTCTTGATCTTTCCGCTGCTTTTGACACTGTTGATCACAGCATACTTCTCTTTACCCTGTCCTCACTTGGATTCCAGGGCTCTGTCCTTTCCTGGTTCTCTTCCTACCTCTCCCTCCGCACCTTTAGTGTTCACTCTGGTGGATCCTCTTCTACTTCTATCCCTCTGCCTGTCGGCATACCTCAGGGTTCTGTTCTTGGTCCCCTCCTCTTTTCTATCTACACTTCTTCCCTTGGTTCATTAATCTCATCCCATGGCTTTTCCTACCATCTTTATGCTGATGACTCCCAAATCTACCTTTCTACCCCTGATATCTCACCTTGCATCCAAACCAAAGTTTCAGCGTGCTTGTCTGACATTCCTGTCTGGATGTCTCAATGCCACCTGAAATTAAACATGACCAAAACCGAGCTTCTCATTTTTCCCCCCAAACCCACCTCCCTACTCCCCCCGTTTTCTATTTCTGTTGATGGCTCTCGCATTCTCCCTGTCTCCTCAGTTTGAAACCTTGGGGTCATCTTTGACTCTTCTCTCGCCTTCTCTGCTCACATCCAGCAGACCGCCAAGACCTGTCGTTTCTTTCTTTACAACATCCATAAAATCCGCCCCTTTCTTTCCGAGCACTCTACCAAAACCCTCATCCACACTCTTGTCACCTCTCATTTAGACTACTGCAATCTGCTTCTTGCTGGCCTCCCACTTAGTCACCTCTCCCCCCTCCAATCAGTTCAAAACTCTGCTGCCCATCTCGTCTTCCGCCAGGGTCGCTTTACTCATACTACCCCTCTCCTCAAGTCGCTTCACTGGCTCCCTATCCGTTTTCGCATCCTGTTCAAACTTCTTCTACTAACCTATAAATGTACTCACTCTGCTGCTCCCAGTATCTCTCCACACTCATCCTTCCCTACACCCCTTCCCGTGCACTCCGCTCCATGGATAAATCCTTCTTATCTGTTCCCTTCTCCACTAATGCCAACTCCAGACTTCGCGCCTTCTGTCTCGCTGCACCCTACGCCTGGAATAAACTTCCTGAGCCCATACGTTTTGCCCCATCCTTGGCCACCTTTAAATCTAGACTGAAAGCCCACCTCTTTAACTTTGCTTTTGACTTGTAACCACTCGCCTCCACCTACCCTCCTCTCCTCCTTCCTGTACACATTAATTGATTTGATTTGCTTACTTTATTTTTTTATCTATTAGATTGTAAGCTCTTTGAGCAGGGACTGTCTTTCTTCTATGTTTGTGCAGCGCTGCGTACGCCTTGTAGCGCTATAGAAATGCTAAATAGTAGTACTAGTACATGTACAAAATCCTGCCTAAGCTGTAATCTTTAGATATGTGCATGTCTTATAACATGCATATTTTGCAGTTAGTCAGAAGCTAGGCAGGATTATACTTACCCGTGCAATTTACAGATAGGCACATGCACTTATGCTTGCTTCTGGCTGGAATAACTGCTCACGCCTAACTCACAGATGCTTATTTTTCTGGTATTGTGCCCGGATAGTAGGTGCCTATGTTCCTATATAGAATAGGCTCTTACCAGGTGCCAAGTTATAACATTATACCCCTACATGGCTAATGGATGATTACTTATGAATTGATCTTGTATGGATAAAATTGATTGTGTATGGATATAAACCAACAACCTCAATTTGAACAGCTCTGTATCTCAGTAAACAACCCTCAACAGTGAGCCACCTAGCTCCCTAAGTTTATTTGAAGGAATCATTACTGCAGTACATATTCTAAATTAAATTTAATTGCATAAAGAACATAATTAACAATGAAGTAATCAAGAGCTAATACAGAAATAGCATGCATAATGCATACTGAGACATTTGTCTCGAGGTTCAGATACAGTTTGGGAAAACTGCCATCGTATGATCTGTTGTCCATAGTTTATTGACATTTGCTAGACTGCTCTAACTTGATGGGCAGAGCAGAGCGGTATACAATCTAAAAACAAAATTGGAATAAGAAAAGAAAGGAACTCCAATTTAAATAGGACAGCAATAAATCACACAAAGAAATGGAGGAGGGAAAAGGAAATAGCATCAGCGGGGGGGGGGGGGGGGGGAGGGGGGATTCTTGCTACCCTAGAAAACTTAGTTACACCGATACTTAACTATGCCTCATCTCTGTTTGACTTTTAATAACAAATTCCTTCACTATGTTTTTGCAAAGATACCGCTACACTGCGGATTTAATGTTCTAGTTACGTTCCCTGTTACCCTCTAAACATGTGATCTGTATCTTTCTATCTACTGTTACTTAATAGGTGCACTGTTAGGCTAAGCCCCATGATAACTCTTTCGATGAAGTTTTCCTGTTCTATTTTACGAGCTACCAGGGCAAGTCCTCCGCTAGACTGTAAACCTTACAGCTTTAGCACAATATAAGCCACACCTCACGTACTCTGTAAACATGCTTCATGTATCCTTCCACTCTGTAAGCCACATAGAACCAAACTTGATTTGGATAATGTAGGATATAAGACTAAATATATGGAAATGAAAATGAAAGGGGACATGTTAGCTCCAACCAGCATGACCCATCAAATTGACCCTCCATAGACCTATCATATGGAAGATTAAAAGGCAAGTTAGAGACTCACCGAGTGATGATAATCCTGAACATCCTACCCTCATACACATACTACCTTTACCCACCTTGTTGGACACTGAACTGAACATTGAGGTGCATTTGAAGACTCAGACTGCCTGGCAGGTTACCAGGATCAAAGACGACTGCACTAACCATTAGGCCACATCTGCAGATACTTTCTCTGTCCCAGGAACAATGGAGGGTTAGGTGACCTTCTTAAGGTCACAGGGAGCTGTGGTGGAGATTGAATCCAGGTTACCAGGATCAAAGACCGCTGCACTAACTATTAGGACACTCCTCCACCCCTAACTGAGTGCTGTTGAATATATACAGATTGCTCCTGAGCTGAAACCAGCAAACTTCTGGGCATTCCAGGAGCAGAGTTGACACTTGAGGTTAAATGCCGATATTCTGTCCTTAACCGCATAATTTGGGCAGCATAAAAAGCAGTCCTGTCTAATGTGGTTTATTTTATGCAGTTAAGGGCTGAATATTGCACATAACTACATAAGTTTTAGCAGCCAACATATGACTGGATATTCAATGCTGGTGCCTGGACATGGCCTGGCATTGAATATTTGGGAATACAGCCGTAACATGGACTTAGAAATGCCGACTGTCACTGACTGAATATCAGATAGATATTTTATTCTGATAGAGCTAAGGTTGACTGGTAAGGGAGGGGATCTCTACTGGGATTCGTGCGTTTAACATATTTATATATGATCTAAAAATGGAAACAACAAAGGAGTTAATCAAATTTGCAAATGACACAAAATTCTGTTTAGTATATGGTGGCAACCAAAACAAAAAAATAATGTGAGGAATTATTAGGAAAGGAATAGAGAGAGAGAGAGAGAGAGTATCATAATGCCACTGTATTGCCCCATTATATGACAGCATCTTCAGTACTGTGTGCATTTCTGGTCACTGCAGAACTGGAAATAATAGAGAATGACAAACCGAAAGGACCGTTTTACTAAACTGTGGTAAGCAGTAACACGTGCACTTCCCACATGTTATAAAATAAACTTAGGGGCTGATATTTAGACCGTGGGAGTTAGACTAGCTAACGCCTACGGTTGGTGCTGAGCCTAGATATTCAATGCCGGGCTGTTTCTCATGACTAGCATTGAATATCCGGTTTATTTTTGGCCAGTTTAAAGATACCCGGCTAAGTCATTCAGACTTATCTGGTTATCTTTAAACCAGCCAAAGATATCCCACCTTTTTACATGGCCAAATATGGCCGCTATACTGGCTTTAAAAATAGGTGGTTACCCAGTTATATCAGGTGATATAACTAGCTCTCTGTTAGCCGCTAACTGTTGATATATAGCAGGCGCTAGCTGGTTATCCACTCTGAACACTGGCGGATAGACGGTTAAGCGCTGTTGAACCAGTCAGCAGCTGTTCTGGCCAGTTAAATAGCGCTGAACATCAGGTGATTTATTTTTTTAGTGCTGGTGACGGGTCAGGGATTGAGAGCAGGCGTGTTCTGAACTAATCAGTTAGCACAGCTACATTGCTGCACACTAACTGATTAGCATATGGTTATAGCATGAGCGCCTACCGCCTACAAAATAGGTATAGTTAAGTGCTCACATGCTAATGGCCATGGCCATTCATGCTGGAAATAGAAAAATCGACCATTGTACCCACGCGGTAAAAAGGCCTTAATGCAGGAATTGCACACGTAAGCACGCGCTAAGGCCACTTTTTACTGCAGCTTAGCAAAAGGGCCCCCAAATCATTACGAGGAGTGGTTTTACTACTTGTTCTGACAACAAGTTCCAGAGTCTAACTATACACTGAGTAAAAAAAAAAATTACTCCTATTTGTTTTAAAAGTACAGGATTACTCTGTAACTTCATTGAGTGTCTCCTAGTTTTTGTACTTTTTGATAGAATAAACAATCAATTCATGCTTTCCTGTTCTACTGCACTCAGGGTTTTGTAGACCTCTATCATATCCCCCCTCAGCTGTCTCTTCTCCAAGCTGAAGAGACCTAACCTCTTTAGTCTTTCCCTCATATGAGTGTCATTGTATCCCCATAATCATTTTGGTTGCCTTTCTCAGTATCTTTTCAAGTTCCACTACAGTATATGTTTTCTGAAATTCGGTGACCATAATTGCACACAGTACTGAAAGTGCAGTTGCAACATAGAGTGATACAGAGGCATTATGATATTCTTTGCTTTATTTTCTATTCCTTATTCCTTTACCCAAATGATGCCTGCTCCCCCCCCCCCCGGAAAAATATATATTTCTAGTAGCACCAGCCAGCCCTAACCCTGGGTCATCATACTTCCTTCTCCATTTGCCTACCTGTATAGTGCACTCGCCTGCTGAACCACAAGAACTGATGCAACTCAACAGCACAAGTGCATGCCCATTGCCTAGCATATTATTTACATAGATGCGTAAGTGCCACATTTTGAAAATATTGGGGGTATCAAACACAACACAAATTATCCCTTCCTGTACATAATGAAGGAACTTGTTCAGTATTGAGGGTGCTCAGTGCCCACTGGCACTCACAGAGCTGGATCCTATATTTATATCTATATAGATATAAATGGCTCTCACATCCTCCCTGTCTCCTTGGCTCGTAACCTTGGAGTCATCTTTGATTCCTCTTTCTCCTTTTCTGCGCATATTCAACAGATTGCCAAAACCTGTCGTTTCTTTATCTATAACATTAGCAAAATTTGCCCCTTCCTTTCTGAATACGCTACCAGAAGCCTTATCCACACCCTTGTCACCTCTCACTTGGATTATTGCAATTTACTTCTCACTGGTCTTCCGCTCAGCCATCTCTCTCCTCTCCAGTCTGTCCAAAATTCTGCAGCACAACTTATTTTCCGCCAAAATCATTATACCCACACTAGCCCACTCCTCAAGTCACTTCACTGGCTCCTTGTCCGCTTCCGCATACAGTTCAAACTTCTCATACTGACCTTTAAATGTATCCATTCTGCAGCCCCCCATTACCTCTCCACTCTCATCTCTCCCTACATTCCTCCCCGTGAACTCCGCTCACTGGACAAATCTCTCTTGACGTCCCCCTTCTCCTCCACTGCTAACTCCAGGCTTCGTTCCTTTTCTCTCGCGACACCTTATGCCTGGAATAGACTTCCTGAGCCTATACGTCTAGCTCCATCTCTACCTGTTTTCAAATCTATGCTGAAAACCCACCTTTTCACCACTGCTTTTGGCCCCTAGCCACTACTCATTTGCCCTCCCCCCTTGTTCCTTCTCACCCAGTACTTCCCTCGCCCCTTATTTGTCTTGTCTGTATTTTAGATTGTAAGCTCTATTGAGCAGGGACTGTCTCTCTGTGTCAGGTGTTCAGCGCTGCATGCGTCTGGTAGCGCTATACAAATGCTAATAATAATAATAATATAGATATGAATGTGTGTGTGTGTCTTCTGTCTCCTTACTTCAGCAAGGTTATGCATTCATTGACTTGTTAAGTGGTTAAATAAACCGATATTTGCTAAATCTATTGCCCTATAGTACACATATATTCTTGGTGTACATTCATAGTAGTATAATTGCATAAATGCCTGCATTTTGATAGCTATATAGAATTATTGGTATAAATTTAATGCATGTGTAGAAAGGTAAATGAAAAACAGTTCTACTAGATGCTTTGTAGATCATAAACCATTTTCACTACTCCTCCTGCGTGATCACATCTCATTTTCAGATAGGAACCTTATTCCCACAATAGTTAGCTGTAAACAGTCTGCAGGCATTGCTTCAGACCAGTGTGCCATAAAAAGACCACCTGCAGTTACAGCAACCACAATAAACCACCTAACAGTGTAGAAAGACTGTGCATTCCACTTATTGAAATGCATACATCTGTCCATTGAGTGCAAGATATGAATTTTCATGAGTTGGAGTTGATTGCTTTGCTCACTCTACTGCTATGCATTTGTTTCCTAGTTTGGATAACGTGGTCACTTACATTTAGAAAACTGCACTGTGCATCAACCTCTGGATTGCTGATGGTTTGTTTTTTTTTGTTTTGTTTTTCATAACAGTGGAATATAGTTTGCCTGCACTGCACCACAGCTTGCTAATGGCTATTGTCTCAAATAGTAGCAAAATCTCAAGAGTTCTAGTAGTCATATGACCTTGGAGAAACTTGAGGGATAGATATTCTGGATGATTTAACTGGGCACTAGAGGCTTCTATCTGGTTAAATTGCAACAAGCTAGCCATCTCTAATCTAATCTAATCTGGTTCTTATATACCAATGGTAGTTCCATTAGGATTCAAAGTGGTTTACAAATTAGGGTTCACAGGAAGAGTGTGGCAGGGAATATGGGGAGGTTAACAGGTAGTGGGGGGGGGGGGGAGGCAGCAGGAGCGATAGTCTTAGGCATTGGTCTAATTTACACAGTGCTGCTGAAAATCTGGTGTGACCACCCACTGGGTGATCCAGGGGTAGCATTGGGATTTATCTGGTTCATGCAGATATTCAGTTTGCTAACCGGTTAAGTGTCCAGGTAAAGCTAGGAAAACGAAAAAGCTGCCCTTACTTTATCCAGGCAATATTGGCCAGCACTCTGACAACTTCCAGTAGCCAGCCAGAGCTGGATATTCAATGCCGGTGCCTGGATTAAGCCTAGCATTGAATATCTGAGTCATTTACTTCACCTTTAAAATTTGCTGACTACTGCAGGCTGAATATCAGGCCCTGATTTCTTTTCAAGTTCAATATTCATTTATCTCAGTGACATGAAGATCATTCAAATATATTGCTGTTCGTGAATTTTCTCAACCACATAGAATTTTTGTCCAGCCATATGTATGCAACAAAGAACATACTTCCCCCAGTATTCAAAGCTATCTAACTGGCCAGGAATGGCTCCTTGCTGGTTAAATAAGGTTTAAGTGCCTAACCATGGATATTTCACGGGAGATAACCAATATCCCGGTTAGCAGCTAGCTGGTTAAGCAAGGATATTCAGCGCCTAACCGGCAATGTTGAGCTATCAAAATAGGCCACTTAATTAGCAGGCCTATCTTTGACTGCTAAAAGGTTAACTGATTAGTGCTGAATATCAGCATAGCTGGCTAACTTTTAGTGGCCAAAATAAATCCAAATATTCAATGCCGGTTGCGGAATATGGCCCGGCGTTGAATATTCGGGTTTAACACCAACAGTGGACAGCAAATGCACTGCCCGCCGCTGGATAAATATCAGGCCCACTATATATATATATATATATATATATAGTTATATATATAGTTATATATATATACATACAGTGCAATCCGCTTAAGTGCAAGGGTCTGGGACCAAAAAAATGCATGCAGTTAACCGGAGTGTGCACGTAACTGTTGTGACCCAAAGAAGCTTCACATCTGATAAACATATGTACAGTACTGTTTATTATTATACATACAGTATACAGTCTCCGTTAACTGACGTTAGGCTTACTTGAAATAATCAGTTATAGTCCTCTGTACACTATTGGGTCTGTGAGTTCCATAGACTACGTCTGCCAGACGGTAAAAACTGTCATAGCACTGACATCCAGTGGCCTCCAGATAGGCCCGCACGGTGTAGAGACTCTCCAGCGCTCTTGCAAAAGTGACAGGAGGAGGTTGTTGAATTTCGTCAGCATGTGCCTTGCTACTCATTTCATCCTTTGTTTCATCATCAGCCATTGTTGCCTGCGTGTAGGCGCATATCTGGACATCAGTTCTGTCGTCAACTGTTTGTAGATCATAATCAACAGCTACGTAGCGATGAAACTCCTCTTCAATAACACTGGCTGGGATGTCAATAGCCTGTTCATCTGACGCGTTTGCAACAGCTGCATCTGTTTCGTCCCTCTCTACATCCTTAACAAAGCTTGCCCGCTTGTAGCAGTTCACAATGGTTGCCTGTGTAACATAATTCCAGGCTTCTTTCTGCATATGTAGGGAATCCAACAGTGATAGATTACGAGCCAGTTCAACAGCATGTTTATCCTTGCCAGTCAGGTCATCCATAATGCTCATCAGACAACATAGCACAAGAGCCCGATAATGTTGTTTGAAATTGGCTATTATGCCCTGATCCATAGGTTGGATCAGAGAGGTAGTGTTTGCTGGCAGGAAGACCACGTTGATGTTAGACAGCCTGACATCATCCCTGTGTGCAGCACAATTATCACAAAGCAAAAAACTCTGAAGCTTTTGTGCCCGCATTCTAGTGTCTAACTTCTTTAGCCACTGCTTCAAAATTTCCCCAGTCATCCATGAATTTGCATTAGCCTCGTATGACTCAGGAAGTCGCTTAACTTTCTTGATGCAACGGGGCTGTTTGCTCTTTCCAATGATGAGGGGTTCCAAATTCTCACTCCCATCCATATTGCATCAAAGGAGGATCGTCAGTCAGTCCTTCAACGTTTTATCTCCAGTAGGTTCGGCATGTTTGAATGCAAGTGTTCCATCAGGAATCGCTCGCCAGTAGAGACTGTTTTCGTCTGCATTGAAAATGTCACAAGGTGCAAACTCATTCAAGATGGTAGGAAGAACTGAAACAACCCAATTTTCAGCACCAAAGTCATCAGCGTCTTGTTTCTCACCATGCTGTTTCTTGAATTTTATGTTGTTCCTCTCCTTCCATCTTTCCCACCATCCAACAGTGGCTTTGAATTCAGTTAGTCCAAGACTTTCAGCTAGCTGATTAGCTTTCTCCATAAGCAGTGGACCACTGACAGGAAACTCTCTGCTCCTGACTCGAGAAAACCACCAAGGAAGAGCATCTTCTACCTCCTCAGCTTTTCCCGCCTGTTTTTGTTTCCTTTGTGGATTTGTATTGTTTTGCCAGTCTTTCAGAAGCTGGTCTTTCTGCTTCAAGTCATGTGAAATTTGACTGGGATTGACACCATATTCTTTAGCAATAGATGCTTGACTTTGTTTGTTTTCTAATTTTTTAAAGAACTTCTATTCGTTCAGCCAGTGTTAAAGTCTTACAGTTCTGCTGCGACGACGACCCCAGTGTACAACAATATTCTTTTGCTTATTCTGCCTGTGGCAGTTAAAGGGGCGGTAAATTTGAAATGTTGTTGGTTGTCACGCGCCAGTCAGCTTCCATATTCCGTGCACGCGCTTATGCGGAGTCTTTCCTGCAGAGGAGTGGTCTTAAACCATGCATATAAGTGAAACTTGCACTTATCAGTGGTGCGCTAAACTGAAGTTTGTCCCCATAGAAACTGATGGTGCCAACAACGGGAACGAAGTAAGGCATGCAGTTGAACACAGCATTCGCTTATCCGACGTGCACTTAAATGGAGAGCACTTTATATATATACTTGGAAAAAATGCCCGTTTCTGAAACGAATGAAACGGGTGCTAGAAATGTTTTTCCTTAGAGTGTGTATGTGTGAAACAGTGTGCGTGAGAGTGACTGTATGAGAGAGAGTGAATGTGCGAGTGTGGCGGGCTTTGCGGGGATTGAGCGTTGGTGGGGGGTAGGGCGATACAGAGATAGAGGGTGAGTGTGCATCTATCCATGTCCTGCATCATAGTGTGTGTGTGTGGGGGGGGGGGGGGGGGGGAGATTGACAGAGGGGGGAGGGGCGGGTGTGTGACAGATCATGTGTGTCACATAGAGATTGTGTGTGTGTGTGTGTGTGTGTGTGTGAATGTGAGAGAGTGTGTTGCGAAGTGATGGGTAGGGGGCAGTATCTGTGGGTGTGTGACTGCATCCTGCCACGTAATTGCTGCTGTCCCCCGAATAGGCAATGTGGTTTACAATTCTGTACTTCCTGTGTCAGTTCAGTGTGTGTGCATGTTGTGTGTGGTTTTTGTTTTTTTGTGGTTTGGTTTACCTGTTGTGTAGCATCTGCTGTCCTTTTGTCTTCCCTCAGTACAATGTAGGGCCAGGCGTGACATTGGTGTTTGCAGCTGCAGCAGAATGGCGTTTCTGGCCCTTTGTACCACAGCTGCAGTGTAGTGGTAATTGTGGTGGAACGTCCTACAGAGAAGGCTGCAGTTGGGAGTAGCGTCGGTCCCAGCCTGCTTGAGGCAGGCTGTTTGGGAGAGGGGAGCTGTCATCGGCAGGGGGATCGGGTTGCATCCGTGTGAGTTGGTGGGGGGAGGGGTGATAGAGCTGCTCTGACCTGGTTGATATAAGCTAACTTTGTTCTTGTTAAGACTGACAAGCCTTGCTAATGACTGGCTGGAGCCAGACCTGAGTCTCAGAGGACTTGGGAGTTCACAGGCTGTGTATGTGGTGGGGTAGCCCCAGCAGCCACATACTGCTTGGCCTTCTAGCCAGAGGCCTACTCAAGACTGTTACTAACTCAGAGAAACTGTAGCATCTGAGATTCCTGGCCTGTGAGGTAACAGGTCCCAGGGCTCAGGTGAATAAAAATATTTACTTTCACCTTTATCTACCTTATCTGGCTGAGTTATTTCCAGGGCCACTCCAGAAACCTCGCCTAGGGTCTCATATTGTGTGCTGTTTTTTTTTTTTTTAATCAGCTTTTGAGACCAGAATCCTTGGCTCTATTGTTGAAGTCTCATTGTGAGACTCCCTAGCAAGACCTGATAGTTCTTCTTTGGAGGCTCAATAAAGGCCTTTACTCTGTGTGTTTGGAATCTTCCAAGTTTCTGCCTTTATCTGCTAGTAAGGAGTAATAAGTCATAGATTTGGATTAGTCTAGTGGGACTCAAAGAAAGGAAATTAATGGGAAGAACACATTTCACCTTTTAGTGAAAAAGGTCACTTCAAAAATGACTCCTGTACTACTTATGTTTATATATATAGTAATCTAATGAGAGATGCAACTTAGTTATATCATATTATCAATTAGGTTAATGTATAGTGCTATACAACCTCAAAAGAAGAAAGTAACTTTCAAATTAAATGTCATTTTCCAGAGATTTTTCTTGGGTGCTGTATATCTGTCTAGCTTCAACATCCCTTTTGAGCTCTATCAGTAAGCCATTGCTGGTCCTGGGGTGTATAGTTCCGCAGGAGAAAGAGAGGATATCAGAGAAAGAAGATATTTTTCTATCATGCACTATGCCTTTTCTCCTTTGGGTGGTTTAATAATGACAATTGTGGCTATATATATCCAAGGGTTAATATTTTAACCTCAGTGTTTTTTCTCTTGTCTAGATTGAAAGGTTTCTTTAAATAGCCTTTTATACTTGATTACTGCAAGGGAATCTGAAGCTCAGTGTATGTTTTTCTTGAACTGATGTTATCAGGTGATAGGCTAATCATTGCTATCTAATGATGTATGATATCAGCTGAATAAGAAACTAGCTGACATTTAGCAGTAAAAATAATATAAAAGGGATAAGCAAATGTTTTGGTGGAAAGGAAGTTCTAGAATAGGGTTTCTCATCTCTGGACATCAGAGGTCACAAACAGCTCTGGTTAACCAAACTGTTTAGATTAGATTGCTCTTAGACCGTATCTATGAAGATGCGTCTTGACACATACTCATTGTAGATACTGTACTATACTATATAGTACAGTATCTGAGTTTGATTCCCACTCTAGGCACAGGCAGCTCCTTGTGACTCTGGGCAAGTCACTTAACCCTCCATTGCCCCATGTAAGCTGCATTGAGCCTGCCATGAGTGGGAAAGCGCGGGGTACAAATGTAACAAAAAATTTTAAAAAACAAAATATAGGTCTTATATTCCGCTAAGTTCCATCTAGATTCTATTGGAGAATTAAAAACATCTTAATCAACAGTACAATTCAATCTCAATGACTATAAAAATTTAAATTTGCTTAGCAAACAAGTATGTCTTTAAAGCCTTATGAAAGGTATAGTATATCTGAATTTTCCTAAAACTCAGAGGTAAATCATTCTAGATTTCACTCCCTGATATAAAAAGGAGGACTCTAAACATGATTTCTTCTGAATACTTCTAAAAGATGCATAATTTAATTTCAAATAACGTTTTCTATGAGCTGAGCAAAAAGAAGTAGCATCCACATCCCCTGGTGAGGGAATCATAGTCATTCTGCAGTGGCAAAACCTAGTGGCCAAATTTAGATCCCATGATTGCTTGGCTCCAGAAGAAGCCCTACTGCTTGCTTGGGATGTGCATTTGTTGGAATTGACATAGGAAATGTCAATGATATATCGTATGCCATTTCATGTGAATGATTATGAGCAGAGAAACCCAAAGGAGTCAATATTCAGCCAGCCGCTGTTTTGTTGACTGCCACCAGTGTTATGCCTGGAAATTCAATGCTGGGCTGTGTCTAGGCTTAGCTTTGAATTTCCAGGTTTGCAGAGCCAACTAATGCATAACCAGTTAATTGCGATATTCAGCACTTAACCGGCTATGGGTTACCACATAAAGATAGAACTGACTTTTATGCGGTCCTATTTTTGCAGTTGACTTGGCTGGTTATCTGCTGACTCCACCCTCACAAAATAGCCGTTTTTAACATAGGTGCTAAGTGGACATTTTCAGCAGCACTAACCGATTATCACTGAAAATGACCGGTTAGTTCCAAACAAGCAAATTAACCAGCCAGGAACCATTTCTGGCCAGTTAAATTACTTTGAAGATCGACCCAAAAATGTGAGGTTTTTTTCTTTTGTCATCAATAGTGCATGCTCTTCTGGAAAGATCGCACACTCTTTTGAAGGCATATGCACTATTTGCAAATAGGCTGCACTCTTCTGAAATAAATGGTGTGCACTTTTTTGAAAGACTGTACAATCTTTCAGAAGACTGCATGCTTTTAATGACATTGCTCCCATGATGACATAACAACATGGGAAATGACATAAAAAACAATTTTCTGACTGCACACCTCCTAATGCATTATTTATTTATATATCCGTTTGTTCAAGGCATTTTGTAGCCTGAATAATCCCAAACAAGTTCGGGTTCAATGTGGCTTACATCAAACCTTTAAAGCAAATTACAATAAGAAAACTATAACGAAAATACAAAACAATAATAAGTAAAAACATCCAAGCAGTAAGGTGACTCATTTTGAAATAACAAATTAACTAAAAGGATAACAATTACCAACAGTGGTGAAGAATTCACTAAATAATAATGCTTTCAACAATTTATGAAATTTCAAGTAGTCAGTAACATATCTGAGTGACTTTGGTAGGGAATTCCATTCCTAGTAGTTTGGTATGTGATGTCTTGCTTCATGAATAGATCTGTAATGAAGATTTTTACAGCACAGAAAATGGAGGAAAAGATAGTCTCTCAACATCGGATAAGCATTATGTAAAGGCAGTTCTAACAAGTATTGCATATAGTCAGGTAAAAGACCAAATAAAATTTGATAAACAAGTACACATAGTTTAAATGTAACTCTTGCATTTATTGGAAGCCAATGTAGTTTGATTAAAAGAAGAGCTGACTGGGCAAATCGAGGGACTTTACATACAAGACGAGCTGCATTATTCTGAGCTGTTTGAAGTTTTTTGATAAGAAAGATTTTAGGCCTGAGCAAACAGCATTACAGTAATCAACTCTGGATAGCATTAAAGATTGAACTAAAGAGCAAAAAAGCGAATTAGAACAGAAAGGCCTAAGTCTTTTCAATCGCCACAGAGAATTAAAGACACGAGAAATCCACAGAAACCTGAGGTTCAAATAACAGGTATTGGTAGATAGTTATTCCCAAGAGTTTACTGGTGGTGGAAAAAGGGTAGGACACACTATCAGTACTGAAGTTTTTATTAGTCATTGGATGGGTAGAATTGGTTAGGATTAAGAACTTGGTTTTATCCTTATTCAGTTTTAATTTGAAATTGGCAGCCGAAGATTCCATCAGATCCAAGCTGGTCTTACTTCTAGGCAAGATTTCATCTAAGTTTTCTTTAAATGGTATGTAAATAGTGACATGGATATAACAAAAAAAAAAAAACAGCATCAGTATAAATAAAGGTATTAAAGCCATTTGATTCCAATAATCTACCTAGTGGGACTATCATTATATTAAACTGAATTGGGAGAAAGGGGAACCCCACACACAGAGAGCCAGGGTGAAGAAATGTTACCAGATAACTTTACTTGATATTGTCTTGACTTTAAGAAACCATTGAAGCATTAGAGGACTTCACCACAAATGCCAAACTGATCCATCAGACTCAGTAAAATATTATGGTCAACTGTATCAAAAGTGCTGGCATATCAAATTGTAAAATCAATTTTTTCTTGCCCCAACTTAGGTCTGTCCTGAAATTGGTTATCAAAGAGATAAGAACTGTCTCTGTACTATATGCAGGTCTAAACCCCAATTGAGAACTATGTAAGATATTATGAGTCAGAAGGTATTCCATGAGTAGATTGGACACCAGGTCCTTCTATCACCTTTACTAACAGTGGTATGAAGGCCACCGGTCTGTCATTGGATCCTTCACTCATGCTAGGCTTGGAATTCTTAGGATATAGATATATCATTGCAAAGTTGGAAGAAGATATACAGTTCCACTAAGACTTACTGTGCTAGAACTCAGCCTTTATTCTGATTGAGGTGGAAGTCCAAATGTGGAGGAGGAAACTGCAAAGTAAAAAACAAAAGTTTCAGGATAGCCATATTCAGCTTAAATAGACCAAAATGCAGCACATTTGACATATTTTTAACTCTGAGAAACCAGTGATCTCTAATAAGAGCATTATCTAAAGATTTGAGGAGTTGCAGGTTTAACATTTTAATGATTTAGGCTCTAACTTATGAAGCTTTATTCCCATAAATACAGAATAAGAAAAATGCCTTAATGTCAGACCCTTAGATTGTAGTAAAATTGAGAGATTGCTTCCTCAACACATAAATTCAGAGATATTTGCAGAGGGTGTATATATATGTTTTCATGTAGTAGAGCAGATCCAGGTGTTGACAAAATATTTAAGTATAAATATAGAATATGAGTACAATCAGAATGGCAGATGGTATATCTAGTTATCTATGTGATATCACATATTAAAAAAAAAAGCAAAAACAATATTTTACAGTGTGCATAAATTCCAGCATTTTAATTTAGATAAAACAGGTCTGATTGTTCATCTGTTCAACTGACTTGCAAAAAAATACTGTAGAAATCTAATTATCTGCTGCTCAAGGATTTCAACTGCCCAACTACCTTTTTGAATTAAAATAAATTGTTATAATACATTATTTGTTATTAATGATAACATTACAAATTTATTGCTTTATTACTCATGAGTGCCATTCCTTATTCTTATAACACATACAGTTTCTTCCATACATTCCACATACCTATTTTACACCTAAAATCTGTATATCTCAGAACAAGAGTAGGCAACTTCAGTTCTCAAGGGCTACATCCCTGTCAGGTTTTCAGGGTTTTTCCAATGAATATACATGAGATATATTTGCATGCACTGCCTCCATGTTATGCAAAGAGATCTCATGAATATTCATTAGGGAAATCCTGAAAACCTGACTGGTTTGCAGTCTTCAAGGATTCCGGTTGCTCATCTCTGCTCTAGAGAAAAAGAAGTACGGGAAGATATGATGCAGACCTTTAAATACGTGAAAGCAATGGTGGCCCTACCATTAGGCCAGCTGAGGCAGAAGCCTCAGGCGGCACTCTTTCTGTAATGACATCTCCCCCTTCCTTCCTCCACCTTCTTCCCTGAGTTTACCTTCTTTTTCCATTTTTCAAAAGTCAATGGCGGCAAAGATTCCCATACACTGCCCTGCCACCAGCATCGGCCTTTTCTCTTTTTTGTGGCCTGCCTCTCTGATGTATCTTCTGTTTCCTCAGAGGTAGACCACAATAGAGAAGAGGCTGGTGCAGGTGCAGAGCAACGTATGGAAATCACTGCCGCCACCATCACCTTTTGGAAAATGGAAAACAAAGGTAAATTCAGGGAAAGGAGTGGAGGAAGGAAGGGGGGATAAGCCAGACCATGGTCCGGGGGGGGGGGGGGAAATGGGGATGGGGCATCTCATCCCTGCCTCAGTTGGCATCTTGCTTTGGGAAACCCCTGCGTGAAAGGTATTAATATACAAACAAATCTGTTTTAGAGACAGAGGTCATGAATTGAGGGTGCAGGGTGGTAGACTTGGGAGTAACAACAGGAAAGACTTTTTCATGGAGAGGGTAGTGGATACCTGGAATACCCTCCCAGTAGAGGTAGTGGGGACAAAAGCTGTGACTGAATTTAAAAATGCATGGGATAAACACAAAGGATCCCTATAAAGGAAGAGGATGAAAAAAAAGAAGCAACATTTAAATAAACTTAGCACAGGGGCTAGATGGGTGTAACCTGCACGAATCAGTAGGTACAATTCTGGCCGCCTTGCTCTGAAGACTGGATAGGCCATAGAGGTCTTTATCTACCATCATTTGCCACGTTACTTAAATTTATAAAATACTACTATGGGTACAAAAGAATGTGATTATCAGCTGAGCTGTCTATAAGCCTTTCTTAATCAATGTCAAGTGGTTATCAACAGCAATAGCAGAGCTATTCTGGCATTCTTAGACACTATCGGGTTGACCTAGTGCTTTCACAGATTTTTCAGGCAAGGTCTAAATATATTTGACTAAAAGAAAGTCTCAAAGTGCAAGAACCCGCCACAAATTTGGTAGAACACCACCTCAAGAGCTGTCGTTGGTGTTAGCATATGCTTTCTGTAAATATGTGCAAAGACTAAGGAATTTTAAAATCTATGGGCCCAATATTCAGACTGTAGGAGTCAGCCTGGCTAACTCCAGGCTGATTCCTGCGGTTGGTGCTGAGCCCGTATATTCAATGCCGGGCTGTTTCCAGTGACCGGCATTGAATATCTGAGTGTTTTTCTGGCCAGCATACCTCATCGACCCAACATAAAAATACCTGGTCACTTGCGACACAATGTAACCAAAGACCGTAACGGACATTACCTGACTCTTCTTCCCCTTTCCCTATCTAAGTTCCCCCCAACTGTACCTACCATACATGTACCTCATTCTACCACAATATCACTTTGTATTCATTCATACCATGTATTTGTTGAGACCGGAATCAGCTAACGCCATTAACAGTTAGATGCAAGCCACATTGAGCCTGCAAAAAGGTGGGAAAATGTGGGATACAAATGTAACAAATAATAATAATAATAATTAACCAACCAAGCCAATATTCAGCCCTGACCAGTTAAGTTGAAACTGGCCAATGATAGGCCTGCTATTTAGCCGGCAATGAACTGAATATTAGTGGATAGCTGGTTATATTGCACAATATAACTGGTTATCTGCTAAGAGTCAGTTTGTATATATGGCACCTAAAAAATCCACATGGAAAACATTTCCGCTTAAGCGTATTTTATAAGTGGCGCTTACATTTAGACATGGCATATAGAATATGCTTAGTTGATATCCTACTGCCTAAAACTACGTACCTGTATTTACACCAAAGAAAACTTGGCATAAATCCCGGTGCATAGATTTAGGTGCAGAGGGCCATACTATACTCTAGAATAACACGTGTAAATTTTGGAACACCCACAAAATGCATATTTCCCCACCATAACCTCGTACCTTTTTGCCTGTGCACATTAGAAGTTAGGCGCACTGCGTTGTGCATGTAAATTCTAATTATTGCCAATTAGTGTTCATTATTGCTTATTAAGTGCTGTTATCAATGCTGATTAGCTTGTTAAGCCAAGTAGGTTATGGACAACTTAACCAGCTTTCGCAAATCTTTGAAGACACACCTCTTCAACAAAGCCTACAAAAGACATCCTAATGAAACTAATCCCTCCTAAACCACACAAGTGCTTCAAAAACACCTCTCACACGACCTTACCTATCACCTTTCCATTTAAATCCTCATCTACCTTTAGCTTATTACCGATTGTATTTAAGATCATGTAATGACTATATCATAATAACACTCTGTAAGCCACATTGAGCCTACAAAAAGGTGGGATAATGTGGGGTACAAATGCAATAAATAATAATAATAATAATAATAATAGAATATTCCTGAAATTCGGCGCAGATCTCTAGGTGTGTTATATAGAATCCGGGGGTAAGTGCTAACTGATGATATTCAGCTGGAGATAACCGGCAATCTCCTGCTAAATATTACTGGATAGCTGGTTAAGTGTCATTTAACTGGCCAGGAGCCGTTCCTGGCCAGTTAGATTGCTTCAAATATTGGTCGGTACATGTAAGGGTGGACTCTGCCCATGTTTCATCCAAATGCCATCCCTCTATATGCCCACAGTGAAAGTATGCACCCTGACACTTCCACATCTATTTTCAAATTAGTATACAAAAGATCATTTATGTGCATTCAAACCCCCAAATTCTAAAACTTTTGTATCCAAATTTATGCCTTACATGTAAATGTGCACTCGCAATTTATAGAATAATGCCAATTGTGTCTGCAACACAATTTAATAATTGACTGCTAATTGGAGTTAGCCAATTATTGACTTACATTGGTGTTGTCACTAATGGGCACCAATTAGCAGTTGTTTTCCCAACTGCCCTTAGCTGCTGTTCTAGAAGTTGCATGTGCCAGTTCTATCATGTCCAACCTCTAGGGGTGTGTGGATATGGGAGGTGTATAAGCAGGTCAGGAGAGTTGAGAACAAGAGAGAACCATTAAGTATGAGAGAGAACCATTTAGTCATGAGTTCATAAGGAGTAATTAAGAACTCTTCTGAAGTTGTTTACTTCCACTTTCATTATGAGCACCATCATTAAGCTCCGTTGCCCTACTGAGTAGGACCCGACTGAAGTTCAAAAATCACAAGAAAATCCAGCATTAAGCTAAGTACTAGTTTCTGTTATTGGTGATGTATATTATATGATGGTCACCGAATTAAGGAAGGTTCATCATTAGAAAAAGATAACGGGTGGTAGGTAGGGCCGAGTGCTATGACGTTGGGTTCCGCTTGTTGCAACTCAATAGACTAGCCAGAGCAGCTTGCATTTTACTGAGTACTCATTATTCATTATTTAAATATATTCACTTGCACAGCTTATTAAAAAATTGATAAAAAATATTTTCTATTAATATAGCGGTTTCCTATTTTGAAGTTGAAATTTAATGCCAAGAAGTGTAGAGCAATGCACTTGGGGTGCATAAACCCAAAAGAGAGATACTGAATAAGAGGGGAGAGATTAGTAAGCTCGACTCAGGAAAGAGACCTTGGGGTGTTGGTGTCTGAGGATCAAAAGATGAAGAAACAGTGCAACAAGGTGATGGCCGTGGCCAGAAGGATGCTAGGCTGCATAGCGAGGGGCATAACCAGCAGAAGAAAGGAGGTGTTGATGCCCCTCTACAGGTCGTTGGTGAGGACCCACTTGGAGTATTGTGTTCAGTTTTGGAGGCTGTATTTTGCTAAAGATGTAAAAAGACTAGAAGCGGTGCAAAGAAAAGCTACAAAAATGGTATGGGATTTGCGTTGCAAACTGTACGAGGAGAGACTTGCTGACCTGAACATATATACCTTGGAGGAAAGGAGAAACAGGGGTGACATGATACAGACATTCAAATATTTGAAAGGTATTAATCCGCAAATGAACCTTTTCCGGAGATGGGAATGCAGTAGAACTAGAGGGCATGAATTGAGGTTGAAGGAGGGCAGACGCAGGACTAATGTCAGGAAGTATTTTTTCACGGAGAGTGGTGGATATGTGGAATGCCCTCCCGCAGGAGGCGGTGGAGATGAAAACGGTAATGGAATTCAAACATGCATGGGATAAACACAAAGGAATCCTGTTTAGAAGGAATGGTTCCATGGAATTTTAGCGGAGATTGGATGGTTACGCCGATAATTGGGAAACAAAGCGGGAGCTTGGCAGACTTCTAAAGTTTACGCCCTGATCTTGACTGAATAGATAGGGATGGGCTGGAGTGTAAATTTTAAAGGGCTTTGATGTTATCTTTAGAACATAGTACAAGAACAGTACAGTACTGGGCAGACTTCTACGGTCTGTGCCCTGAGAAAGGCAAGGACAAATCAAACTCGGGTATACATATAAAGTATCACATACCATGTAAAATGAGTTTATCTTGTTGGGCAGACTGGATGGACCTTACAGATCTTTTATCTGCTGTCTTTTACTATGTTACTATGTAAGTGTATTCTATAAGTGGCACCTAGATTTAAGTACATTATATAGAATACGCGCTATCCCAGCGCCCAAAACTAGTCACCTCCATCTACACCAATGAAAATGTGGAGTAAATCCTGGCCAATTTAGGCGCAGAGGGCCATATTCTGTAATTACGCCTGTAAATCTCAGAATGCCCACAAATGCCCATTTCCCCACCCATAACCTGCCCCTTTTTGCCTGCGTGCATTAGAAGTTAGGCGCATTGCGTTACAGAATACACTTAGTGAATTGTGTGCATAAATTCTAATTATTGCTAATTAGTGCTCATTATTACTTGTTAAGTGCTGTTATCAACGCTAATGATCTTGTTAAGCCAACTAAATTACACGTGTTATATAATACACCTGGATTTCAGCTCAGATTTCTAGGCATGCTATATAAAATCCGGGGGTAAATGCCTAAAACTAGGTGGCTCTTTATAAAGTACCCCAATGTAGTCCACATAAAGGTGGAAATTTTATTATTGTGCAAACTGGTAGAAAGCACTATGCAGCCTTTGTCCCAGAATTTTAAAGGGAAGATCTGCGCATACTTCTCTTTTGAAAATTAGCCCAGATAAACTATGCATTTACAGTTATATCTGCCATTGAGGGCACCGCACATGCATTTTCTGGTTTAAATCATATGCAAAATGCATGTGCGCTTTATACTGTGCTACACATGAGTCAACATTTATTGACCAACAGAAACATGTTGAAAGAAACAGGAAACAGTGGTCAGTGTAGTGAGCAGAAAAGGGAGGATTTATATGAAATTGTTTTTTGAATCTGGACTCACCTAGGTAGCCTGGCGGCTGTGTATTGCCAAATCCTTTGTCCACAGAGCTCATGTGTCCAGTACTTACAGTACAAAATCACACCTGTGGGCACACATATATAACTTTTATTTATCTCTGGATGTTCTTTCCAGTCACTGACTGCATGCTGTGAATGAATTTGGACAGTCAGTTGAGAGTGGCAAAAGGCATGAAAGATTGTAGATATGTCAGACACCAATTAACCCTAAGGCAAACAATATGTTACTGGAACACCTTGCACAAAAAGTATTGGAAGAATATTGACTGTGGCTATTCCCAGCTGCTGTTTTTGAACTCATTTTCCTTCTGTTCTCCTCCTTTTCCTAACTCTGAACAGCCTCTATAAGCACCATCTCCTCAGGCATAGGAGTAAAAGGGAGTTATTGCTACATGAACTTTTTATGACAGGATGCGTTTTGAAATCCTTATATTAGATATTTAAAAAATCAGAGCAGCAGAAATCAAACAGGCAAGTGATTGCCTTGACTACTTTAACCTCATGTATTCATCATTAGGTGTCAAGCTTTTAGAGTGATTTATATCAGCAATCCAGTAGAGTGGTGCCTAATTGTGATCACCAGCTGTCCTGGCTACAAGCCTTCCCTAATCGATGTCAAGTGGTTATCAACAGCAGAGCTATTCTGGCATTCTAAGACACTGTCAGGGTGACCAACATAGAATTATGACTTAGTGCTTTCCCAGATTTTTCATGAAAGGTCTAAATATGTGTGACTGAAAGGTGTGCACAAGAACTTACCACAAATGTGGTAGAACATCACTAAAATTCACAATGAAGGGAGCAGAGTTGATGGCATGTTAAGGATGTGCATTCATTTGACATGGCACGGAAAATGTTATGGGTTTTTTTTGTCTAAAATAACAGGAAAAGCCCCCAAAATTTCCAGATATTTTCCTTTGCCATAATTAGTGTTCACTTTTCAAAAATGGTATACACTATTTGTGAAGAGTGCACACTTTTTCCTGATAGTGTGCATGCTATATGAACAGTGTACACCAGTGGTTCCCAAACCTGGTCCTGGAGAGCACCCCATCCAGTCAGGTTTTCAGAAAATCCACAATGAACATTCATGGAAGAGATTTGCATGCACTGTCTCCACTGCATGCAAATCTCTCTCATTAATATTCATTCTGGATATCCTGAAAACCTGACTGGCTGGGGTGCCTCTAGGATCAGGTGTGGGAACCAGTGGTGTACACTATTTCCACATAAGGGTGAGTTCTATAAATTGTGGCTAAAAAATTGTTGCTGAAAAAACCCCATTTAAGGGCTATTCTATAAGCTGCACATAAAGTTAAGTGTGGTTTGTAGAATAGTGCTTAAGTACAAGAGTCATGTGTCCGTTTGTACCAACGAAAACATGGTGCAAATGGTTCCACCTAAATTTATTCATGGAACCCCCTTATTCTATAATTGCATACGTAATGGAATCCATGCCCATGCTCTGCCCAAAATGCTCATGACCTTCCCATTTCTACACTCCCTTTTCCAGGGCTAGTGATCTCTAACCTGTCATTAAAATCATCCGTTGTACCTGAAGACTGGAGGGTGATCAGTATGATGCCAATTTTTAAAAAGGGTTCCAGGGGTGATTCAGGAAATTACAGATCAATAAGCCAGACTTCAGTGCTGGGGAAAATAGTGGAAACTATTATAAAGAATAAAATTACAGAACAATTAGAAATCATGGTTTAATGGGACAGAGTCAGCATGGATTCTGCCAAGGGATGTCTTGACTCACCAATTTGCTTAATTTCTTTGAAGGCTTGAATAAACATGTCAATAGCCGGTTGATGTAGTGTATTAAGATTTTCAGAAAACGTCTGACAAAATACCTCATGAGAGACTCCTGAGAAAATTAAGGAGCCATGGGATATCAGGCAATGTCCTTCTGTGGTTTAAGAACTGGTTATTGGACAAAAAACAGAGGGTAGGGTTAAATGCCAATTAGTGTTGATAATTGATTAATTGGCATTTAACCCTACCCTCTGTTTTCTGTCCAGTAGCCAATTCTTAAACCACAGAAGGACATTGCCTGATATCCCATGGCTCCTTAATTTTCTCAGGAGTCTCTCATGAGGTATTTTGTCAAAAGTTTTCTTGACTGGATGCTAATAATCAATTATCAATACTATTAGCACCCAGTCATTGGTGCTAATTAGCTTGTTATTTGGAAGCACAATTTTAAACACATTTAACCACCAAATTTTAAGCACTATTAATAGAATTTAGGGGATTTTGCACACTATCTGTGGTCATGGATCATATTAGACTCTCCTTTGTTGATGCCCTGTGGCTTATATCAAATACTAGAAAGCAAGAAGAAGTAGGGGTGAACAAACAGCCTTCCAATAAAATCCAAACGAGGCTCTCAAAGATAGACATGTATATGTTTATTAAAACACCAGCTGTAGAAAACTCATGGTTGGTTACAGTACGGAAGAATTGATAGACTCAATACAGAGCTGTGTTTCAGCATAAACACGCCTGCGTTAGGAGTCAAATAATACATAAGTACATAAGTATTGCCATACTGTGACAGACTAAAGGTCCATCAAGCCCAGCATCCTGTTTCCAATAGTGGCCAATCCAGGTTACAAATTCCTGGCAAGATCCCCCCAAAAGTGCAAAACATTTTATGCTGCTTATCCCTAGTGTACATCGTGGACGTATTGCAGATAAGTGCCACAGCATTGCACCCAATATAATCGCAGATAAAGACTTTGTTGGAAGAAGTGATTTAGCAAGCCATAACAGTTTGGCACTTGGCATGATACAGCATGAACTGGGTTTAATACTGTGAAGTTTGTGGCGGTTTTACGGTTTTTTGATACTGACATAAATTTAAGCAAGCATGCTACTGATAAGACATTGTTCTATAGAAGTAATGGTGCAACAGTAGAAAAGACATGAAAAATGATAAAAAGAAATTAGTATAGGTATTGACGGTTTACAAAGCACTAATTATTATTTTTTTGAGTGAGAGTTTGTTGCACTATAGGTGGTTGGGGGCTGTCTATGATTACAAAATCATCACAGCTGTAGGCACATCACTTATGTGGTGGTAATCGCCTGTGTGACTGGATGAGACGTCCCCTTAACAGAAAATATCATTGCTTCATGTATATGTTTCCACACACCATAGCTTGTGCGAGTCACAGAATATAAAGGTGGAACATAGCCATACAGATTATTTTTTGATTATCCCAAAAATAAGCAGTGGATTTTCCTCAAGTCCATTTTAATAATTGTCTATCGATTTTTCCTTTGGAAGCCATCTAAACCTTTTTTTAAACCCCGCTAAGCTAACCACCTTTACCACATTCTCTGGCAACAAATTCCAGAGTTTAATTACACGTTGAGTGAAGAAATTTTTTATCGTGACTTAGTAAAAGGACACCTAAGTCAGTTACGCACACAACTGCTTATTAACATAAGTACTTAAGTATTGCCACATTGGGACAGACCAAGGGTCCATCAAGCCCAGCATCCTGCTTCCAACAGTGGCCAATCCAGGTCACAAATATCTGTGAAGATCCCGAAAAAGTTCAATACATTTTATGCTGTTTATCCCAGAAATAAGCAGTGGATTTTCCCCAAGTCAATTTAATAATGGTGTATGGACTTTTCCTTTAGGAAGCCGTCCAGACCTTTTTTAAACCCCACTAAGCTAACCACCTTTACCACATTCTCTGGCAACAAGTTCCAGAGTTTAATTACATGTTGAGTGAAGAAAAATTTTCTCATGTTTGTATTAAATTTACTACTTTGTAGCTTCATTGTATGCCCCGTAGTCCTAGTATTTTTGGAAAGAGTGAACAAACGATTCAAGTCTACCAGTTCCACTCCACTCATTATTTTATAGACCTCTATCATATCTCCCCTCAGCTGGCTTTTCTCCAAGCTGAAGACCCTAGCCGCTTTAGCCTTTCCTCATAGGGAAGTCGTCCCATCCCCTTTTTCATTTTCGTCGTCCTTTTCTGCACCTTTACTAAGTAGAGCTTCTACTGCTTACACTTCTGTAGTAGAGGTATATTTTAGAGAACTTTTCTTCTCTCCTCTGGGCTCTGGGACTGTTGTGAAGGAGTAGTCTAATGGTTAGAGCACTGGGCTGACAACTAGGGAAGACTGATTCAAATCCCACTGCTCCTCCATTTGATCTTGGGTGAGTTACTTCACCCTCCCTTGCCCCAAGTACAAATTTAGGGGCCCTTTTACTAAATCTAAACATGCACTAGTGAATATTAGCACGAGACAAATGCTGCACTCCTATTTTATATCTATGGGCTAAGTGGTACTTAGCAGTGGCGTAACTACATGGGACCGGTGGGGCTTGGGCCCCCGTAGATTTGGCCCTGAACCCCCCTCCCGCCGTTGTACATGCAGGACGTCAGAAACAGAAGGAAGCCTTTTGCGAGAAGTACAGGACCTCGGCTGGCAGGGATTGGGGTCCCCCGCCAGCAAAGGTAGGCAACGGCGGGTTAGCAGAGGGAGGGGGAGTCGAGAGGGTCGGCGGCAGGGGGTAGGTGTCGGCAATGGCGGGGGGGGGGAGTCGGCGGTGCCGGGGGGGGGGGGCTAAAATGTGCCCCCTCACCTCGGGCTCTGGACCCCTCCCGCCGGTCTGGCTACACCCCTGGTACTTAGTACATGCTAATGTCCATTAGGACATGCTGAGCTTTAATAAAAGTGCTCCTTTAACTGTAAGCCTTCTGGGGACAAGGGAATTCCTAGTGTACCTAAGTGTAGCTCACTTTGAGCTACTACTGAAAAAGGTGTGAGCTAATTCCAAATAAATAAATACTAGTTTACTATGAGCAGTTTCAGGATCTCTATGAATGACAACATCACATCTGACCTACTCACAGCCTATGATATGTGCTGTTCTCCCAACTGTTTCTGCTAAAATCCTTTATTGCCCATAGTTCTGCTAAATTCTTTATTGCCCAAAGTGTTGTATGATACCGGCTTTATTGACATGAGTAATCCTTTCCACCAAGACGCCTTGTGTTGCTGAGAATAAGTTGACTAACCGAGGACATGAAATGGGTGTCCTTTCTCATTTGTTGCATAGCTGTCAGCTCTTACATCTTCTAAGCTGCCTGGATGAGATTAGAGACCAGACGATCCAGTGACTGCGCTGAAGCTTTGGTTTCCCAACTGAGACACAGTAGCGCAATGCACCTCACTTGTTAATCTTTCTTTTGCATTCCTGCTTTGCGACTGTCAGAGCTATCCCTATTATGCAAATTGCAATGAAGTAATTAAGGCGATGGTGTTTACTGATGAGCTTGCTAAGGCAGTGTTCCTGGGCTTCTGTTTAGGCTTCTGTAAATAGTACTTTGCACTAGCTGCATTTGCATAAATAAAACCGTGAAGAAGATGGCTCGAGTCATACCAGTGAACTGAGTTTGATATCTGCCTTGTCCCTAGTGGGGTAGTAATAAATTAAGATGAGGTTTCTTTCTCTATAACATCATCTCTGAGCACTCTACCAGAACCCTTATCACCTCTCATCTTGATTATTGTAACATGCTTCTCACCAGCCTCCCTATTAGCCATCTCTCTCCTCTTCAGTCAGTCCAAAACTCTGCTGCGCAGCTCATTTTCCGCCCAAGTCACTATGCTCACATTAGCCCTCTCCTCAAGTCACTTCACTGGCTCCCTATCCGTTTCCGCATTCAATTCAAACTTCTCTTATTGACCTATAAGTGCATTCACTCTGCCGCTCCCCAATACCTCTCCACTCTTGTCTCTCCCTATGCCCCCTCTCGGGTACTCCGTTCTGTAGATAAATCTCTCTTATCTGTCCCCTTCTCCTCTACTGCTAATTCCAGACTCCGTTCCTTTTATCTTGCTGCATCTCATGCCTGGAATAGACTACCTGAGCCTGTACGTCGAGCCCTGTCTTTGGCCGTTTTCAAGTCCAAACTTAAAGCCCACCTCTTCACCACTGCTTTTGACTCCTAACCACTACTCACTTGCCCTGTCCTTTTATCCTCACCGCTCTAGTCCCTTACCCTTATTGTTCTGTCTGTTTACCTGTCTTATCTAGATTGTAAGCTCTTGAGCAGGGACTGTCTTTTTTTGTGAATGGTGTACAGCGCTGCGTATGCCTTGTAGCGCTATAGAAATGATAAGTAGTAGTAATGAGGTGCTTTCAGTGGAGCTGAATGGGAGCTACTGCTGATGAAGGTCTGGGGTAAGAGGTACTGCTAGTGAGATCAAGTTCTAAAACAGTATGAGGTGTTGCAAGCCATGGTCGAGATGTATGTATTGAATTTTATAGCATGAAAATGCTAGAAAACAGTGGCTGATTCAGAACCATATTGAGTTACTTTTCGACAGTGAGATGGGAGCCCGAAGTTTAAATAACTAGGATAAATGCTGACTATAATCAAGATGCACAGGTAGAGCATAGGAAGAGAATACTAGTGCTGAGGTGGATTCAAAATATTCTCCCTAATTCTATATATAACACTCAAAATAGCGCATGCAAATTTGGGCACACACCCAAATTGTGAGTTCAGTTTAATTGCTTAACAAGCTAATTAGCATATCCTACATGGAAAGAAAATATACAGAACATGCAAGATCGCAGGAACTGCTAGACACTGTGGAAGATATGCTATATATTAATCGGGCACTGTGGCAATTTTAGTATTTGTAACTCCTGAGGCAGGCATTGATTGCTGAAATGCAGATCTGTGTCTAATCTATTGTCTCAGTCTAGAGTGCCTTGTATAAGTTTCTCCAGTTGAAGAGATGTTCTACTCTTGTGCCCTTGTGAACTTTATATTGGCCAGGTTCCAATAAACTGTTATGTTTTCCACCAGAACCTTTGGTGCTATCTATTTGCTGAAGTTTGGAAGGTCTGTCCACTTCCCCTACTTTTTGCTTTGGTTTAATAGTGACAGCTGACCTTAAGCTTGGACTTGACCTGTGATGTTAGAGAGTACAATGGAACAGACCCATCAGATGTTTATTATCAAGGCTGTTGGAAGGGTTGGACATTGAGGGCAATTCTATTTAGGCTGCCACAATTTTGGCACCCAGAAAGGGAGTGTTAAGCATGTGCCAAAGCCATTATAGAATACTAGCTTGTCAGCAAAGACACACTTTAATGTAGTTTCGACCACTTACTCCTGCATGCACCTATATATGGCAGTAGCAAACATAACTGCCAGTATTCTGTAAAGAGCATGCTAGAATAGTTGGCATGCCCCTGACCTGCCCATGTGTACATCCCTTTGCAGTTGTACACTATAGGATTTAGACGGCAGCCTTATAGAATTAGTACCAAGTAATGGCACTTAAATGTCAGTTAAGGTCTAATCAAACAATTAAGTTATGCATGTAAGTGAGGTATTCTATTAAGTGCACACACATTTTCACACACAACTGTGTGATCCATTTATAGAATTAGGGGGCATATGGGAAGCATCACAACAGTTTCAGCAATAAAGGGGAACATCCCCTTTTAATTGACCAAGGCACTGTTGAGCTCAATAATGATTCTATGATGGGAAGAGAGCTGGTGTCGGTAAAAGTAGGGATCCACACGCAAAGATGTCAAGTCTCCCTTGTTATGTGTATGTCACACTTATTTGAAGGTTTTTCAAACTCTCACACTCTTTGAGCCCCTTCTCTCACTCATTAGAGACTCATTGCCAGTGCACATATACTGAGAAAGAAACTTAAAAGATAAAAAGCCGTGGCCATTTCCTGCATACTTTGCCTCTCTTTGCCTCCATTCCCTATCCTTGAAAGAATTTTTTCGTATGTAAACGCTATCCCCCTTCCCCCTCCAATATTAAGCTGGAGGCAGGCAGCACAGTTAGCTGCCGCCGCCGCCACAGCTGACCTCTCATATTCAATGCCGGCTTCTATTCAGCGACTGGCACTAAATATCCAGTTTCAGTTTTGTCTGCAGCAATTTAACCAGTTAAGCCGATATTCAGCGCTAACCAGTTAAGTAGTAGTTGAAGATAGGCCTGCTATTTATGCGGCTTATTTTAACTGCTAAAGTTGGCAGGTTACCACTGACTATTGACGTTTAACCGGCTATGTTGCCTGACATAGCCAGTTAGGGCCTGATATTCAGACTGCGAGAATTAGCTGGGCTGACTCCCGCAGTCGGTGCTGAGCCTGGATATTCAATGTCAGGCTGTTTCTGGTGACTGGCATTGAATATACGGTTTATTTTTGGCCGGTTTCAGCTTACCCAGCCAAGTCAATATTCAACACTAGCCAATATTCAGCACTGGCCAAGTCAATATTCAGCGCTGGCCAGTCAAGATGAAACCGGCCAAAGATCCTATTTCAGTGGCTAGTGAATTTGGCTGCTAAAGTTAGCTGGCAATGCTGTTTTTATATTTCTAGTCTTTTTACCATCTCCCCAAATTAGTTCTCAGCAACCACCCACAATTTAGAGAGATAAAAGACTAGGAAGGCCACAAGTATGAGAAAAAGCAATTCTTTAATTTCTTACCAAGAGAAAGTTACAATTACAAATGCTAGTTTCTCATGTGGAGAGCAGGGAACACAAACATGTGGTCTGCCACTGCCTCTCCAACGTAATTCTCTGGTTCAGTTGTTTATATACCTTTTGTGTTAAGCAAGGCTTCACATTACTTCATCACTTATCTTCCTGAGAAATCATTCTGTTCTCTGTTCTCACCATATATTTTCCCTTGTTGCTAAATCACATTCTTCTGTCCATCCATAATTGCACCTTCCCACGTCAGCCAGCTTGCCCGTAAGAGTATCATAATAGATCATAAATTCCTGAGTTTACACAAGCTCATGTTCTTTAATAAATTACAGGCTTCTCAATCTCTGATAGATTGCAGAGTCGCACTGGCTTGTCAGCCTTTGCCCTTTTTGACCTGTGCTGGGGTGCTGACCTGTGCTCATGATTCTACAATGCGCTGGCTATTAGCAGATAGCTGACTATATCCCGCAATATAGCTGATTATCAGCTAAGTGCTTACCACAAACATTCAGCAGGAGTTATCCAGCTAATTCCCAATGAATATTCGCAGATAGCCGGTTAAACTCTATTTAACCAGCCAGGACCTGTTTCTGGCCAGTTAAATAGCATTGAATAACGGGCAGTTAGTGGCTAGCTAATATTCAGCTGAGGTAACCGGCTATCTTGCGCTGAATATTAGTGATTAGCCGGCTAATTGCTATTTAACCGGCCAGGAACCTACATATAAGACCTCTTATAAAGTTAAACCATGTGTGGAAGTGTACATGGTGACAGAAAGGTAGTTACTTTTTTTCCTGACTCAAGAGCAGGTGTATTTGGGGGAGGAGTTTGGGTGGACCATAGGCGGATTGTTGCCCCTATTTTATAAAGACACATAAACATCTAAGGACCCAGTAATCAAAATAGTTTAACCAGGCAGGAGAGGCTTGCGCCCAGTTGAGCCACACTGAGAGGGATTGGAGGGGATATTTAGTAGCACTTTAACTAGGGAGTGTTGCTGAAGACCTCCACTGACCGCTGCAGCACTGTCCAGGGACATATTTGGGATGGTCCCTGATGTTATGGGAGTATAGGAAATATTTGGTACCAGTGTCAACCGAGCTCATTGGGCAAGAAGGACTGCTGAAATTGCAATCCTAATTTTGCCCAGTTTAATTATGTGGGTATGAAACTGAATATTGGCCAAATTTGCATAATTGCTGCTCACCTGGATATCCAATGTTCATGATCAGTATTGAATATCCAGATATAATTTGGCCAGTGGCTGAATATCTACCAGTAAATATCTAAACAAAATGGCCTCAAAAGGGGAGCCTATTTGGCCCTCCTTGCCAAGTGACCTGTTTATAAAATTATCCTCATGCTGTGAAACTTATGCACATACTTTAAGCCACTAAGGGGTCCTTTTACTAAGGTGCGCTGAAAAGTGGCCTGCGCTCGTGTAGATGCATGTATTGGACGTGCACAGGTCCATTTTTCAGCGCCCCTGCAAAAAAGGCCTCTTTTGTTTGGCTGAAAATGGACGTTTGGCAAAATAAAAATTGTCGCACATCCATTTTGGGCCTGAGACCTTACTGCCACCCATTGACTTAGCAGTAAGGTCTCACGCGTTAACCAGGTGCTAATTGTGAGCACACGTACAATGCCAATTACCGCCCGGTTAGCGCCACGTGGTAGAAAATGAAAAAATATTTTATGCCGCGCGTTTCGGACACATGTAAAAAATGGAATTACCGTCCGGGGCTCGTGGATGTGCGTAGGCGCCTATGCACCTTAGTAAAAGGGCCCCTTCATGCAGGACCTGGAGTATTTACCAGGTGAATTCCTTTGCAAAGTGTCTCATACTTGCATCTACTCTATATCCTTTCAGAGGAAATGTAAGTATTTCATGTTGCTTTTTTTCTGTTTCCAAAGCAATACAATGTTTACATTTTTCAAGATTTGTATCCTGGACACACCATCTGAAAAAAATCTGTGTTTGGCTTTCAGTGTTATTCTTTTTATTTGGGGGGGGGGGGGGATCTCACTCTTTGGGATGGTGCACCCTTAGCATTTCTGCATATATTCCGCTTACCTACTTCTACCTGCTGCTGGTCCATGTTGCAGGGCTATCTTTAGATTTCTGCCATCTAAGGAGCCCTTTTACTAAGGTGCGCCGAAAAAATAGGCTGCAGTAATGTAGGCACGCGTTTTGGGCACATGCAGATTCATTTTTCAGCGCGCCTGTAAAAAAAAAGGCCTTTTAAATTTTTGCCAAAAATGGATGTGTGGCAAAATAAAAATTGGCGTGCATCCGTTTTGGGTCTGAGACCTTACTGCCAGCAGACCTAGCAGTAAGGTTTCACGTGATAACCGGGCGGTAATCGCCTACGTGCGCAGAATGACGATTACCGCCCGGTTTCTGCCGTGTGCCAGAAAATAGCGGACCCGCATCAAAAGTGAAATTACCGCAAGGGCATGTGGTAGCCAGGCAGTTACTCAAAATTGACCCATGTTGGGCACGCATAGGTGCCCAAGCGGTTTAGTAAAAGGGCCCTTAAGTGTTGCAGGGCTCCTCCAGCCTTGGGACCTAGTATAGCTGCATCTTTTCCATGTATCTAATGGCCTTCTAATTCCTGCTTCACTGATTAGCAAGAAGCAGAAGGGAAAGAACTCCAGATGTTTCTAAAGAATGAAATGGCCCCATTGAACAGACAATATTCTTGCATTCCAAAAGGAGCTGTCCATTGTCTGATTGTTGCTGTGCCTGGCCACTGACTCTTGATTGTTGCTGTGATGCTCACCTGAAAATGGCTAAAAAGTAGGTGACTAGGCCATGACTTTTAGAGAACTCTCTGAAAAAGTTACAAAATGAATGACAATAAGAGGCAGAGTGGGAATGAGTACATAGTGGTTAATGGAAGAGGCCTTTGCATTAAAAATGTAACCAATATGAACTTTAGTGGAGTGGAGGAGTAGCCTAGTGGTTAGTGCAGTGGACTTTGAGCCAGGGGAACTGAGTTCAATTCCCCCTACAGCTCCTTGTGACTCTGGCCAAGTCACTTAACCCTCCATTGCCTCAGGTACAAAATAAGTATCTGTATATATGTAAACCGCTTTGAATGTAGTTGCAAAATACCACAGAAAGGTGGTATATCAAGTTCCCTTTCCCTTTAGATAAGGTCAATAGCCGCTGTTTTCAACCAAACAAGAGACCAGGCCAATAGCTTAATGTTAATGTGAAATTTGTATTACACATTTCCATAACACATTCATATCTCTTTATCTGTAACACAATCATTCCCTATAATGCATCTTGTATATTGTCTTTGATTTACCATTACTGCACATCTACAAACGAAACCATTTTGTTGCATTTCTGAGTGACTGTACAATAGTTACATTCAAAGGACAGTTCTCATTGTGGAAGATACTTGATGGAATGTGTTAATTGGGTTTACTTCTGCCTGCCTCCCTTGCTCCCATTCATCCCTCACATACCCCCATTGGTCTCACCAGCTCTCCCTGAGGGTCTGTGCCTTAGCTGTTGTGCTGAGTTGGTTTTCACTAGCTTACATGCCCTGGTTTTGATTGAAGGCTCTGGTACACTAGCCTGCTGTTTGCTATCCCTCTGAGAGCCTCTGGACTCAGCAAGCTGTTTTAATGATCTCTCTGCTCCTTGCAAAAAAAGCCAGCTCAGAGCGTGCCTTGAATGACAGCTCTCTCTCTCTCACTCAGGTACCAATACATAGATTATTATTTTTCTCTACACTGAAAGAAAGGCATTGATCCTAGGGGTACAGCACACCCATGACATAAGCTGAAATTAGAAAGGAATAGTGAAAACCATGCTGCAAGGGGTATTCAGAAATACTAGGGGTTGCTTATATACAGATACAATGTTTTTTTCCACTCCATATTTCTGCAGCAAAACTGGCAAACATTTTTATATCTTTCTTTAATTTATTTGGATTTTGCTCACACCTTTTTAGTGGTGACTCGAGGTGAGTTACATTCAGATATAGTAGGTATTGAAAAGTGGACTGCGGTAATGTAGGCACATGTTTTGGATGCGCACAGGTCCATTTTTCAGCGCACCTGCAAAAAAGGACTTTTTGGTTTTGGCTGAAAATGGACATGTGGCAAAATTAAAATTGGCGAATGTCCATTTTGGATCTGAAACCTTACCACCAATCATTGACTTAGCGGTAAGGTCTCACAAGTTAACCGTGCGGTAATCGTCTACGAGCGTAGAATGATGATTACCACCCAGTTTCTGCTGCGCGCCAGAAAATTATTCTCTGGCAAGCTTAGCGGACACATGTCAAAAATGAAATTACCGCAAGGGCCACATGGTAGCCGGGTGGTATATCTCAAAATTGAAGCTTGTTGGGCGCGCTTAGGCACCTAAGCGGCTTAGTAAAAGGGCCCCTCAGTTTGTATCTGAGACATGGAAGGTGAAGTGAGTTGAACAAAATCAGAAGGAGCATCAGTGGGAGAAGCAGGATTTAAGCCTGGCTTTCTTGTAGGAAATTGGCCTTGATTTTAAGAAAGTTGTATCCCCCCCCCCCCCCCCAATTACAATGAAGGTGTGCTAACGGATTTAGCACTCACTAATGAATTAGCATGTGTTAAGTGTCATGCAGCCCATTTTATTCCTATGAGTTTCTTACCAGTGCATGCTAAATCCATTAGTGTACATTAGTATCCTAATAGCATAGAAGGTTGTATTCCAATATCTGCTGAATGGGCAAGTTATTTGTCTAATTTTTTCTGGATAATTTTAAGACAGCTATTTGTGCAGACTCACTTGTCACTCTGTAAAAATTCAGGGGTCCTTTTACTAAGGTGCGCTGAAAATTATTTTTTAGCACACCTACAAAAAAAATGCCTTTTTTTTTTTTGCCAAAAATGGATGTGCAGCAAAATGAAAATTGTTGTGTGTCCATTTTGGGTCTGAGACCTTACCACAAGCCATTGACTTAGTGGTAAGTTCTCACACGTTAACCGTGCGGTAATCATCTACGAGCATAGAATGATGATTACCGCCCAGTTTCTGCTGCGTGCCAGAAAATTATTCTCTGGCACGCTTAGCGGACACACCTACAAAAAAATGCCTTTTTTTTTGCCAAAAATGGATGTGCAGCAAAATGAAAATTGTTGCTTGTCCATTTTGGGTCTGAGACCTTACCACAAGCCATTGACCTAGCAGTAAGGTCTCACATGGTAACCAGGCAGTAATGGTCTAAGCGCGCCAGAAAATAAAAAAATATTTTTCAGATGCACGCCAAAATTGAAATTACCGCAAGGGCCACGTGGTAACCAGGTGGTAACTTCAATTTGAACTTACTGACTGACTACCGTGTGCCTGTTGCGGTAATTTCATTTTTGACGTGGGTCTGGAAAATATTTTTTATTTTCGAACGCACGTAGGTCATTATTGTGCAGATTCCTTACTGCTAGGTCTATGGCTAGCAGTAAGTTCAGACACCCAAAATGGACGTGCGGTAATTTTGATTTTGCCGCATGTCCATTTTTGGGGAATAAAAGACATTTTTGGTACATGCGCTGAAAAATATTTCTGCACTTGCCCAAAACCCTCACTTACACTATCTCAAGCCACTTTTTATCGCGGCTTAGTAAAAGGACCCCAAAGGAACAAAAGAATATAGATCTTCAATTTTTTATGTTAAGGGCCCTAAGTTGTGGAACGCTGTACCTGTTGAGCTTTGCTCTGTGCAGACTATTTCTCAGTTCAAGAAAGAACTAAAAACTCATATGTTTATCCAAGCATATAAGTTATTATATTAATAATACTGCTTTTTTCTTTGATAATGAATGACTTTGTATTAATGTTGAGTGATTTATTTTATTTTATGTTATTAATCAATTATTTTATGTACATATTTGTGATCTGTGCCCAAAATGACACAGCAAACTTTGAGCACCCTATACAGGACGTTGGGGTACGTGTCTTCCTTGCAGAAACAGGAGGGACATTCCAGTTCCCTAATCCAGATTAGTATCACTCAAATTTAATTTAATTTAATTCCACAATTTATAGTCTGCTTAAATTCCTCTGAGGTTCTGAGTGGATTACAACAAACCACAAAAGACAATTCATGTACTAAACTAAACACAGGATTTTAAAAAACACAATTGCATTGGTTGTTATATATTAAAATAACATATCAGAACAAAAGGGCCCTTTTACTAGAGTGCGTTAGGCACAAATGCATTAAGAGATTGTACAGTAGTTTGCTTCTTACTGCATATTAAATTATACATTATTATATTGTTCTGAATTTTTATCTGAGGGGGGCTTGGCATGAGCGGCGAGTGGGCGTGGAAGCATTAGCCTTCCAGCGCCTTATACTTAGGCCATGCTAACTGGCTAATGCAGAGTTAATGTGAGAGCACTAAGTGCATCCTAAATAGGAGGCGGTAGGTGGTCCCACATTAATGATCTGCAGGTACCACATGCTAATGGATACATTAATGCATGACCCTGCAATACAAAATAGAGGAAACACCCCCAAAAGGTGCTGTATTAAATCTGTGCTTAGTGCATAGTAAAGTCTTGCATTTAGATGTATTAAGCCCGGGTTTTATTCACTTAGTAAAAGGCTCTCAAAATCTTCTAAATATGTTTTGACTCGCTTTTGAAATGCAACTTAAGAAGAACCTGTACGAATATTAAGCAAGTTGATTCCATTCTAATGCAGCTTAGTAGTTGAACAATTTGTAATCTTCTCTCTTAGGAACAAGTTTATTGAGGATGGGAAAGCCTAGCAACAGTTCAGCATTAGAACTCAAATGTCTCTAACTTTCTGAAATAAACACTTGTGGCAGCATATGCACTGGATCCAAATCATTTAAAATTTGAAAAACAAAGCAAAGCAATTAAAAAAAAATTCTGCCATCAATAGGCAACCAATGTAGTTTTAATATAAACAGAGGAGTCGATATTCAGCCAGCAGTACTCGGCATTTTGCTGACTGCTGCCGGCGCTATTCCCGTTATTATATATGTGATTACACCACTACATTACTATCCTGAGAAGATTACAATTTAGCAGCTATATTAGACTGTAGATGATGTGCCTAAGAAATAACCAATCCTTAGTCAGCAAAAGACAGGTCACTAACTAGTGCCCCTGAACTGTAGAAGAAAATCTTGTTCTCTCACCCTTAATGGTCTGCAGCGTCAGCTCCAGATGGGGTGAAGACTTGGTTCCTCTTCAGGGCTTGAGCTGGATCCCCAGTGAACACCCTGTTATCAGGTTTTAATCTAACTTATCCTTGCTTAGCAAAGCAGCTGGATTTTCAGTCTGTTGGAAGCAGTGACTGAGCTCCTGAATCCTTCCTTATGCTGATCTTAGCACAGAAAAATACATTTCATAGGTGATACTGACAATTCAGTCTGTCTCCTTAGAGAGATGCATGCACAATCAGATCTTCTTTTCTTCTGTCTCTTTGCTCCATTCTCTCACCGAGCTCTGGATTGGCACTCCCCCAGGGTTCACAGGTGACAATCTGGGACCAATTAGGAATCATACACATCTGGCCCAACAGGTTACAGACAGTCATCACAATGAGGGACATTGGACTTCTAGAAAGACTACCTTATCAGTAGTAGTCTCGCTACTGAGGCATACAAGAAGCATTACCTCATTCATGTCTTGCAGTGCAAAACTCCCCTCCATGGTTTCACACAAGATATTGGAGGCTCTGTGTGTCTTGTGAACCTTTCTCCTTTGCAGTTTCCCATCAGATAAACCGGAAGCTAATGCAAGTAAACATATAGAAAAAATGTAACATAGAGGCAGATAAAGGGAAATGGGACTTGATATACTGCCTTTCTGTGGTATTTTGCAACTACATTCAAAGCAGTTTACATATATACAGGTACTTATTTTGTACCTGGGGCAATGGAGGGTTAGGTGATTTGCCCACAGTCACAAGAAGCTGCAGTGGGAATTGAACCCAGTTCCGCAAGATCAAAGTTCACTGCACTTACCCAGTCTGCCCATCCATGCCATCTACTCTCCCTATCACTCCCTTAGAGATCTTATGTACTTATCCCAAACTTTCTTGAATTCATATACTGTTTTCTTCTCTACCACTTCCACTGGGAGGCTGCTCCACAAATTCACCACGCTTTTGGTGAAGAAGTATTTCCTCAGGTTATTTCTGAGTCTATCCTGTTTCATTTTCATCCTATGCCCCCACATTCCAGCGCTTCCTTTCAATTGAAAGAGACTCACCTTCTGTTCATTTATGCTACGTAGGTATTTAAATGTCTCTATCATAGCTCCCCTCTCCTGCCTTTCTTCCAAAGTATACATATTAAGATCTTTAAGTTTGTCCCCATATGTTTTAGGACAGAGGCCACTGACCGATTTAGTAGCTGCCCTCTGGACCAACTCCATCCTGTTTATATCTTTTTAAAGGTGTGGTCTCCAGAATTGTACACAATATTCAAAATGAGGTCTCACCAGAGTCTTGTACACATACTACTGTATATAATAGCTATTTAATCACTAACCACAGCACAATTCAGTCAAACAGTACCAGGAAGCCATCTACATTCTAGTAAAACACAATAACCAGTTCTTCTAACTTTCCTGGTATACCAACCTTCCAGGACTGGAGGTTTTCTCCCTATTAAAATGCATGAGAGGCCTGGTTCCAGTCCTTGTCCCTATGGGAATGAGTCAGAAAAAGAAGAAGAAAAGAAATAGACTAGTGTTGACTCCATATTTTCCGGGGATGATAAGTTCTTTGTAGCATGGCACTCCATCAGTTTTCTCAGCAGGGTATAATTATTCATAACAAGAAGATTTTATGTTAGAGTCACATTTAATAAGAGGGAAAACGTAGACTCAGCCCTTGCTGAAAGCAGATTAAATTCTTTTTTAGGTCCGTTGTCAGGTCATGGAACACTTTAATGTGTAGTTAAAACCTTATATGGTTTTGGTTCCGTAACATCGCACTCTTCGACAACCTGAACAATTTAAGCCGTGTATTTAAGCAATGGAAGATGAGAAAGAGGCATGAAAGACAACTTGATGCCCATGTGATGGCAGGATGGAAAGACCTGAAATGTGATTGATGACATTTCACTATTTAGTCTAATTTAGAGTGCCTTCCTCTAATTTCAGTAGGCATTCAGCTGAGAAGAACGTTTCCCTTGACTTTACAGAGCCACTTCTCTGTTGATTTAGAATGTTGTTCATCAGAGCCCATTGAAGTAGTTTTGAAGGAACTGCAGAGAGTAAAACTTGTTTTACATTTCCCGAATTCATTTGTGAGCAGTCTGTGATATGTATGAATTTATGTATGTATGATTTAGAGGAGTTAACTGTATTACTGAGTCTAGACCATATTACTATCCAGTAGGTAAATTCTTTCAGATCAGTGGGAGTTATTCTAGAGAATGAGGTGATAGGAGGTGAGCAGGATATGAATGTGCCAAGAGTTGTGTATTTGAAATTAAAAATGATTTGTCAGCTCAGCTGAAACCCTACCTGGAAGATAGAGCTTCAGCTGCTGTAGTTCATTCTTTGTTAAGCTATTTGGACTACTGTAATACGCTGTACATAGTTTTGAGGGTCAAATGCAGGAAAAATATGCACATTTTTGAATATGCTGCAGTGAGATTGATACTAAGAGGGGAAAAAAATGAGAGAGGGTTCTTTGCTGTTAAATTTACACTGGTTCTCGATAAAGGAAAGATATGTTTTTAAGCATGCTGCTGATAGATTTTAAAGTTTTCAATAATCAGAGACCAGCATATGTAAAAAAAGAGGATTCATTCTTATCATCTGACAAAACTCCTAAGGTCTTAACAAGGTAACTTCCTGGAGATTCCTTCTCTGGATAGATTTCAGAAGGTGACCTGGAGATTTAGGACTTTTAGGGGCCCTTTTACTAAGGTGCGCTAAGCCCTAGTGCGGGCTTAGTGCACTGAAAAAGGGGATGCGCTAAAGCGTCTTGCTGCAGTTTTCCTGTTTGAGTGTGCTAATCACGCGCTATTTATTTTTTGGAGGGGGCATGTCATGGGCGGAGAATGGGCAGGGAATGAGCATGGAAGCATTATCCAACTAACACGCTCACATTACTGTACACTAACAGGTTAACACAGGGTTAACGCGAGAGACCTTAACGCCTCGGTAAGTGATCCTGTGTTAATTATTTTCAGTTGCTGCACGCTAGTGACAACATTTATGCATGACCTGAAAATTAAAAAAAATTGAAAAAGCCCTTTTTAGGGACCTACTTGAAATGGCTTAGCATGAGAGAAAAGTTATGTTAGGATGTGCTAAGCCCATTTCGTAGAGCATCTTAGTAAAAGAGTCCCTTAGTGTAATTCTGGAAAAAAAAAGCTGTTTGTAGATACATGGCAGTGCTCTGTTTTGTTAACTTTAAAAGGGATTAAAAACACATCTTTTTCCAATGCAGTAGTTTTATTTTTTTTAAATATGTAATTAATGGGTGGGAGTCTGGGCAGCAGGTGGTGTTGTAGCTATCAATAATTCTGGCTTTTTTCTTTTATTCTGTCTTTATTGTGTTTATTATATTTGGAAACCCATTTCAAATGAAAATGTTAATGGAAAAAAACTAATAAATAAATAAACCTGCAGCAGTTCTGAAATGGCCTGTAGCATTCTGCCGGTGGTCTACCACATATTTTGCCCTTTCCACCTGCTCCATAAAGTAAAAACATTCCTACTTCATTCTCTCAGAAAATAATCTGTGAATGCTGACATTTTTCATAGATTGTTCATGATTCATCTACTTCAGTTGTGGGAAACTTTACATATTTCTAGTGGAGCAGTTATTTGATCCATAGTCCTACAAGCCTTGGAAGGTTCTTTCAGTTCCGCACCCTTTGAACTCTTGTTTTACAGAATTCTGAGCCTTGTAATTCTATTTCTTAGACGAGCAATGCTATAGGATGGGATTTTAAAAACTAGAATTGGATAAACCTCTCAAGGTTCACCAGGATAAAGTGGCAAGTCAGCTGAAGTCCTAAATTAGAACTTTTGCACAGAATTCTTGAACATATATGCTATCACTGCAAGAGGAGACAATCAACCTTGGCTGATGCAACATACTTCTTGTGGCGGCTGGAGCCTCCCAAACTCTAGCTTCCTTTGGTTCTGATTTCTGAAGGTCGGGAGGTGTCTATAACTCATGAACACTTCTATTTTTCTCTTTTTTTCTGGAGCAACAAGACCTCAGTCCATGTGTACCCTTCCCACTCCCCAATGAATTTTATAGGAACAAATGGGCTAGATTCTATATATGGCACCAAAAAACTGGCGCTGAAAAAAAGAGCTGTTCTATAAGCCGTGCTTAAAGTTAGGCTCAGTTTATAGAATAGCACTTATGCCCGAGAATCGTGCCTAAATTTAGGCATGGCCATTTGCATCAACTGAAACGTGCTGCAAATGTATGCGCCTACATTAGACGTATATCCCCGTTAATCTATAACAACATACATTAATTTTAGGAATGCCGCTGTTCCGCCCATGACCCTCCCATTTCCGCACCTCCTTATAGCCTCCTATGTGGCCATTTTATAATATGGACATTCCTCTGCTGCCACACAGACACCCATGCCCCTTGTTTTGCCCTATTTATACTTTGGACATTTCAGTTTGTAATATGGATGTTCATGCTGAACGTGGCCAGAACTTGGACATATTTTAGAATAGACTGTATATCAGCAGATACTGTTCTAAAATACATGAGACAAGGATGTCCATATCTGACATACAGATTTTGTTGTTCTTTATTAAGGAAGTGCTTCTCAACCCAGTCTTTGGGTCACACCCAGCCAGTCCTGCTTTCAGGATATCTACAGTAAAAATGCATGATCACTGCTTCCTTGGTATGCACATCTCTCTCATGCATATTCATTGTGGATATCCTGGACAGAAGTACTAACCCTAGCACACAGACAAACAGTCAACAAGACAGAAGTGCTAACCCTAACACACAGGCAAACAAATAAGAACTAAGGAAAAGTGCCACACAGGCACACTAGCAAAGAAAAGAAACAAGGCAGAAGTGCCCACACAGGCTAGGAAGCAAGGCAGAAGTGCTACACAAGCACACTGACAAACCGACAAGGAACAAGACAGAAATGCTACAAGCACACAGGAAAACCTGGAGACCTTTGGCATTACAAAGGCCCTGAATGAATGTCCTCACCTTCCTTATGAAGGCCTTCACTGATTATGTCATGACTACAGGAAAGAGGCTTGAAACACACTGAACACCAGAGTAAGGCTTGAACACATTGAATACCAGAGTGAAGCTTGAAGTCCACAGAACACCAGAGTGAGGCTTGAAACACAGAAGTGGTAGCAGAGACAACAATGAAAGAATAAAAACTAGAGCCACCTCTGAAGGTGACCACTGGAAGACAAGGGCCCAGATGCATCAACCAAACGTAAAAAAAATCAAAATCGTAAAAGTACTTAGCGAATTTAAAAAAACGAAGAATGCATTAAAAAAACAGCTCAGAAATGTTCGGTGCGGTATTGAAAAGTACAAGGTATCATACGTCCGTAATCCCTGTCGGTAAAAGGCCCCTAAAGCAAGCGCAGAGCAGCCAAGCGTTATGCTGGCTGCTCTGCGCATGCCACTGTCAAAACAAAAACAAACAAACACATGGCTCCCAAAATAAAAACAAAAGTCTGAAAAGGACCGGGAGGGGGCAAAGGCGCTCGTCAGGAGCGTCCTGTTTGAACGGCCTTGCTCCCCCCCACCCCGCCTGAGGTCACCGCTGCTCCCTGCATTATAAATTTAAAAAGCAAAACGAAGAAATCCTTACTTTAGAAGCCCCGGCCGGCCCCCCTCCATTCCTCTGTATTCTTCTGTCAACAGCTCCGCCTCCTGACTGACACCTTCCGCCCTGTGCCCCGCCTCCTCCGCGGGTCCTCGCCGCCATTCCCCCCCTCCATCGGGCCCCCCTCCCTCTTACCGGGCCCGTGCAGCGCCTCTCACCTCTATGTGAAGGCGCTGCACGGGCAAGAAGATCAGCTGACGCTTCTGTCTTCCATTCTTCCTTCGCGTCTCTCTCCTTTTGGTCCCGCCCCCGTCTGACGTAAGTAATTTTCAGACCCGCATAGCGGACGCATGCCAAAATTGAAATTACCATAAGGGCCACGTGGTAACCGGGTGGTAACTCCAATTTGGCACGCATTAAGCGCACGTAGGCGCCTACATGGCTTAGTAAAAGGGCCCCTTAGTGCCTTTTTTGAAAACTTTTGAGGATGACGATGTAATTAGAGATCTCGATTGGTCACCGACTATCTGGTCAGATCATTATACTACTACTACTCATCATTTCTATAGCACTACTAGACATACGCAGCGCTGTACACCTGAACATGAAGAGACAGTCCCTGCTCGACAGAGCTTACAGTCTAATTAGGACACACAAACAGAACAAACAAGAGATAAGGGAATATTAAAGTGTGGATGATAAAATAAGGGTTCTGAACAAGTGAATAAGGGTTAGGAGTTAAAAGCAGCAACAAAAACTACTACTACTACTATAAATCACTTCTATAGCGTTACTAGTCATACGCAGCGAAGGTGGGCTTTTAGCTTAAATTTGAAGACGGCCAGAAATGGAGCTTGACGTACCGGCTCAGGAAGTCTATTCCAGGCATATGGTGCAGCAAAATAAAAGGAACGGAGTCTGGAGTTAGCGGTGGAGGAGAAGGGTGCAGATAAGAGAGATTTACCCAGTGAACGGAGTTCCCGGGGAGGAATGTAGGGAGAGATGAGAGTGGAGAGGTATTGAGAAGCTGCAGAGTGAATGCACTTATAAGTCAATAAGAGGAGTTTGAACTGTATGCAGAAACGGATAGGGAGCCAGTAAAGTGACTTGAGGAGAAGGCTAATATGAGCATAACGACACTGGCGAATATTAGTCGTGCAGCAGAATTTTGAACAGATTGAAGAGGAGAGAGATGGCTAAGTGGGAGACCTGTGAAAAGCAAGTTGCAATGTTGCAAAGTTGCAGTTCAATGGAAACAACATAGTCCTAGGCTGAAAGTAGCCCAAGCTACTTATGTTTCAAGAGACAGAGTATTGCAGGCAGAATTCTGGGATAAAATTGAATCTAATATGCCTTTGGAAGACCCAATAAGGTATAGTATTAGTACCATGGGGCTGGATGAAATTGCTGCAAAAAAAAAATATGTGCTAAAATAAAGAAAAGATCAAACACTTGGTATGGTGCAGAACTTTTACAGCAAAAACAAAAATGTAGACATCTAGAAAGGCTATGGAAAAAGAGTGGGTTAGAATGTGATGAGAGGAATTGGAGATCAGCTATACATCAATATACATTTTTAGTAAAAGCAACTAAAAGAAAGTACTATTCCCAAAAGATAAATGATGCTACAAACACTTCAAAAGAAATCTTCAAGACAGTTAATACTATCCTGGATATTACAGAAGTTGTACAACCAATAGAAACTGCTATTCCAACTGCAGAAGCACTAGCAAAATATTTTCAAGATAAGGTTAAAATTCTGCAGAACTTATTGCAAAAATCTCCAATCAATATAGCCAGTAGCCCATCTTGTAAAGATCAGTTCCTTCCAGCAGATAGACTTGTGGTCAGATTTTAATCTGTATTCACATGAATCAATAGAAAGATTTTTTAAGGAAATATAATAGCCAACGTTGGCCCCCTTTATCAAAAAGGCGTGTTTTTGACACATGCTGAGGCCTCCTTTTACTGCAGTGGCTAAAAGGAAGGTCTTTCTTTTTTTTTTTTCAGGAAATGGCCGTGTGGCAAGTGAAGCACATGCCACACGGCCATTTCTGGGGGTGGGGGGAGAGCCCTTACTGCCACCCATTGAAGTGGCGGTAAGTGGTCCTGCGCTAACTCGTGGTAACTGGGCAGCGCGCAACACTGTACGATTACAACCTGGTACACACTGGCGCTACAAACATAAAAATATTTTTGTAGCGCCAGATATGACGCGTGCTGGGTATGGAACTACCACCGGGCTGCTGCCATAGCCCGGCAGTACTTCCTTTTTAGTGAGTGGTAAGCCCACATTGGGCTTACTGCTGCTTTGTATAAGGAGCCCACTGCTTGTTAGATTCTTAGAACTTATAGCTTCAGCTCCCTCATTCTCTTTAGATGCCTTATGAAAATGGCTAAATCATCTATTGTCAAAAGAAGAATTTCCATCCCAATTAGGTCATATTATCCTAACATTAATACCAAAAAACACGGAAGACAATGTATCAGATACATCAAATTATCGGTCAGTGGCCTCAATACCGTTGTTTGTAAAAATATTGGAGGGTATAGTTACAGAACAGTTGCAGAAATATCTGGAGGATTATAATTTATTGCATGAGGCACAATCTGGATTTAGACAGTTGCATAGCACAGAAACAGTTTTAAGTTTTATTATTGTGGAAGGTAGAGCATTAGTTCATTAGGTAATGTTATGAACCAGGCAGGGTTTAAAATATACATATATGTAGATGACAATACAGTATTCATCCCCATTGGTTTATACAACACTGATATTTCAAATAAAATTGCTGATAGTGCTCATTTATTAAAAGCTTGGATTTATATCTCCTAAAGCTGAACAAGGACAAAACTAAGTTTTTGTTTATTGGACAGCCTTCTGAGATATGGAATAATAGTATTCTGAAACTAAGTTTTGGCTTGTCTTATCTATTCAGTTTATTGGTTTGAAAAAGCTTCTCCTTTGTTGTTTAGGATGCATTGGTTGCCAGTGGAGGCCTGGTTGCATTTCAAACTATGTGTTTTTGTGTTTAAAATACTGTATGGAGATGCTCCTTTGTATATGAAAGATTTGGTAAGATTAGGGATTTTTTTCAAGAAATCCATTTCTTCTACAGTTTCATTTCCAGAAGGTATTGTTTCCAAATTGATGTTTTTTTTTTTTTTGTTACTTTCCAGTATCTGGCAATCCATGTTTGCAATTCTATCCTGGCTGAGAATAGAGTTATTTCAGAATACATGACTTTTAGGAAACAGCTGAAAACGTTCCTTTTCAAGAAATACTTGGAATGATTATGGGCTGGGAATATTATTCTTAGTATTCTTTTTGGTTTGTAAACTTTAGAGTTTGTATGAAATTCTTTTCTTGATGTAATCTGCACTGAACTTAAAGGTTCTTGTGGATTATGAGTACATATCACTCTCAGAGGTTGCAGGCGGCACATCAGGGGGGGGGGGTCAAGAGACTGATCAGGGGGTCAAGACTGTGGGGTCCTTTTACTAAGGTGCGCTGAAAAATGGCCTGAACTAGTGTAGATGCCTTTCTCTGAGGACAAGCAGGCTGCTTGTTCTCACGACTGGGTGACGTCCGCGGCAGCCCCCACCAACCGGAAAAAAGCTTCGCGGGACGGTCGGGACGCAGGGCACGCCCACCGCGCATGCGCGGCCGTCTTCCCGCCCGTGCGCGACCGCTCCCGCCAGTTCCTTTTTTTCCGCGACTGGAGAGAGTTGTGCTTTTGCCACTCTCTCTGTTTTCAGCCGCCGGATTTTCTCGATCGCGTTTACGCGGATCGTCGCTTTGCTTCTGGTTACCGTACGGTTTCCCTTTTTGTTTCAAAACAAAGAAAAAAAAAAAACCTGCGCGTGTGGAGCACGCGCTCCCCTTTTCCCTCGCTTCTAGCGGGGACGCCACGTTGCGGCCTAGTGGTCGCTCGGTCGTTTCTTTTTCCGTGGTGTGATTCCAGCCACCATTGACGACTTTGACTTCGCCGACGCGATTTTTCCGTCGATGTCCGCGAAGGTCCCGAGTGGATTTAAAAAGTGTGGTCGCTGCGGCCGGCCGATCTCGCAGACCGACACCCACGCTTGGTGCCTCCAGTGCCTCGGGCCGGAGCACAATCTCAAGTCGTGTTCTTTGTGTCTAGGTCTCCGGAAACGGACTCAGGTTGCGAGGCAAGTTCTGTGGGACCGTCTTTTTGGAACTTGCGCCGGCCCCTCGACGTCGACCTCGACGGCATCGGTATCGACGGCCGGTCCTTCGGTACCGGTATCGATGCCCGAGACATCGGCACCGATGACAGCGACCCCAGGAGAACAGGTCCCGTCGGCCCGCCGGTCCGCCGGTGAGAGTGGGGGTGAGAGGCCGCGTGGGCAATCGGCCCCGGTCACTCCCTCAGCTCGTGGGCCACGGGACCGAACCCTGTCTGACCCGGTACCTCGAGACCGAGGGGGATCGACCTCCTCCTCCTCCATGCCTTCCGGCACCGGTGACGGGCATCGGAAGAAAGATAAGAAGCGCCGTCACCGGTCGCCCTCGGTGCATCCGGATGTCGGAGAGGAGGCGACGCCGAAGCGTCATCGTCGAGAGGAGAGGTCTCCGTCGGTTGTGGAGGTACCGACGCGTCGGGGTTCCGGCACCTCGGTGCCGTCTCCTGGCCCCCAGCAGCTTCCGGCACCGACACCCTTACCGGCCCCACCGACTTTCCCGGCAGCGGGCCTAGACGAGTGCCTCAGAGCCATCCTTCCGGGGATCCTGGAAGGGCTGATGCGCCAGGCTGTGCCGGCGCCGGGGGTGCTTGCGCCCTCGGCGCCGATGACTGTGGCGCCGGTGAGCTCTAGCCCGGCGCCGGGGCCGTCGACACCGCCGCCGCTTGCGGCGCCGGTCTCGACCGCCACGCAGGTGGAGTCCCCGTCGACGTCGATGGAGGGAGCTCCGTCCCCGCCGGCGCGGGAGTCCACCGCTCGACGACACCGAGACCTCGGTGCCTCGACGTCGAGCCGGGCCCGGTTCAGGACTCAGCTACATGAGCTAATGTCCGATACCGAGGATGAGGACTCGTGGGGGGAAGAGGAGGACCCTAGATATTTCTCCTCAGAGGAGTCTACGGGCCTTCCCTCGGACCCCACGCCTTCACCGGAGAGGAAGCTCTCACCTCCTGAGAGTCTCTCTTTTGCCTCCTTTGTGCGGGATATGTCTATCAGCATTCCCTTCCCCGTGGTCTCTGTGGAAGAGCCGAGGGCCGAGATGCTCGAGGTCCTCGACTATCCATCACCACCTAGAGAGTCCTCCACGGTGCCGCTGCACAATGTCCTAAAGGAGACGCTGCTTCGGAACTGGGTACGACCATTAACTAACCCCACCATTCCCAAGAAAGCAGAGTCCCAGTACAGGATCCACTCTGACCCAGAGCTCATGCGGCCCCAATTGCCCCATGACTCAGCGGTCGTGGATTCTGCTCTCAAGAGGGCACGGAGTTCGAGGGATACCGCCTCGGCGCCCCCGGGGCGGGAGTCTCGCACTCTGGACTCGTTTGGGAGGAAGGCCTACCAATCCTCCATGCTCGTGACCCGCATCCAGTCATACCTGCTCTATATGAGCATCCACATGCGGACCAATGTGCAACAGCTGGCGGACCTGGTCGATAAGCTCCCGCCGGAGCAGTCCAGGCCTTATCAGGAGGTGGTCAGGCAGCTGAAGGCATGCAGAAAGTTCCTGTCCAGGGGTATTTTTGACACCTGTGACGTGGCATCTCGTGCTGCGGCCCAAGGTATAGTGATGCGCAGGCTCTCATGGCTGCGTGCCTCTGACCTGGACAACCGTACCCAGCAGAGACTGGCCGACGTCCCTTGCCGGGGGGATAACATTTTTGGTGAGAAGGTCGAGCAGATGGTGGACCAACTGCATCAGCGGGAAACCGCTCTCGACAAGCTCTCCCACCGGGCGCCTTCAGCATCCACCTCCACAGGTGGACGTTTTTCCCGGGCCCGGCAGGCGGCACCCTATTCTTTTGCGAAGCGTAGGTACAACCAGCCGGCCCGAAGGCCTCGTCAGGCACAGGGACAGCCCCAGCGCGCTCGTTCTCGTCAACAGCGTGCGCCTAAGCAGCCCCCTGCGCCTCCACAGCAAAAGCCGGGGACGGGCTTTTGACTGGATCCACGGGAACATAGCCGCCCTACAAGTGTCCGTACCGGACGATCTGCCGGTCGGAGGGAGGTTAAAATTTTTTCACCAAAGGTGGCCTCTCATAACCTCCGACCAGTGGGTTCTCCAAATAGTGCGGTGCGGATACGCCCTGAATTTGGCCTCCCTGCCTCCAAATTGTCCTCCGGGAGCTCAGTCTTTCAGCTCCCATCACAAGCAGGTACTTGCAGAGGAACTCTCCGCCCTTCTCAGCGCCAATGCGGTCGAGCCCGTACCACCCGGGCAGGAAGGGCAGGGATTCTATTCCAGGTACTTCCTTGTGGAAAAGAAAACAGGGGGGATGCGTCCCATCCTAGACCTGAGAGGCCTGAACAAATTCCTGGTCAAAGAAAAGTTCAGGATGCTTTCCTTGGGCACCCTTCTGCCAATGATTCAGAAAAACGATTGGCTATGTTCCCTGGATTTAAGGACGCATATACTCACATACCGATACTGCCAGCTCATAGACAGTATCTCAGATTCCGCCTGGGCGCACGCCACTTTCAGTATTGTGTGCTGCCATTTGGGCTCGCCTCTGCCCCACGAGTGTTTACCAAGTGCCTCGTGGTGGTAGCGGCCTACCTACGCAAGCTGGGAGTGCACGTGTTCCCATATCTCGACGAATTGGCTGGTCAAGAACACCTCGGAGGCAGGAGCCCTCCGGTCCATGCAGTGCACTATTCACCTTCTGGAGCTGCTGGGGTTTGTGATAAATTACCCAAAGTCCCATCTCCAGCCAACTCAGTCTCTGGAATTCATAGGAGCGCTGCTGAATTCCCAGACGACTCAGGCCTACCTTCCCGAAGCGAGGGCCACCAATCTCTTGGCCCTAGCTTCGCAGACCAGAGCGTCTCAGCAGATCACAGCTCGGCAGATGTTGAGACTTCTGGGTCATATGGCCTCCACAGTTCATGTGACTCCCATGGCTCGTCTTCACATGAGATCGGCTCAATGGACCCTAGCTTCCCAGTGGTTCCAAGCCACCGGGAATCTAGAAGATGTCATCCGCCTCTCCACCAGTTGCCGCACTTCACTGCTCTGGTGGACCATCCGGACCAATTTGACCCTGGGACGTCCATTCCAAACTCCGCAGCCCACGAAAGTGCTGACGACGGATGCATCTCGCCTGGGGTGGGGAGCCCATGTCGATGGGCTTCACACCCAGGGTCTGTGGTCCCTCCAAGAAAAGGATCTGCAGATCAACCTCCTGGAGCTCCGAGCGATCTGGAACGCACTGAAGGCTTTCAGAGATCGGCTGTCCTGCCAAATTATCCAAATCGGACAGACAATCAGGTTGCAATGTATTACGTCAACAAGCAGGGGGGCACCGGATCTCGCCCCCTGTGCCAGGAGGCCGTCGGGATGTGGCGTTGGGCGTGTCGGTTCGGCATGCTCCTCCAAGCCACGTACCTGGCAGGCGTAAACAACAGTCTGGCCGACAGACTGAGCAGAGTCATGCAACCGCACGAGTGGTCGCTCCATGCCAGAGTGGTACGCAAGATCTTCCGAGCGTGGGGCACCCCCTCGGTGGACCTTTTCGCCTCTCAGACCAACCACAAGCTGCCTCTGTTCTGTTCCAGACTTCAGGCACACGGCAGGCTAGCGTCGGATGCCTTTCTCCTCCATTGGGGGACCGGCCTCCTGTATGCTTATCCTCCCATACCTTTGGTGGGGAAGACCTTACTGAAGCTCAAGCAGACCGCGGCACCATGATTCTGATCGCGCCCTTTTGGCCCCGTCAGATCTGGTTCCCTCTTCTTCTGGAGTTGTCCTCCGAAGAACCGTGGAGATTGGAGTGTTTTCCCGACTCTCATTTCGCAGAACGACGGAGCGTTGCTGCACCCCAACCTTCAGTCTCTGGCTCTCACGGCCTGGATGTTGAGGGCGTAGACTTCACTGCGTTGGGTCTGTCTGAGGGTGTCTCCCGGGTCTTACTTGCCTCTAGGAAGGATTCCACTAAAAAGAGTTACTTTTTCAAGTGGAGGAGGTTTGTCGTGTGGTGTGAGAGCAAGGCCCTAGAACCTCGTTCTTGCCCTGCACAGAACCTGCTTGAATACCTTCTGCACTTATCAGAGTCTGGCCTCAAGACCAACTCAGTAAGGAATCACCTTAGTGCGATTAGTGCTTACCATTATCGTGTGGAAGGTAAAGCCATCTCTGGAGAGCCTTTAGTCGTTCGATTCATGAGAGGCTTGCTTTTGTCAAAGCCCCCAATCAAACCTCCTACTGTGTCATGGGATCTCAACGTCGTCCTCACCCAGCTGATGAAACCTCCTTTTGAGCCACTGAATACCTGCCATCTGAAGTACTTGACCTGGAAGGTCATTTTCTTGGTGGCAGTTACTTCAGCTCGTAGGGTCAGTGAGCTTCAAGCCCTAGTAGCTCATGCTCCATATACCAAATTTCATCACAACAGAGTAGTGCTCCGCACCCACCCAAAGTTCCTGCCAAAGGTGGTGTCGGAGTTCCATCTTAACCAGTCAATTGTCTTGCCAACATTCTTCCCCAGGCCGCATACCCGCCCTGCTGAACGTCAGTTGCACACGTTGGACTGCAAGAGAGCATTGGCCTTCTACTTGGAGCGGACACAGCCCAACAGACAGTCCGCCCAATTGTTTATTTCTTTCGACCCTAACAGGCTAGGGGTCGCTGTCGGGAAACGCACCATCTCTAATTGGCTAGCAGATTGCATTTCCTTCACTTACGCCCAGGCTGGGCTGACTCTTGAGGGTCATGTCACGGCTCATAGTGTTAGAGCCATGGCAGCGTCAGTGGCCCACTTGAAGTCAGCCACTATTGAAGAGATTTGCAAGGCTGCGACGTGGTCATCTGTCCACACATTCACATCACATTACTGCCTCCAGCAGGATACCCGACGCGACAGTCGGTTCGGGCAGTCGGTGCTGCAGAATCTGTTTGGGGTGTAAATCCAACTCCACCCTCCAGGACCCGAATTTATTCTGGTCAGGCTGCACTCTCAGTTAGTTGTTCTTCGTAGGTCAATTTCTGTTGTTCCCTCGCCGTTGCGAGGTTCAATTGACCTGGGTTCTTGTTTTGAGTGAGCCTGAGAGCTAGGGATTCCCCAGTCGTGAGAACAAGCAGCCTGCTTGTCCTCGGAGAAAGGGTATGATACATACCTGTAGCAGGTGTTCTCCGAGGACAGCAGGCTGATTGTTCTCACCTACCCTCCCTCCTCCCCTTTGGAGTTGTGTGTTTCATCTTTTGCTAGTTATTCAACTGGCGGGAGCGGTCGCGCACGGGCGGGAAGACGGCCGCGCATGCGCGGTGGGCGTGCCCTGCGTCCCGACCGTCCCGCGAAGCTTTTTTCCGGTTGGTGGAGGCTGCCGCGGACGTCACCCAGTCGTGAGAACAATCAGCCTGCTGTCCTCGGAGAACACCTGCTACAGGTATGTATCATACCCTGTATTGGACGCACGCGGGTCCATTTTTCAGCTCTCCTGCAAAAAAAATAATTTTTTTTCACCAAAAATGGATTTGTGGCAAAATAAAAATTGGTGCACAACCATTTTGGGCCGGAGACCTTACCACAACCCATTGACCTAGCGGTAAACTCTCACGCGTTAACTGGGTGGTAATGGTCTACGCGCATACAATGCCGATTACCGCCCAATTAGCACCATGTGCCGGAAATTTTCCGGTGCACCTAGTGGACCACGTAAAAAATGAAATTACTGCCCAGGCCTCGCAGTAGCCGGGTGGTAGTTCAAAATTGATATATGTAAGTGCCCCTTTGTCTGGGGGTTTAGGTGACTGGGGGGGGGGGGGGGGGTCAGGAAATGTGCCACCATACGGCCACTGACAGCATGCTTTGCTATCATATTTGAATGCCTGTAGTGCATCTGCACTTACCACCTCATCTTGAGGTGGTGGTAATGACCCACAGCCAGCCACTCTTCCTCCCACCCAAGTCTTGCCCAGATCCCACCGTCTTCTGCACTGAGCAGCTGATGCAGGATTTTACTGCAGCTGCTGCCTTTATAATTCAGGAGACACTGATCTGTGCAACTGCATGGTAAACCCTTTGTTAGCTGATTAATGCAACTTAGTTAAAGGGCCCCTATCTGACATGCCTAGGATCATAAAGAAGAGCAGGCTACCCTGTTTGTCAGCCTAGTGCTCTTATCACTAGACTACTCCACTCCATTTTCAGAATGGCCATTGGGTTACAGGCCCTGGATGTTTTATACAAGTGGGTCTGCGAGCTAATTTTCAAAGGCAAGTTTCTCTTTGACATTCATGCCTATGATAGGCACTGTGTACTTAGGAGATCTGCAGAGCCTTCTGCAATGTGCAGCTTTGGAAAGGGACCCCTTGACATGATTTGGAAGGGGAAGCAGCCAACCATCCCATTGCCTAGGAACAAGCAGAGGGTTAAATGCACTACTGTACAATTTCATCCCTTCAAAAGAGTGTGATTCGAATTAACCCTCCCATTGAATCAACCCTTCCCATTTTTTAACCCTTTATCCTCTCTGAAAAGGAGGACATTTTCATCAACTCTTTTTATGCAGCTATCCTACCATTTACTTGTGTAAAAAGTTTGAAAATTGCTCTGCCCATACCTCTGCTTCTTCATCAGTCCTCTGTTCATGTTTCTTTCTTTTTTTATTTATTCTTCCCCAGCACTGTCCCTCTCTTTTCCTCCTTTTATTTTCCTCATCTGCTTTGCTTTCTTTGGTCTTCTCTCTCTCTCTCTCTCTCTCTCTCTCTCTCTTTTTCTCTCTCTCTCTCTTTAGTTCTCTTTTTCTGGCCCCTTTCTTATCTACCATTTTCTATCTTTCTATCTCTGTTCTTCACTGTCACTTTCTTTGTTTTTCTCCTTTCTATTTGTCAAGTCTCCTTATAATTTTTCCTTCTTTCTCTATCTTTGCATCTTTCTGTGGATTTTCTCCTTATTTCTTTCTCTGTCTCTCACTGTCCCTCCATCTCTGCTTCTGCTTCTCCCTCATACCAGCTTTGGTTGTATTGCCTTGCTGCCTTTTTCTAATGAGGAATCTCATTTCTCTAGTCTGCTTTTTCTCCCTTTGATTGTGTCACATGCTTCTCATTTCCTGCAACTTATGTGCTTGCCTTTAAACTCCAGGATGAAAGTGATGGGGATCGTGGTAATTTCAGGCAGCCACCAGAAGCCTGTTTGATATCCTTTGCATCAAGATCATTATTTCTTGTAGAGGTAGTGCCAGAAAAGTCATTTGATATGATCTGAAGATTGTCTGCGTTTGGCGTGTTCGCAGGACACACTAATGGGGACCTTGAAGAAATGGGAAAGTAGGGTCCAAAAATATAATAATATGAGCCCAGGACGCAGGATGCACATTTAAAACACAGAATGTCATTTTTTGGGTGTCAGTAGTATCATAGCTAAAGCAATGCACGTTCACACACATACATGAGTGATGTATATATATTGTAATACACACAGACCAAAGAGTTGGGTGGGTAGGCTGTTCCAAAGGACACAAGGGAGATGTGATGATGCTCATGCACAATATTTTATTGAAAATACACAAAATGACTCGATTATGGCAATTTTCTTTGAGAATTGAAGCTGTTTTATTCTGTCTGCACAGTGTTGCTTAGCAACATCATCCATTTCTGTGCATGCTGAATTGGATGTACAATATACATTTGTATACACCGTACTTTCAGACTCCTGAGGCAGGCGCCCATGCACAGAAACACAGCAGCTGTGTCGAGTCTTTTGGTGTATTTTCAATAATATATCTTGCATAAGCATCATTGTATCTCCCTTGTGTCCTTTGGAAGAGCCTACCTATCCTACTCTTTAGTCTGTCTGTGTGCTACAATCATAGGCATAGAATGTTCCTCCACATTTTGTGGTTGTTCTCTCCTTTTGTCGTTGTAAATTTTAATGTCATTTGTCATTTTCTAATCCCATACTTTCACCCTATTTTATGAATAATCATAATTTGTATGCACGTATAACCATTTATCCAAACTATATCCTAGCCTACTTTACTGTTTTAATATTTCACACACGTAAATTCAGCCACCCTAGGAGAGGATGATTAGGCAGCACTAGAACAGTACTTGCTCCAGAAAGGGTTCAAACCCTCCCCCAGCAGTTCATGTCAGCAGGTATGCAAAACAATTCCCCAAACACAGCAGTTCAGAGAGGGTTCAAACTCCCAGCAGTTCATGTATAGCAGTTATGCAAAACAATTCCCCAAACACAGCAGTTCAGAAAGGGTTCAGACTCCCAGCAGTTCATGTATAGCAGTTATGCCCAAAACCACCACTCCTCCTCCTCTCTCCCTTTCAAAAGAAATCAACCTAGGGATAGTGGCAAGGGTCCCTCCTCAACCAGGCCAGCATTATACCCTGACCACCACCCACATGACCCTTCCGTGGTAAACCTGTTCTCTCAGCTCCCCTCGTGGGATAGCCAACTTTTCCCTTCTTCTACCAGGCTCTCTTCCCAAGCAGCCCTCTGCTGTTTCACCTCCTTTCCTTCCAGTTTAGTCAGAGCAGCAATCTCCATTGGCTCCTCATACTACTATTACTACTATTTAACATTTCTAAAGCGCTACCAGGGTTATGCAGCGCTGTACAATTTAACAAAGAAGGACAGTCCCTGCTCAAAGGAGCTTACAATCTAAAGGACAAAAAGTGCAGTCAATCAAATTGGGGGCAGTCTAGATTTCCTGGATAGAGGTGCAATGGTTAGGTGCCGAAAGCAACACTGAAGAGGTGGGCTTTGAGCAAGGATTTGAAGATGGGCAGGGAGGGGGCTTGGCGTATGGGCTCAGGGAGTTTATTCCAAGCATAGGGTGAGGCGAGGCAGAAAGGGCGGAGCCTGGAGTTGGCAGTGGTGGAGAAGGGTACTGAGAGGAGGGATTTGTCCTGTGAGCGGAGGTTACGGGTAGGAGTGTAAGGGGAGATGAGGGTAGAGAGGTAATGAGGAGCTGCACATTGAGTGCATTTGGAGAAGCTTGAACTATATGCGGTACCTGATCGGAAGCCAGTGAAGTGACTTGAGGAGAGGGCTGATATGAGCATATCGGTCTAGGCGGAAGATAAGACGGGCAGTCCATAGGTTCCTCCCCACACCCATTGCTCAGCTGCTCTCCATTTGCTTGATTGGGCAGGTTCAGAACTCCTTCCCTCATCCTGGCTCTCTGGGACAGGTTTTTCCAACTCCCTTCTCCTGACCTCCTCTGGGGGCTATTGGGGATTGAAGTCCCTCTTTCTACCATGGGACTTACTCAGAGGCTGCTGGGAATTGTAGTCTTTTCCTTTTCTCCAATCCCCCAGGGGAAAAGACTCCTTCCTTTCTCTACCCAGTCTCCCTCCCTCTCGAGCCTCCTCGTTCCTCCATGTGCCTTCATTCTCCCTCTCACCCTCATATTCCTCACAACGCGTGTCGGAAAATATTTTTTAGTCTCTACCGTTCAGCGCTAACCAGGTGGTAATCGGCAGTGTACGCACACTGGCAATTACTGCCCGGTTAACGCGTGAGATCGTACCACTAAGTCAATGAGTGGTGGAAAGGTCTCAGGCCCAAAATGGACACACACCGATTTTTATTTTGCCGCATGTTCATTTCGCCCCCCCCCCCCCACAAGAAAAAGGCCTTTTTTACAGGCACACTGAAAAATGGACCTGCGCGCGTGCTTTAGTAGAAGGCCCCCTCAACCGTCCAGCACTGAATATTAACTTTAAGCCAGCCAAAAAAAAAACCCTGGATATTCAAAGCTGGTCACCGGAAATGGCCCAGCATTTAATATCTGGGCTCAGAGCCAATTGTGGAACTTTTAGCCGGCCTGCTGCCTGTAGGCTGGATATTGTCCTGAAGCACATTTTCTTCCACTTGTACTAGTATTCTGTGAAGAACAGTAGGCACATACTTTACTTTGCAGAAAAAGCTTGAAATAGGTGCCTGCGTATTCTCTTATCCTAGGTGCCCTGTTAAAGAAATATTCTCTATTTGTCTTCCATATTTTGAGCACAAGTTTTTACTTGCTGTGTTGAGCCAATTTAAAAAAAGTCATCTCCTGAAGCCACAGTTGTCTAAGCAGAAACTCCCAGTGCTAGAGTCATAAGTTCACCCCAAAAGATCCACTTTGCATCTAGCAATCTGAATATGCAGGATGTATTCGTGAGGCAGGGATGCATACGCCATCTGAGAAGCCCCTTGCTCTGCAATCTTTGGTGTCACCAGAGCTCTAGGCAATATTCAAAAATGATGATATATGGCATCATAATAAGCCCATGCAAATGATCTTATGGGCCCCTTTTACAAAGGCGCACTAGCATTTTTAGTGTGCGCTAAAAATTAGCATGCGCTAAACACATGGATTTCAAATGGGCAACTTAGCGTTCAGCAGACGTGAGTTTTTAGTGCGCGTCAAAAACACTAGAGCATCTTTGTAAAAGACCCCCTATATGATTGAAGGTTCATTTGTGCTTAGTTGATACCAATAAAATACTTTTGCAGCTTGTCTACCGAGATAGAAAAAGCAATCACAGCACACACTGTCCCCCTCACTAACCCCTGCGTGTAGTGCAGCTGTCAGTCTCTGCCAGGAAGGCAGACTTAATTAGGTTAGGGTGACCTCTGAAAGTTTGACATGTGGGAGGAAAGTTGTCCTGCAAAGCTACATGGATAAGTATCTGAAAATGCACAGTCTAGGCATGTAGAGTTTGGGACCACTTCCATAATTGGAAGGTTTGTACTCCTTGCCTCCCCATTGTGAGAGCAATTTTCAAATTTAAAATTAGCCTGCTAGATTTGCCTGTCTAAAAATGTCCTTCCTATGCCTATCTAAGGGCACCTTTTACAAAGGAGCGCTGGCGTTTTTAGCACACGCTAAATGCTAAGACACCCATTATATTCCTATGAACATCTTAGCATTTAGCACATGCAAATTTTTAGCGTGTGCTAAAAACACTAGCGCGCCTTTGTAAAAGATCCCTTAAATGTAGTGCTTCACAGCATGTATACTTTTAACTGGATTGAGGGAGAGAGTTCCAAGGTTGGGGAGAGGGCAGAACAGGGAAAACATAGGGCCCTTTTACTAAGCTATGCTGAAAAGTGAGCAGCGGTATCCCCAGCATGGGGCTTTCCCACACGCTGAGGTCATTTTAGTGCAGCATTAAAATGGCTTGCTAAAAAGGAAGAACCACTCACCCCCCCCCCAGCACGCGTTATATCCAGCACTACAAAAATATTTTTATTTTTGTAGCGCCAGCGTGCACCCGTCGGTAATCGGGCTGTGCCATACGTTGTCCGGTTACTGTCGGGTTAGCGCAGGAACCCTTACTGCCACCTCAATGAGTGGCGGTAAGCAGGGCCGCTGAGAGGGGGACGGTAGGGCAAAATTCCCCGTGCCTGGGCCTCCAAGGGCGGCCTGGCGCCAGGGTCTCTCTCTCTCTCTCCTTCTCCTGACGGGACCTGGGTGATCGTGTCCCGAAAGGAGCATGAGAGAGAAAACTCCAGCGCCATGCTCCCCTTGGAGGCTGGGAGGACCTGGAGGAACAGACACAGCAGGCTGCTTTTCTTCATAGTTTGCTGCATGGCCCTCCCTTGTGGCTTCTTTTCCCCTCAGGCCGCGCTTGTGCGACCTAAGAGAAAATCAGCCGCAGGGGAAGGCCATGCGGCAGAAGGAGGAAGAGCAGTGATGGAGGACGAACCCTTCTGCTGGCAGGGCCTTGGGAGCGGCAGCAGCGATTGGAGAGGGTGGGCCGGCGGATCCTTGGGAGGGGGCCTCCGGCGGCAATGATGATGACAATGATGACATTCCTGGGGGGGGGAGACCCAGCAGCGGCAATGATCCTGGGGGGAGGACACGGCGATGACAATGATCCTGGAGGGGGGGAACTCAGCAGTGGTGATAATGATCCTGGAGTGGGGGCCTGGCAGCAGCTTGGCCCAGCTGTGTCTCTCGGCAACCCTGGTGGTTAGGGCTCCCCTCGAAATGGCCACGTGGCATGTACTTCACTTGCCGCATGGCCATTTTCTGAAAAAAGAAAGACCTACCTTTTACCCACTGCGGTAAAAGGGGGCCTCGGCGCCCATCAAAAACACGTACTGATGCCAGTACAGGCCCACTTTTGCCGCAGCTTGGTAAAAGGGGCCCTAAGAGTCTTGCGTACATATTGCTGAAGAAACTTTGATTGAAATAATGTTATATATTTTTAGATGTGCTTTTATCGTTTTCTTTTAGATATTAGAGGCTTTTTGTAAATAAAAAAAGATTTCTACCCGATGACTCTTATCTGATCAAGCAACTGTCAGTTATTTTTGCTGATCTCTGAGGCTCTTCCCCTCCATATTTTTGTATAGTTGCTTGAATGAAGTCTTTTTTTTTTTTTTTAGTGGAATGTTAACGCTGGGAGCAGCTAAAAAAAAAAACCACCGCCATCAGCTGAATATCTACCCTATAGGTGCCTGTGGGGTCCTTTTACTAAGCTATGGGAAAAAGGGCCTAGCGGTAGTGGTGGGGGCCATTTTCCCACATGCTAGGGCCCTTTGTACCGCAGCCAGTAAAATACACCCGTGAAAAAAATGGCCAAGCAGTAAGATAACTCTTACCATGTAGCTATGTGGCAGGGAACACTTACCACCACCCATTGAGGTAGTGGTACGGGCTTCTGCGGTAACCTGGTGGTAACTGGGCGGTAACCCGATTACCGCTGGGTTAGCGCCACGCTAGGAAAAAAATTCTTGGAGCGCCAGAAACAGTATGCACTCCAGCCGGAACTACTGCCGGCAGCCACATTAGGCCAGCCGTAGTTCTGTTTTAGCATGCGGTAAGCTCGTTTTGGGCTTAGTGCCACTTTGTAAAAGATCCCCTATGGGTCTTTTGTCAAATATCATATACACTCAAATATAAACCCATCCACATATAAACTGAGACAATATTTTTCTCTTAAAAAAGGGGGGGAAACTGTTAACTCAAATATAAACCGATGGTTTATATTAAAGTAGTGGTAATCCTCTCTCCTTCCTTCTCTCTCCCCTGTTGCATCCAGCATTCTTGCCACAGTTGCCTCTGCCCCCAACCCCCCCCCCCCCCCCAAAAGCTGGAAACTCCCTCTCGCTCATTCTCTCCATTATGAAGAGAACACTCCCCCCTCACACTCTCATCATAAGCCCCCTCTCCAGGCCTACCGTACAGGCCTTGTGGTCCAATGGTGAGCTGTGGCAGGATCAATCCTCCTAAGCTCCTCTCCTTGCAGTCTCTATAGTGAAAATGGCTGGTGCAGGTTTCAGAACCAATCTCGAGATCACTGTGGGAATTCGTGGAAGCCATTTTCACTACGGAGACTACGGTGCCGGGAGTGAGTGGTCTACAGTAGTGCTGGGCAGAGGGGGCTCTTTCCTGCCCCAAAGAGGCCACTAGACCACCAAACACGATAAGGTACAGGATGGGAGGGAAGGGGATGTGGATGAACTATAAAAAAAAAAAGTGGGTTGAGGGAAGCTGAAAAAAGATTGGGGAGGGGACATACATGGGGGGAGGGGGAGGGAATCTGGCTTTCTTGGGGGAGAGGGTCAAGGTGCCACTGCAGTGTAGGGGCGTGGTGGGGTGTGACGGCTGTCATCTTTTTTTATCACGGCAAATATTTATTTATTTATTTCTGAAACGTATATCCCACATTATCCCAAACAAGTTTGAATTCAATGCGGCTTTCAATAAACGGTATAGGATACATAACAATGAATAATGCGTAAGAAAGTAATTTGTTGTAAGAATCCAATTTTTACAATACAGTGTCATAAACATACTGGGATAACTATGGATGTTTAACATTTAGAAAATCTATTATGAATGAGAACTTGTACATGAAGCAAAGAGAAAGTTAATGGTAAATAGAGTAATAACCAATTCAGGTAAGAATTAGTTGTTTGAGATATGGTTGTCCTTTGTGTGGGTTTGTTTGAATAGGAACGATTTGAACATTTTGCAGAATCTACTGTAGTCCTGTATATTTTGGGTATGGTAACCCTACTTCCACATCTAGTGATATTTTCAACTGACTCTTGTGTCCTTACAGCCAGATGTGCTACATAAATGTCTCTTTTAAAAACTCCCTCAGTTCCGTTCCTTGACCAGCAGGGGTTGGTGTTGTAGTAGCAGCAGTCATGTTTGTTTATGTTTATTTGCAACTTGCTATATAATCCTTCCTCATACATCAAAGTGGTTTACAATCCTCCATGTCTAATGTCTATCTTCTGTGCAGCATGCCTGACCCCAGCTAGCCCCATCAGATGACAATTTGAACACCAGAGTTTTCTTAGGAATCCAGCATATCTTTCACACTTGAATGGGGTGCACATGGGTATAGTTTCCGTTTCCGTATACAATTCAAGCTCCTCTTGTTGACCTATAAGTGCATTCACTCTGCAGCCCCTCACTACCTCTCCACCCTCATCTCTCCCTACACTCGTTCCCTAGAACTCCGTTCACTAGGCAAGTCTCTCCTAATTACACCCTTTTCCTTCATCGCTAACTCCAGACTCCGCTCTTTCTATCTCGCCGCACCTTATGCCTGGAATAGGCTTCCTGAGTCATTACGTCTAGCTCCATCCCTGGCTGCCTTCAAATCCGGGCTAAAGGCCTACCTGTTTGATGCTGCTTTCGACTCCTGACTTGTAACTTTTATCTTATCCTTATGTGTCCTTCTGTCTGTCCTTCCCTTATCCTTTTTGGTCCTGTCTGTCCTGATTTAGATTGTAAGCTCTTTTGAGCAGGGACTGTCTTTCTTCTTCATGTTCAATTGTAAAGCGCTGCATACGACTGGTAGCGCTATAGAAGTGATTTATAGTAGTACTAGTATAGTTGTAAAGGTGTGTTGTACTGTAGATGCTGTGTTGTCTTATTAAAAACATTCAATGGCTGGCCTAGTAGTTTAGTGGCAGTGCTCTGCGCTGCCATACAGAGGCTCCTGGATTTGATTTCTGGACCTGAAAATCCCACGGAGGCAGTGCAGAAAGACATCTATTGTCCAGACTCAAGATCTGCATTCCCATGGTTCTGGATGATCATAGTCTGTGGACCATGGTCTGGGGCTATTGTTATAATGAGTTGGAAAGTGATATAAAATGAATAGGGGGAGGGAGAACATGTACAGTAGTACACAATTACAGTGGAAGGCCTGAGCATAGCTTATTGAGGCCATTCAGTAATTGCGAGGTCACTGCAAGAAGAGTGGACATATTAACCAGTAAAGCCTGCCTTTGTAGTACAGGTGTTGCAAGCCTGAGTTTTACATGCATTTTATAGAGATTTCGAATTTTACAAAATCGGTAGAATTGAGCCTTGGGAGAAAGACATAATACTACTGTTCTTCCGAAGGTTGGCACTCTGCTCAAGGACAAATGAGCCTTCTCTCTACAGGTCATTGTTATTGTACTTACTATGATGGACCTCACTGTTTAATATTAAACCTGTTGTGAAGGCAACTCGGAGCTGTGCAAGATGAGAAATGCTGTCATTGAATATTCAGGCTTCAGTGTCTTCGCTTCTACCAACCTCTTCACCCCAGTAGCATGAGAAGTGAACGCTGCCAAGTAGACTGAAAGATTTGTCACAAGCATGCCAAGCTTTTTACTGCAGTGGTGCCCGAGCCCCAGGTGCATGGCAGAATTATAGGTGCTCTCTACATAATGCCTCCAACCAACAGGAAAAGTCATTATCTGGTAAGGTTAGCAAAAAAAGACTACACAGTAGGGTTTGTGTTGCTACCACTGTGCAGTAGCTGAGGGTGTAGAAAGGCATTTCAGCAATGAACCAAATCAACAGGGCAGCCTCACAAAGGGTCTTTTCTCACCAAATCATCTTTATCAGTAGGCAGTAGGGATGGGCAACTAAAAAAAAATTTGTTTTATGTTATTTCCCATGTTGTTTATGGGAATGTTCATTTTGTTTGGGGTTTTTCTGCCCATTTTGTCAGTTTCTGATCATAGTGTGCACTCTTTGGAAAGAGTATGAACTGTGTGGAAAGAAGGCATATTATTTCCCGAGTCTGTGCATGCGCACTAGTTTACATAATGGTTCACAATGCATGGTGGGAAAGAATGCACACTGTTTTCACATAGGGGTAAATTCAATAAAACCCCCAAAATGAGACATGAAAAATACGAGCGCTAAGCGTTAATTCTATAACAGCAATCGCACATGAAATTGCTGTTATAGAATAGAGAATAAGTCGTCAGGCATGCACCTAACGTTTAGGTGTCAGCAGTCACGCCATGTCAAAGGTTGGTATAAATGATCACTGCTAAAGTAATTTAATTTAAGCACTTGTATTCCGCTTACCCAAATTGTTCAAGGCGGATAACAACACAGTCAATTTTACAAACATTTTCATAATTCATATAAACCAACATCCCAGTGAAAACAATTATTCAGATCAAATCAAATACTAACTTGTTGACCACTAGTATCCCCACTTTGGGGTTCAATGCGGTGTACAAAGTAGATGATGAAGTACAAAATTAGTTTAAATTGCAAACATAACAAGAAAAAATCCTACTGATCATTAGCATTTTTTAGGAAATAAAAAGAGTTTCACCTTCTTCCTAACATATCCCATCGATAAATCTCTACAACTCCAAATATATAAAAATTTCCGGAATAACCATGTTTTCTGAGTTTTTGCAGTTGCATACTTAGGGGAGTCTTTTGCTAAAGATTAGGTCAAGTTATCTGTAGCAGGGCCCAACTCGAGCTAACCTTTACTAAAAGACCCCCTAAGGCCCCTGTTTACAAAGCTGCACGGCAATGCAGACACAGCCCATTCAAAGTGAATGGGCTGTGTCCCCATTCCCACACCACCAGCCACTAGTGCGGCTTTGTAAACAGGGGCCTAAGTGATAAATAAGTAGTGTATTATGCCATACTTTGTATTCTTATTTTAATATTTTTACTGCTGTAATTGTCTATTACTTACAGTGGGGGAAATAAGTATTTGATCCCTTGCTGATTTTGTAAGTTTGCCCACTGACAAAGACATGAGCAGCCCATAATTGAAGGGTAGGTTATTGGTAACAGTGAGAGATAGCACATCACAAATTAAATCCGGAAAATCACATTGTGGAAAGTATATGAATTTATTTGCATTCTGCAGAGGGAAATAAGTATTTGATCCCCCACCAACCAGTAAGAGATCTGGCCCCTACAGACCAGATAGATGCTCCAAATCAACTCGTTACCTGCATGACAGACAGCTGTCGGCAATGGTCACCTGTATGAAAGACACCTGTCCACAGACTCAGTGAATCAGTCAGACTCTAACCTCTACAAAATGGCCAAGAGCAAGGAGCTGTCTAAGGATGTCAGGGACAAGATCATACACCTGCACAAGGCTGGAATGGGCTACAAAACCATCAGTAAGATGCTGGGCGAGAAGGAGACAACTGTTGGTGCCATAGTAAGAAAATGGAAGAAGTACAAAATGACTGTCAATCGACAAAGATCTGGGGCTCCACGCAAAATCTCACCTCGTCGGGTATCCTTGATCATGAGGAAGGTTAGAAATCAGCCTACAACTACAAGGGGGGAACTTGTCAATGATCTCAAGGCAGCTGGGACCACTGTCACCACGAAAACCATTGGTAACACATTACGACATAACGGATTGCAATCCTGCAGTGCCCGCAAGGTCCCCCTGCTCCGGAAGGCACATGTGACGGCCCGTCTGAAGTTTGCCAGTGAACACCTGGATGATGCCGAGAGTGATTGGGAGAAGGTGCTGTGGTCAGATGAGACAAAAATTGAGCTCTTTGGCATGAACTCAACTCGCCGTGTTTGGAGGAAGAGAAATGCTGCCTATGACCCAAAGAACACCGTCCCCACTGTCAAGCATGGAGGTGGAAATGTTATGTTTTGGGGGTGTTTCTCTGCTAAGGGCACAGGACTACTTCACCGCATCAATGGGAGAATGGATGGGGCCATGTACCGTACAATTCTGAGTGACAACCTCCTTCCCTCCGCCAGGGCCTTAAAAATGGGTCGTGGCTGGGTCTTCCAGCACGACAATGACCCAAAACATACAGCCAAGGCAACAAAGGAGTGGCTCAGGAAGAAGCACATTAGGGTCATGGAGTGGTCTAGCCAGTCACCAGACCTTAATCCCATTGAAAACTTATGGAGGGAGCTGAAGCTGCGAGTTGCCAAGCGACAGCCCAGAACTCTTAATGATTTAGAGATGATCTGCAAAGAGGAGTGGACCAAAATTCCCCCTGACATGTGTGCAAACCTCATCATCAACTACAGAAGACGTCTGACCGCTGTGCTTGCCAACAAGGGTTTTGCCACCAAGTATTAGGTCTTGTTTGCCAGAGGGATCAAATACTTATTTCCCTCTGCAGAATGCAAATAAATTCATATACTTTCCACAATGTGATTTTCCGGATTTAATTTGTGATGTGCTATCTCTCACTGTTACCAATAACCTACCCTTCAATTATGGGCTGCTCATGTCTTTGTCAGTGGGCAAACTTACAAAATCAGCAAGGGATCAAATACTTATTTCCCCCACTGTATGTTTGTTTTAGTCTTACTGTACACCGTCTTGAGTGAATTCTTTCAAAAAGGCGGTAAATAAATACTAATAAATAAAAATAAAATAATAATATTCTATAAGAACGTAAGAATAGCCATACTGTGCCAACCAATGGTCCATCTAGCCCAGTATCCTGTTTCCAACAGTAGCAAATCCAGGTCATAGGTACTTGACAGAATCCGAAAGAGTAGCAACATTCCAGAAACCCAAACAGTAATAAGATTCCGGAATCCCAAAGTGTAGCAACATTCCATGCTACCAGTCCTAGGGCAAGCAGTGACTTTCCCCATGTCTGTCTCAATAGCAGGCTATAACTTACACAACCAAAAGCAAGACATGATCCGTCCATGCACACGCCCCTTTGCAGTTGCACGCTACAGCATTTCAGCGCTAGGTTTATAGAACAGCGCCTTAGTGCAGTTATGCATAACTACAAATTAATGCCAATTACCACCAAATAACACCACTTAAGGGCTCTGATTGGTACTTAAGGCCAATTGGTGCAAATGTTAACAATTAAGGTAGGTGCATGGCTGGCACTTTTCTATAACTTGTTCACCCCTAAGTTGCACACTACTCAGAAATTTGGGCATACAACTTTATAGAATCTGGCGACTCTTGACTGTCGATCTTGCACAGCTTTGTTTTTTGAGCATCGGGTTTCATTATACAAGATTTTTATTCTGACAGTGTATTGACAGACACATGGTCTTTCCATAGACATTCTTGAAAGACTGCAAAGACTCCTGAGGCAGGCCGGTTGACCGAAACATGGCCATGTCAAGTCTTTTAAGCTGCACAGTAAATTTGGACTTTTTAAGCATTGTCTAGAAACCATATCTTTGTGTCATCTTTGCTGTGTCCTGTGTGGTTGTAAATGATAGCCCATCCCTAGTAGGCACTTGAAAGAAAAAGGAAGAGCCAGACATAAGAACAACCATAGGAAGAACAGGATCAAGAAAAAGGTTTATTTATCATTTAGGGGTCTTTTTACTAAGCTGGGGTAAAAGGGGGCCTGTGCTAGTATCAGCGTATGTTTTTGTTGTGCACTGAGGTCCACTTTTACCGCAGCAGGTAAAAGGTGCTTTTTTTCTGGCCTTACAGTAATTGAACCACTTGCTGCGCAGCCATTTCAGGAGGGGAGCATGTACCACCACCCATTGAGGTGGTGGTAAGGGCTCCCACACTAATCCGTTGGTAACTGGGCAGTGCCAAATTACCACCGGGTAAGCACCGGTGCTACAAAATTGAAAATATTTTTGTTGCGCTAGAAATGGCGCACGCTGGGGGTGAGAACTAATGCCGGGCTCCTGCGCTCTCCCAGTGGTAGTTCCAAATTGGCATGCGTGTGCCAACTTTTTAGTAAAAGGGCCCCTTAATGAATGCAAGACAGACCCAGTGATAACTGCAAATTTCTGCAGTTGCCCTAGAAAAGTCCTTTGCTGTCTGTAGATCTTTGATTATTATTAATTTTTTTATTTTTTTTAGAGATAATGAGGTGTGCCTGAGGTCTAATTTCTCTCTTTGCAGCACACTGAGGGTGTAATTCTCAGTAGATCGCCTAAAGTTAGGTGCTGGAATGATGCACAGCTACCATTATAGACTACTAGAGCAAGTCCACATTTACATGCCTAACTAGCTGGTGGAAATGCTCACACCTAACTGTAGGCAGTTAAGCACATAAATGCTAGTGTTTTATAACCTGTGTATGCAGGGGCGGCCCAAGGCAAGATGCTGCCTGAGGCAGGGTTGAGATGCCTCCCCCTCTCTCAGGCCAAGTTCTGGAATTTTCCCCGTCCTTCCTCCAGCCTGTTCTCCAATTTTACCTTCTTTTTATGTTTTTTAAAAGCCAGCAGTGATGATTTTCATACTCTGCCCTGCGGCCGCCCATGAGGAAACAGGAAGTTACATCAGAGAGGCAGCTGCAGTAAAGGGAAGAGGCGGGTGCTGGTGGCAGGGCACCATATAGGAATTGCTGACGCCACCAGCTTTTAAAAAATGTAAAAAAAAAAAGGTAAAATCAAGGAACGGAGTGGAGGAAGAAATGGGGGAGATGCCACTCCTGAAAGAGTGCCACCTGACCAACCCATGCCCCTCCCAGGTCCACACCCCCTTGGAGTTTTGCGCTCTGGAATTTGAGCACACAGCTTATAAGAAAAGGCAGTTAGGCATGTAGCTGCCAATTAATGCTAGATAACACCCATTCTAGCTAATAATTGGTTGATAAGGTCAATTAGCATGTAATCATTCTATTAAGATATACACACAACTGACCTTATTCTATAAGTTGCGTGCCCAAATTTCCGTGCTAGTTGGAAATTTGGGCGCGCAACTTTTTAAAATTAGGGGGTATGTGGCCAGATTATGAAAAACTCAGCTCTCTGTCCTGGTGCACCTCTCTTTCAGGGACGTGTCCTTGCAGTCTGGCTTCTCTTCTCTCTGCTTTTCAGTTACTGGAATCGATGTCCGATACATTAAGACCTGTGAACATAACCACTTACAGGCTGGCAGATGGCAGATGGATTCCCCCTACAGGAATCTCAGTCCAGAGCTGGTGAGGTTCATTCCACGTCAGCGCTGACCTGCTGAAAAATGTATACCCTTCTTTCTGTAGTTAAATCTATAATCTAGCAAAGAAGCCCTAGAAATCTTAATTAACAAGCTGTCACAGTCCTTTTGTCTCTTGCTTTGTAGAAACAGAAATTTCAAGTACAATGGAGACCAGAGTGACTATGTCAAATGTATACATAAACTATTTTTATTGGGCAATCAACTTGTGGATCACTAGGTTTTATCTGCAAAACCAAGGAGCTGGCAACAGCAGTTTTTTTCACATTCATAAAAGCTTTCACGTTGTACAGCTGCTCTCATTAGACCACTCTCCCTCCCCCCCAATAAGCCCCTGGTTCTGCAAGCCAGACCATCACAACATGGAAGGTTTAGTTAATTGGCTTCTGGCACACTGAGAGATGAATCTGATAGATATTGGCTTTTCCAAAGGCAGCTCTGTTTTTCTTGACTCTTTGAGAAACTAATGGTGCTCTGTACAGACGATTCTTTAAGCATAATGGCTAATAATTTTTATGCAGCAGTTAATTATTTTTGTAGACTTCCAATTTTTTAAAGCAGGTGGGAGGAAGAGGACTAATTACAAGAACCATCAACACCATCAAAGGGACATTTTTCAATTAGCTCGTGCAATTGCAAATTACAAGGGCACTTTTAGCGTGTGTATTTTATGTACACTTGTAAAGAGAAACAACTGTTGGCCATCAGGGCATGTGTACGGATGAGATACTTTAGGTATTAATCATGAGCCCGCGCCCCCAGCTCCTTCCTCTTTTACATAGTAACATAGCAGATGATGGCAGATAAAGACCTGTACAGTCCATCCAGTCTGCCCAACAAGATAAATTCATAGCATAAGGCAGCGGCTCCCAAACTGTGTGCCTCGGCACCCTGATGCGCCACAGCAAACTCTCAGGGGTGCCGCAGCAGATCCCAGCCTCCCTCCTGCCGCCACATGAACCACTGTACAGTCAGGAAGAAAACAGAATATAGCAACTTATAGGAGCCAGCAGCTCTGTGAGAGGAAAAGAAGGAGTTTTTATTTTTCTCCTGTAGAGGATAAATGGAGATAAAATCAGCAGATTATCAAGGAAGATATTAAGAGAGAGTAACACGCAGGTAAGAGAGCAGTTTATAATCTATGAATCAATCCAAACCCCAAAATCTGAAAATATGTAAATTCTGCAAAAATTAGCTTTTAGGCGTGCAGTTCTCCAAAACAGAAGGCTGTGCATGCCAGATGGAGCCAGTCTCTCAGAATGAGTGGCAAATTTATGGAATCTCATGGCTCATACTATGAGATTGGCCCTGCACAGAAGGAAACAGTGCAATTAAATGCCTTCATTCCTGCTGGTCATGGGGGTGAACCAATGGGGCAAGCAGTGGGGTAGGGCCTCCAGGAGAAAGGGAACCAGGAGGGAGGGGATTTAAATTATCTGCTTGATCCCTTTTGTGGCCCCTAGATTCTCAGAACTATAGACTACTACTCAGTGCGGTTTTTCTAGCGAAAAAGGTGCACGTACTCAAATGCTAGGCCACCCCTTCAGGAATGGGGTAATCACTGAGAGACCTACCCCACAATAAACAGGCCCCCTGCAACCAGTCACAGAATCTATGACAAGGCAGAATTGGTGTGTAGGGCCTGAGCTCTTTCATTAAAACTTGGGGACCATGGGTCAATTTTAGCAGACAATGGAAAAGGTGCCGGTACTCAGTACAACCAAGTACCCCCTCAAAAAAAGCCCTGCTACTACTACTACTTATCATTTCTACAGCGCTACTAGATGTACGCAGAGCTGTACGCTTGAACATGAACAGACAGCCCCTGCTCGACAGAGCTTACAATCTATTTAGGACAGACAAACAGGACAAACAAGAGATAAAGTGAGGATGATAAAATAAGGGTTCTGAACAAGTGAATAAGGGTTAGGAGTTAAAAGCAGCATCAAAAAGGTGGGCTTTTAGCTTAGATTTGAAGAAGGCCAGAGATGGAGCTTGACGTACCGGCTCAGGAAGTCTATTCCAGGCATATGGTGCAGCAAGATAAAAGGAACGGAGTCTGGAGTTAGCGGTGGAGGAGAAGGGTGCAGATAAGAGAGATTTACCCAGTGAACGGAGTTCCCAGGGAGGAGTGTAGGGAGGGATGAGAGGTACTGAGGAGCTGCAGAGTGAATGCAGGGGTGGGCAACCTGTGGCCCATGGGACGAAGGCTGCCCATCATTGAATTTTATGTGGCCCATTAGACCATGGGAAATATACACAGAAATGGCATTAACCAGAGATTTTGATGATTTTAAATATTGTATTTCTCAAATATTTTCAGAATAGCTACTCTAGCAGTTTGTTTCCATCATTTTTAGTTTTTTTTTAGTTATTTATCACAGAAGGTCTATGGAGCTCTGTGAATTTTTGGTTCCAACATTATGTAATATTGCAGCCTGATAGGGGTAGTACTGACATTCATGTGGCCCTCTGTGTATAAAGGTGTCCTTTTACTAGACTGTGGTAAAAAGGGCCTTCGCTAGTGGCAGGGGCCATTTTTGCCACCATGGGTAAAAATGCAAGAAAAGACATGGCCATGCGGTAAGATTCCATCTACTGCGTGGCCATGCGGAGGGAGCACAATGCCACCCACTGAGGTGGTGGTAAAGGCTTCCACGCTAACCCGGCAGTAATCGGGTAGAATGCGGTGCTGCCCGATTACTGCTGGGTAACTGCAGCATTAAAAAATAGGTCCCTGGGGCTGAAACTACCACTGGCATCCACGTTGGGCCAGTGGTAGCTCCAGATTGGCATGTGGTAAGTTCGCGGTGGGCTTACCGTCGCTTTGTAAAAGGGTCCCAAAGGTTGCCCTCCCCTGCTTTAGACAATCACATGGTTTGCTAATGCAAGTGCTAACCCCGCTGGCCCTGGCTGCAAGTGTGCACATACTCCATGGTAGAGGCAGCCAAAAGGAAGATAATAGCACATTCACACACCCCTAAGAACAACTCCTTAAAGCTTGGCTCAAGTATGCACTGTTGTGGAATATCATGCATTTTTTTAAACACCTAGAGGAGGGTGCTCTTATAGGAAAGCCACTTCATCCTTGAATTGTTATTTAATTGAGTGAATGACTTTGAAAATTGTCCTCCCCATATCCAGTGACAAAAAAATGGATTCAATTTTACACAATGACAACCCATTTCTGACTTTCTTTGATATATGAAGTCTATAAATCAGCTGTTAGTGTTAGAGCAACTTGTTATTAATAGAAAAAATCAGAAGCATTGGCTAATTGTTTCTGACTTATCCCATCTTTGATGTCCTCTGATCACATGTGACCTGGGCTACAGAATCTTTCAGTAGAGATGGATGAGTCAGAAAAAGTGACTGGTGAATTGAGCCAAAAAGATGCCAGATCAAATTAATTAGAGTGGGAAAAAAACATAACTACTCTAATCCCCAAACCACAATAAACATTTTATTCAGCCTATGTAGTTTAATTATCCCTATCTCTTCAATGTGTGGTCTTTTCCACCTCAATTCTGTCTGTCTTCTCATTCTTTTTTTTCCTTTCTTTTTATCTTTACCTGTATTTTAAAAATACGTACCACTATACAATACAAATGTTTGTTCAAAGCAGCTTACATAAAAACACATTCACAAAATAAACATAACAATACATCATAAGAGAAAAAGACAAGAATTAAACACTAAAATAGAGTAATATAACCCATGAATAGTTAACTATCATCACATAATTTCTCTAATGAAACACTACAGCCATGTTTTGATTAGTTTGTGTTTCAGTTTATTGTTTTCATTTCATTTTGCGCTTTCCTTCCTATATCTGCATGGGCACAGTTGACATATAAAGATGGTGTTATGTGTGTGGATCATCACCACAGTTACAGATAGATAGGGTTACCATATGTCCGGATTTACCCGAACATGTCCCCTTTTTGAGGGCATGTCCGGGCAACCGGGCGGGTTTTGCCAATCTGCCCGTTTGTCCAGATTTCTGGACAAACGGGCAGGCTGGTGGGCTGGCCGTCCTATAGCACGACCCACCAGCCTGCCCTTTGTCCAGAAATCCAGACAAACAGGCAGATTGCTAGCCTCCCCTCCCCTTACTTACTACTGCCCTGGTGGTCTAGTGACCTCTTCCACCTTCGGGGCAGGAAAGAGCCCCCTTTTTCCTGTCCGGAGCGCTGCCCTGCATGCATCCTTCCTGTTTGTGATCTCGGTGCCGATTCAAAATGGCCGCCGAGAGTTGAAGTGATCTCGCGAGACTTCAACTCTCGGCGGCCATTTTGAATCGGCGCCGAGATCATGAACAGGAAGGATGCATGCAGGGCAGTGCTCCTGGCAGGAAAGAGGGGGCTCTTTCCTGCCCCGAAGAGGTCACTAGACCACCAGGGCAGTAGTAAGGTAAGGGGAGGGGAAAATGAGACAGGGGGCGGAGCGAGGGTCTGAAAGGGGATGGGGTGGGTGTGAAAGGGGGCAGGGCATGTGTCCTCCTTTTTGGGGGACAAAATATGGTAACCCTACAGATAGAGCCAATGGTGAATGCAACCTATGATAAGGAGGCTTATGGTGGGCAACCGAAGGGGATCTCGGGAGTAGTGAACTACAAATACCAGAAGTCTCAGGAAAGGGAGAGGCGCCCTCTGGGGGATAGGGGATGAATGAAATACTTAAGAAAAGAGGAGAACTTTAGGACCCAGCACCGCATGAAGGAGAGCGGGGAGCACGGGGAACAAGACTACATCTCCCAGGAGGAAGTAGGGTCAGAGGGGGATTGGGAGATGGAAGATAATCAAAGAAATGAGCAGCACCTGGAGGGGGGGGGGGGAGATGGGTGACTCAATGGATTGGGAGGAGGCGGCTCAAAAGAGAGAGAGAGAGTTGGAGGAGGAAGGTGAGGAGCAAATGGAGTTTTTTGCTCAGGACAAGGACCTGACTGCTAAAGGAAAGAAGCTTAATAGGGAAGCCTGAGTCTGCTGGCAGGAGGGTGCAGTTCCTCTGAGAATACTTGGTTCCCTGGACTATGAGAGCTATTTAATTGGGTCAGGTCAGTCTGAACATTGTGGGTGGTTGTCAGAGTGTTGGTGGCAGACAAATGAGGGAGGTGAAATGTCTCCTACTTCTGTGTGGAATTGAGTAGGAGTGAAGTTATAGACTGAACCTGACAGAGAATACCAGTGACATTACTAAATGATAAAAAAAGAACTTTGAACCTTCACTTTGGGGGGGGGGGGGGGGGAGAGGGAAAAGGGTAGCTGAACACTGAAGGGGCTGTACATTGAAGTATAGGGTGGCAGTTTGGGGGAACACCCTGTGATGTAAATAAAGTCCCTGTGTTCTGATTACTTCCACAAGTGAAAGAAGGTCTGTTTAAAGTGGCCTCAACAATGATGTTGAGAAGACCAGTTGAACGGGGCTGGGAATTGTGAGATCTCAAGCTAAAGGGAGAAAGGTTGATTAACCGAATGTACAGAGGAGTGTGGAGTGCAGACTGCAGCAGTGAGGTGAGCTGTGGACCTGAGGACAAAGCACGGATGAGTGTGGAGTCGGGAGCAGACAGCACAGGTGAGGTGACCGGCTGACACTATTTATTGCATCCGTGCTGAGTGGAACGAGTGCACCTGCTGCATGTGGAAGGCATTGTGCTGTTTGGGACTGAAGTATGCAGGCCTCATTTTATCTCCATCTGGTTCAGTGCTGGAGTTTGTCATACAAATTATCCCACAGAGTCTATAAAGGTTGCCCAAATTTGGGCACGCAAAATTGGGCACAGATCCTAGATCGTTTCCCAAAAATATTGGTTAATGGGTTCCAATGATTTAATTATTGGCATTAACAAGTACTTAATTGGCACCAATTATGATTTAGGCACCGACATGACTCCATACTATGGGCACCTACAATGGATCACACACAACTCAAAAGGGGGCAAGGTCATGGGAGGGGCATGGGCAGGTCAGGAGTGTTCACAGATATGTGTGCAGTGTTACAGAATAGCAGGGATCCATGCCAGGATTTATACCAGATTTCAGTTGGCAAGTCCTCTTGCCCAGAGTTGAGCACAGAATTTGGCACTCAGTGCTATTCTATAAAGAGTGGTCATCCCAGTGTCCTATTAAGAACAGAATTAAGTGCTTAATTTTATCTGGGGCCTAATTTTTGGCGCCATTTATATAATTTTCCCCTATGTGCCTCTGTATGTGAGAAGAGACTTTGTAAAGATAGTAGCTTAAATTAATCTGATTGGATTCAGAAGAAAGTAATCAGAGGGCTTACTCACAAACATATATTAAAAATATTTGATGATCACAACCCAGTTTGAACACATTTTGAAATAAAACTCTATAACTCAGACAAATGTTGTATTGGCATCTTCTACTCCCTCTGCCAACCTAATATCTTTTAGTTCTCCATCTCAGCAAGAGCTTGGTAGGCTTGTTGAATCGATAAAGCCTACTACAGCACCACACGATCCTCTTACCTCCCGCCTGTTCAAGCATTTTCTTCCAGCTTTTCTCCCCTATATTCACTCCATGGTTTCTCTTAGTCTTATCATGGGCATAGTGCCGAATAGTTGGAAAATTGCTTATGTTTACCCTACACTCAAAGACACAGCATAGTCCCTCAATGACCCAGCCAGCTACTGTCCAATTGCCAATTTCCTGTTCCTGGCCAAACTTACAGAATCTATTGTATATCACCAAATTACAGAACATATTACTCAAAACAGGATCCTACATCCTCACCAAACTGGCTTTCGTCCCCACAATAGTACAGAAACTACTGTGCTTGGCCTGCTACTTACATTCTTTTCTGCCTTTAGTTTCAATCAGTTCTTCTCCTTTTGCTTGATCTTTCTGCAGCATTTGACTTAGTAGATCACTCCTTACTGCTTCTCCAACTCCACCAGGCAGGGCTTCATGATAATGCCTATGCCTGGTTCAACTCCTACCTAGCCCACCGTTCCTATATAGTAGAGACCTCTCACTCCCAATCAGCTACTTCCATATCATCAAGCTGATCAATTCATAGACTGGTGGGTTGTGTCCATCTACCAGCAGGTGGAGATAGAGAGCAAACTTTTGCCTCCCTATATGTGGTCATGTGCTGCCGGAAACTCCTCAGTATGTTCTCTATCTCAGCAGGTGGTGGTCACACACAGCAGCAGCTCTGGCTAGGCCTCCAAGCCTAATCCTTAGGTTTTGTTGAGGCCTGGGGTTGAGGGCTCTTTTGAGCAAGTGCAAACCTGGTGGTGCCAGGTCCCTCCTTTTCTCCCCCCTCCCGCTGGCTCCGTTTAAAAAAAAAAAAAAAAAAAAATATATATTTTTAAACGTCTTTAAAGGCGTTTAATTCGACGTTTCTTTAAACGTTCATTGCAGCTACTCACTGGGACACCAGTTCGTTACAGCTCGGAGCGGCAAGCAGGTAATTTTACCTTTTTATAGCGGGCAGGGGGTTCCCCGATTCTTCTCCTCGTGGCAATGGCGTCGGAGGGCGAGGGCGCAAAGGGTCGCTCCCCGGATCGCTGGAGCGCTTCTAGAGGGGATGCGGGGGTTTTACAACCGGATTCGCCCTTGATGGGTGATAGTTTAGTGACCGATGAATGTCCCGGTCGTTCCTCCGGCGTGGCGGTTTTTTCCCGCCATAAACGCCCATCCCCCGCTCCTCGCCTCCGCCATCTTGGCCGGCCACGCGGCTCGGACGGCTTCTTCGGGGCCGCCCTTGAGGTTGGAGACATTAATGCCATGAACGCCCTTAATTTGGGCGACGGCACAAAAGCGGCTAAAGTTAAGCGCCGTTCTTCCCGCGCGGCTCCTTCACGGAGTTTCGCGCCGGACGCCATTTTGGATGCGCAGCATGTCTCTCCCCCGCTATTGCGAGCGCCGGTTGAGAGTGCGTCTAGGGCTGTTGCCCAGGCTGCGGAAGTGCACAGTCTGGGGGGTTTCTCCCCCGAGTTTGTTTTGCTGCTGCATCAGGCTTTCCTCATGCAAAACGCTGCCCCTGCTCCCTCTTCTGATAAAGAGGTTGAGGTTCCCAGAGGTAAACGCCCTCGGGTTGATTTCCAGGCCTTGGAGGACTTTTGTCTCCTCCGATGTAGATGAGGGCAGCGTGTCTGAGGTCTCCCAACGATCCTTTGCGGATTCCTTGGAGGAGATAGATCCCCGCTCGGATGGAGCGGATGACCCCTCTGCAGCGCGGCTTTTTAGCCCAGAGGATTTGCCCAACCTGTTGTTACAGGCCATGGACACTTTGAAGATTTCCTCTCCGGAGGACGTCTCTCCCTCAGCCCCTGTTGGCTCTGCCATTATGCTGGGGACGAAGCGCCCGCCTAGAACCTTCCACGTGCATGATGCCATGCACACCTTAATTGCGGCTCAATGGGATGTCCCGGAAACGAGCCTTAAAGTGGCTAGGGCTATGTCCCGCCTCTATCCTTTGGCTGTGAGTGAACGTGAGGCCTATCTGTGGCCTACCGTGGATTCTTTAATCACTGCGGTGACTAAGAAAACGGCGTTGCCGGTGGAAGGTGGCACGGCCCTAAAGGACGCCCAAGACAGAAGATTGGAGGCGGGCTTAAGGTCGTCCTTGGAGGCAGCTGCTTTAAGTTTGCAGGCCTCAGTTTGCGGCTCCTATGTGGCCAGGGCGTGCCGGACTATGGTGCAGCGGGCTTCCCCCTCGGATCATTCCTTGAGGGCTGATTGGCCAGCCCTGGAATCGGGCTTAGCCTATTTGGCAGACTTGCTGTATGATGTCTGGAGAGCCTCAGCTAAAGGCATGGCTCAGACAGTCTCTGCGCGGCGGTGGCTTTGGCTGAAACATTGGTCTGCTGACCACGCCTCTAAATCCCGCCTGGCTAGATTGCCTTTTAAAGGCAAGCTGCTCTTTGGGGTCGAGCTGGACAAAATCGTGACCGATCTCGGCACGTCTAAGGGCAAGAAATTACCAGAGGTCAGGGCTCGGGTTAGTACTCGTCCCGATACCTCCATACCGCCCGGGCAAGTCGGGTTCCTCTGCCCCCTCTTCCTTCAAGAGGAATTTCTCCCCCAAGCAGCATTCCTTTCGCAGAGACCGCCGTCCCGGAGGTGCTCCCTCCGGTCCTCCCCCAGGGTCTCGTACCCAATGACGGGGCCTTGGTCCACGCCCCAGTGCAGATTGGAGGACGGCTGTCCTCGTTTCTGGGCGAGTGGACCACTATAACTTCAGACGCGTGGGTGCTGGAAGTCATCAGAGACGGCTACAAGCTAGAGTTCTGCCAACCCTTAAGAGACGGGTTTGTACTCTCTCCCTGCAAGTCTCCGGTCAAGCTGTGGTAGTGCAGCAGACCTTGGACAACCTGATCCGCCTGGGTGCGGTCGTTCCGGTGCCAAAAAATCAGATTGGCAAGGGACGTTACTCCATTTCCTTTGTGGTTCCAAAGAAAGGAGGTTCTGTCCGGCCTATCCTCGACCTCAAAGGGGTCAATCGGGCCTGGAAAGTGAGGCACTTTCGCATGGAGACTCTCCGCTCTGTTATAGCGGCAGTGAAGGCAGGAGAGTTCTTGGCTTCCTTGGACATCAAGGAAGCGTACCTGCATATTCCCATCTGGCCTCCTCTCCAACGCTTTCTGCGTTTTACAGTCCTGAGACGACACTTCCAGTTCAGAGCCCTCCCTTTCGGGTTGGCTACTGCTCCGCGGACCTTTTCCAAAGTAATGGGGGTCATAGCGGCCTTCCTGCTAAAGGAAGGAGTACAAGTCCATCCTTATCTGGACGACTGGTTGATCCGAGCCCCCTCTTATGCAGAGTGCGGCAAAGCTATGGACCGGGTAGTTGCTCTTTTGAGCTCCCTGGGATGGATCATCAACTGGAAGAAGAGCCAGCTGCGCCCGACTCAGTCCCTGGTGTATCTGGGAGTTCGATTCGACACCCAAGTGGGCAGAGTGTTCCTGCCAGACAATCGGATTGTCAAGCTTCAGGCTCAGGTGGACTAGTTCCTAGTAGCCTCTCCTATTCGGGCTTGGGACTACGTGCAGCTGTTGGGCTCTATGACGGCCACGATGGAAGTAGTGCCCTGGGCCAGGGCTCATATGAGACCACTACAGCTATCTCTGCTGCTGCGCTGGACTCCGATGTCGGAGGATTATGCTGTGCGCCTTCCCGTGGACCCAGCAGTGCGCAAGGCGCTGAGCTGGTGGACGCAGACAGACAAGTTGTCTGCAGGATTGCCTCTGGTGACCCCGGAGTGGATTGTCGTCACGACAGACGCCTCTTTGATGGGCTGGGGAGCCCACTGCTTGGGAAGGACAGCGCAGGGGCTCTAGTCTCCTGCAGAGGCAAGTGGTCTATCAACCTCCTGGAACTCAGAGCCATTCAGTTGGTGTTATTGGAGTTCATCCCGGTACTGGTGTTGAAGCCTGTACGGGTCCTGTCGGACAATGCCATGGCTGTGGCCTATATCAACCGCCAGAGAGGTACCAGAGCGCCCCTCTAGCCAAGGAGGCTATGAGTCTTTGCCAGTGGGCGGAAGCGAACCTGGAGCAGCTTTCAGCGGCCCACATTGCCGGAGTCATGAATGTCAAGGCGGACTTTCTCAGTCGCCATACCTTGGAGCCCGGAGAGTGGCAACTATCTGCTCAGGCGTTCTTGGACATCACGAAGCGCTGGGGCCAGCCGAGCCTAGATCTGATGGCGTCATCGGCCAATGGCTAAGTGCCGCGCTTTTTCAGCAGAGGACGGGACCCTCGATCCCTGGGAGTAGATGCTCTTCTCCAACAGTGGCCGACACAAGAGCTCCTCTATGTGTTCCCGCCCTGGCCCATGTTGGGCAGGGTGCTAGACCGGGTGGCAAAGCATCCCGGCAGGGTAATCCTGGTGGGTCCGGATTGGCCCAGACGTCCCTGGTATGCGGACTTGTTCAGGCTCTCAGTCGACGATCCTCTGCGGCTGTCAGTGGAGCAGGGCCTGTTACATCAGGGTCCCGTGGTGATGGAGGATCCCTCTCCCTTTGGTCTTACGGCCTGGCTATTGAGCGGCAGCGTCTGAGGAAGAAGGGCTTCTCAGACAAGGTCATCGCCACTATGCTGAGAGCGAGGAAGCGCTCTACTTCTACTGCTTACGCCAGGGTTTGGCGTATCTTTGCAGCATGGTGTGAAGCAGGCTCACTTTCTCCCTTCACTGCTCCAATTTCTTCAGTGTTTGCGTTCCTGCAAGAAGGTCTGGAGAAAGGCCTGTCGCTCAGTTCCCTTAAAGTCCAGGTAGCGGCTCTGGCTTGCTTCAGGGGCCGCCTGAAGGGTGCTTCCCTGGCTTCGCAGCCAGATGTGGTGCGCTTTCTCAAGGGAGTTAATCACCTGCGCCCTCCTCTGCACTCAGTGGTGCCTGCGTGGAATCTCAACCTGGTGCTAAGAGCATTGCAGAAGCCGCCTTTGGAACCCTTGTCGAGGGCATCTCTGAAAGACCTGACGTTGAAAGCAGTCTTTTTGGTGGCTATCACTTCAGACAGAAGAGTTTCCGAGCTCCAGGCGCTCTCATGTCGAGAGCCTTTTCTGCAGTTCACTGAGGCAGGAGTGACTATTCGCACAGTGCCTTCCTTCCTGCCCAAGATTGGTTCTCGCTTCCATGTGAATCAGCAGCTCTGTCTCCCTTCCTTTCGTAGGGAGGACTACCCAGAGGAGTACTCCGCTCTTGAATATCTGGATGTGAGACGAGTCATCATCAGATACTTGGAAGTGACCAATGATTTCCGGAAATCGGATCATCTGTTTGTCCTGTTTGCAGGTCCTCGTAAGGGTCTGCAGGCTGCTAAGCCTACAGTGGCAAGATGGGTCCAGGAAGCCATTGCAGCGGCTTATGTGGCCGCGGGGAAGGTGCCGCCTATCCAGCTGAAGGCTCACTCCACGAGAGCTCAGGCGGCCTGGATGGCAGAGGCCGGATCCGTCTCCTTGGAAGAGATATGCAAGGCGGCAACGTGGGCTTCGGCTCATACATTCTCCAAGCATTACCGTTTGACTGTGGCTGCACGGGCGGAGGCCCGGTTTGGAGCTTCAGTGTTGAGGTCAGGGATTTCTATGTCCCGCCCTGGGTGAGTACTGCTTCGGTACATCCCACCAGTCTATGGATTGATCAGCTTGATGATATGGAAGGTAAAATTATGTATAATCATACCTGATAATTTTCTTTCCATTAATCATAGCTGATCAATCCATAGCCCCTCCCAGATATCTGTACTGTTTATATTCTGGTTGAATTTTAGGTTCAAGTTTAGCCTTCAGTTACTTCAGGAGGACTTCGTGTTCAAGTTCTTCTTTCACTTGGATTCTTCAAGAGTTGAGACGACTTTGTGTTACAGTGAGCTGCTGCATTCCTCTCCCCTCCGTTTTACGGGGCTGGATTGAGACATAAATTCTGCCGGCACTCCCTCCCGCTTCGTGCGGCTGTAGGGCAGCTTTGTACCCCTCCCGCTTCGGCGGTGCTAGGGTCAGTCAGCTCCTCCCGCGGTTGCGGTTGCAGGATAAGCCAGATCCCCCCGCATCGGCGGGTGTGGTGTCCCTCCCCCGCTCCGCGGGGATGAGCTGGACGGATTCCCCTCCCCCACTTGTGTGGGGATGAGCTGGGTTAATTCCCCTCCCCCGTTTCGGCGGTGGTGAGCTGGGCAGAGTGTCCCTTCGTGGGTGTAATTCTCTAAGTGCTGAGTCCTGCGGATGGAGCTTTGATATCGACATACTGAGGAGTTTCCGGCAGCACATGACCACATATAGGGAGGCAAAAGTTTGCTCTCTATCTCCACCTGCTGGTAGATGGACACAACCCACCAGTCTATGGATTGATCAGCTATGATTAATGGAAAGAAAATTATCAGGTATGATTATACATAATTTTACCTTTGTCCCTCTCCTCAGGTGTGCCTCAAGGCTCTACTTTATCCCCTTTACTCTTCAACATTTTCTTAGCATGCCTTCTGATTTGCACTTTCTTGGGTTCACCACATTTGTCTACTCTAATGACGACCAACTGTTATATATTCTTGACCCTCTAAACCTACATGACATCTTAGACCTTAATTCAAAACTAACTCAGCTTACCCCAAGAAATCTAAGATGCTTCTCTTCCACAGTCCTGGAAATGCTTTCCACCTATAATTCTTTCTGACATTCCAGTCCCTCAGGCTTCTAGTGTGTGAATTCTTGGGGTAGTCTTTGATGATGACCTAACTTTCCACCAGCAACTCTCGGCTGTTACTTGTCGATCATTCTACCACCTAAAACTAATCAGCTCTATTCAACGCTTACTTAACTCTCTGCCCTTACTGTTCTCATTCATTCCCTAGTTATTAGTCAATTTGACTATTGCAATTCCCTGTACAAATCCCTCGGAAATTTGATAGTTTGATAACCTCCCACTGGTTGCCACTTCCACAACACATTATCTATAAACTTTTGCCTCTAGTCTTCAAATTCAGATCTACTGGAGAGCCTGGTTTCTTAGCTTGTCTCCTTTTCCCATATGTTCCTGAACGCACCCTTCGCTCATTGACCAAGCAACATCTGGTTGTCTCTCTACAGTATGCAAAATTGCTCATGCTAAAATTAGGCGTTATATTTTTTCAGTTCAGGACCCTGAGCTCTGGAACCAGCTTCCGGACCGTCTTAGAATTCAGTCTTCCCTGGTCCGCTTTGAAGCTGACCTGAAAACCTACCTGTTTGAAGCAGCATTCCGTTGATCTGTTCTCTGGCATTTTTGGACCCTGGTGTGTGTTCCTGTCCCCCACTTTCCTATCACGATATTGTAGTTATTCCCTCCTACCCCTTCTAACATGTCTGTCCCTTTTTTTTTCTCCTCCTCTTCTTTGCCCACTTTTGTAACCTGTAAGCCACCCAGGTTTACCAATGGGCGGGGTAGTAAGCTTTAAATAAACTTGAAACTTGAAAACTCAACAGTGGGTCAAATACATAATCTGTAATATGAAACATATCAAGTGATGTTCCATAGATATCCAGCACCCAGGAACAATACTTGCTTTGGGCCCAGAGGTCACCAACATGCATCTGCTGCTTATATCTGTTTCCATGAGGAGGAGGGGGTACATGTCACCCTAAGGTGTCTTATTTCCCACCTGCTGCTCCATGTGCCTCCTCTCTCCAATCACCAATATACCTTGTCACATAGCAATTTTAAACACGATATTTTGAAATTCCCCTATTTCTTTATCTTCTATTCTCCTTGGGGCCGATATTCAGCCCATGGAAGGCAGCCTGCCTAAGTGCCATGATCTGCGCTGATCCCGGATATTCAATGCCGGGCCATTTCTGGTGACCGCCATTTAATATCCGGGTTTATTTTGGCTGCTAAAAAGTTAACTGGCTATACCAATATTCAGTGCTATCCGGTTAACTTTTTAGCAGTCAAAGATAGGCCTGATATTTAAGCAGCCTATTTTGACCGCTCAGCATAGCCAGTTTGGTGCTGAATACCACACCTAACTGCTTATCAGGTGAATTTTCGAAAGATAAGGGCGCCCATCTTCCGACACAAATCGGGAGATGGGCGTCCTTCTCTCAAGGTCGCCCAAATCGGCATAATTGAAAGCCGATTTTGGGCGTCCTCAACTGCTTTCTGTCGCGGGGATGAACAAAATTCACAGGGGCATGTCGGCACCGTAGCGAAGACGGGATTGGGGCGTGATTAAGAGATGGGCGTCCTCGGCCGATAATGGAAAAAGAAGGGCGTCCCTGATGAGCATTTGGCCAACTTTACTTGGTCCATTTTTTTTCACGCCCAAGCCTCGAAAAGGTCTTCGAACTGACCAGATGACCACTGGAGGGAATCGGGGATGACCTCCCCTTACTCCCCCAGTGGTCACCAACCCCCTCCCACCCTATAAGAAAAACTTTAAAAACATTTTTTGCCAGCCTCTATGCCATCCTCAAATGTCATACCCAGCTCTATGACAGCAGTATGCAGGTCCCTGGAGCAGTTTTTAGTGGGTGCAGTGCACGTCAGGCAGGCAAACCCAGGCCCATCCCCCCCTACCTCTTACACTTGTGGTGGTAAATGTTGAGCCCTCCAAACCCCCCCAAAACCCACTGTACCCACATGTAGGTGCCCCCCTTCACCCATAAGGGCTATGGTAGTGGTGTACAGTTGTGGGGAGTGGGTTTTGGGGGGGTTGGGGGCTCAGCACCGAAGGTAAGGGAGCTATGCACCTGGGCGCAATTTGTGAAGTCCACTGCAGTGCCCCCTAGGGTGCCCAGTTGGTGTCATGGCATGTGAAGGGGACCAGTGCACTACGAATGCTGGCTCCTTCCTGACCAAATGGCTTGTGTTGGTCGTTTTTGAGATGGGCCTCCTCGGTTTCCATTATCGCCGAAAACCGGGGACGACCATCTCAAAAACGACCTAAGGACGACCATCTGTAAGGTCGACCTAAATTTGCTGATTTGGGCGTCCCCAACCGTATTATCGAAACGAAAGATGGACACCCTTCATGTTTCGATAATACGGGTTGCCCCACCCCATTACGGGGCTGTCCTGTGAGGACGCCCTCATGAAAACTTGGGCGCCCTGTTCGATTATGCCCCTCCACGTCATGCAATATAGCCAGCTAGTGGCTAAGCTGCTAACTAGGATATTCAGTAGGAGATAACTGGTTATCTCCCACTGAATATCTGTGGTTAGGCGCTTAAATGCTGTTTCATCAGCCATGAGCTTTTCCTGGCCAGTTAAATAGTATTTAATATCAGGGGGGCTTGTTTTCTTCCATTTATGTTTCTTCCCTAATCTTTCTTCAGTATATTTCCTATTTTCTTTACTCCTTTATTTAGAATTCTTATTTCCATTTCTCTAGCTTTCCCTTATTTATTAATTTTTTCCCGTTTCCACATTTATATTACTAGTTTGATTTCTATGTTATTCCTTATGCTACCCATTTTATCTTGATCTTTCCACCCTGTTGCCATCTTTCTATTTTTGCTTACGTCATTCCTAAGTCCCATTTCTTTTGATTTCCTTTTTTCCTGGGTTCCTTTTCATTCTGGTTCTACCACACATCCCTCTCCTTTCCCTCTCTTCTCCTCCACTCTTCTTCATCTCTTCCACATCGCCTCTTCCTCTTTTTTTCTGTCTCCTAATCATGCCTAATCATCACTTCTCTTTCTTCCACCACCATTTCCTCATCTCTCTTTTCCATGTCCTCCCACCTCCTAGTCCTTACCTATCTCCTTCTCTATATATACCCTCCCCTCTCCTCTCTTTCATCTTCTAACTCTTTTCACCCTTCTCATTTCTCCTTCCTCCTTGTCACGCCTTCTCTTCTTCTTTCTCTTCTCTTACTCCTTTACTCTTAACCCCTGTCGCCACCTCTTGTTCCCAACTCCCTCCCATTCCCATCCCATTGTGCTAATAATAATGCTTACTATTTTTTAGTGCTATTATAGTAAGTTTTTGCACTTACTGCACTTTAACAGCAAAACTTAACATAGAGTGAGTGCAAAGCTTGTGTGTTAATTGTTGGGGGCATGTCTACAGCTCTTACTGTACAGAAAAGTTCCTTTGCATGCGTTAAGTTCATTCACAATTAGAGTGAATGCACATACCCCTGGATTCTATATAGCGTGCCTAGATTTATTCAGAATTCCAAGTGTTAATCTAGGCATATTTTATAACTAAGTGCGTAGATTAATTGTTTTAACAAGCTGTTAAGCGTTGTTAACAGCTCATAACAAGCAATAATGAGCACTGGCAAAAATTAGATTCATGCGCATACATTGCTAAGCGTATTCTGTAATTTACTGTGCCGAAATTCTAACGTGCGCAGGAAAAAAGGGATGTAGTTAGGGGCATGGAAATGGGTGTTTCATGGGTGTTCCAAAATCTACACGAGTTGTTATAAAATATGGGCCAGTGCGTGTAAATGTATGTGCAGGGATTTACACCATCTTTTCATTGGTGTAAATGGTCATGCTTAGATTCAGTCGCATTAACTATGCCTAAGCATATTCTAAATACCCTGCGTAGATTTACATGCAGTATTTAAAATACGCTTAGGTGTAATTACCTAGCGCATGTTAATTTTAGGCGCCTTCTGTAGAATCAGGCCCTCAATGCCTTGTCTTAAGGAGGCATTAAGTACAGTCCACTCTCGTTAATTTGCACCCAAGCTAATCACTGTGCACTAACTGCAATGCGCAATTTGCAGTTATATACGTAACTGCGCTTATGCTGCGCAGCATTAGCACACCACCAGCCACTAGCGCGGCTTACTAAACAGGGGCATTAGTTAGTATTCTCTAATCTTAGCATACAAATTCCATAGCACGCACCTGTAAGGGAGTATGGACATAGGACTGGCATGCCATGAACTTACATGCTAAGATTATTGAATACTGACATTTACGCACACAACTGTAACATTTAGATGTGGATATGTACATCCACTGTGCCCTCTAAGCTAAGCGGGTGTCCTCCAACTGCATTGCTACCAGTAGGGGTGCTGCTGAAGCATTGTCTGTTCAATCTCTAGGGACAAGCAGGTTCCCTGGAGTACTGCAGAACTGGCCTGTCCCTCACTATTGAAAATGTAATAGTGAAACAGCACCACCCACTGGCAGGACTGTAGATAGAGGACTTCCACGCAAGTGGAACTTGGAACAGTGTTTACATCAGCCTTTGACATGGTGTAAGCAGCCGTGCCTAAATGTTGGCACATAAATACCAACTTATGCTAGTATTCTATAACGGCAATTACACACCTAATTGCCGATATAGAATTTGTGCTTAGCACACAGTACTCTGGTGCTTAATTATAGGCAACCTGTGTAGATTTTACCTCTTATGGAACTGAAATTTAATTGACGATAATCAGTTTGAGAAACTATTAAAAAAATATATCAATCATGATTGAGGAAAGAGGAAGGGCCAGCTCTTCCTTAGCTTTGTGCTGAGATGTGCAATTGTTAGACAAACCTATTGTGGGTAAACAAGATGGAGTAGGAGTGATTTTTAAATTATATATATGGCTGGTTAAAATGTTGATCAAAGCCCAGAGGTGTGAATGCCTGCTTGTTACGTTTACTGAATTTACATTACCTTTATTTTCCTTTGTGCGTATTCCTCCAAAGGCTCAGTTAGTGAAAAGTGGGATTTTTAAATTGCATATCTATATTAATAATGCAGAACTCTGATCTACTGATTTTAGAAGATCTTAACATTTATTTAGATGAAATATATTTTCCAGTTGTAGCTAGATATCATGCATGGCTGAAATCACTGGATGTAATTTTTTTTGTTAAATGGATTGTGACATGATAAAAGTCAGAAGGAAAAAAAACATTGCTAATGTAGAATGTCAGCTATTTCAATGGTCAGATCATTATATTTTAAAATTTGGATTCTCATGCAAGGCTGTAGGTGAGGCAAGGTCACAGGACATCCTTGAAGAAAGAAGGGCATAAAAAGAGGGAATGGATGGTTGTTATGAAGAGTTGATAGGAAAAAAGGCCATTGGAGTTGGGGAGATCCTGGGGATATGGAATGGTGCTCTGAGTGATGTATTAGATCAGTTTGCACCTTTTAAGATCAGTACGGGCAGGAGACAACATGCCTTAGCTAACTGAGGTCAACAACATGAAAGGCGCTAGGAGAAGGTGAAATCATGTCAACAGAGCACCACTTATGTCTGTGTACAACATCTGGGATAGTATTATCAGTTTGTAAGGGAACACAAAATATACCATGCCGATTCAGACCAAGGTCCATCAAGCCCAGCATCCTGTCTCTGACAATGGTCATTCTGAGTACATTCACTGTCCCAGGTCTACCTGGCTAATAATTTGTTATGGATTCTCCTCCTGCTATGTTAGGTGCTCTGACCATGTCCTCTGGCAAGAGGTTCCACAGCTTAATTTTGCACCGTGTAAAGAAATATTTTATGTGATTTATCAATCTGTTGATTTTCATGAAGTGTCCTCTTGTCTCAATGTTGTTTAAAAGGTTAAACAGCTATACCCTATTTAACCATCCATCCTACTCATGATGTTATAAGATTCTATTTTATTCCCTCTCAGTTGTCTCTTTTCCAAGTAAGGGAGATGTTTCATCCTCTTTATCATTTTTTCCTCCTTCTCTGAACCTTTTCTGGTTCCACTATGTGACCAGAACTACACACAATATTTGTGGTGTAGTCATACCATAGACCTATACAGAGCTATGATATCCTCAGTTTTATTCTTCATCCCTTGTTGGGTTATTTCTAACATTCTATTTGCTTTTTTATCTGCCATGGTGCACTGGTCTGAAAATTTCAACTTATTATTATTTACAATGGTGTCAAGATATTTTTCTTGTGCGGTGTCTTTTAACTCAGAACTTAGTACAGGAGTAGTGCAGTGATTAACACACCAGGTTTGATAGCTAGGCAAACCTAGTTCAAATCCCATTGCTGCTCCTTGTGATCTTGGGCAAATCACTTAACACTCCATTGACTCAGGTCCAAAATTAGATCATGAGTCATCTAGAGACAGAGAAATACTGAATGTACCTCACCTTGAGCTAGTACTGAAAAAATGTGAGTTAAATCTACATGAGTTTTATACCTGTAGTTGGGATTATATTTTCCAAGTGCCTCCCTTTGCAGTTGTCCACATTATAAATTTAACTTCCTATTTAGATGCCCAGGTCAACTAGTCTCACAAGATCCTTATGTAGTTCCTCATGATCATCTGCCATTTTAATGAATTTGAATAATTATGTGAACCTTGGAGCACTCCACTATTGATCTTTTTTCAAATTTGGAAACTGACCATTTAGTTCTATTCTTCGATTACTTTCTGTCTTTTGGTCAGTTACCAATCCACAGTAAGGCATTACCTCCTATCCCAGGACTTTTTTTCACGAAGAGTCTCTGATCAGGGACTTAGTCAATTGACTTCAGGAAATCCAAATATTTTATTTATTTATTGCATTTGTATCCCACATTATCCCACCTTTTTGCAGGCTCAATGTGGCTTACATAGTTTTGTTATAACATTGTCATTACAGAATATCAGATACAGTTAGTAGTGTGTAGAGATTAAGTAGGGAAGAAAGAGGAAGTGATTAGGCGGGTGATAGTAGAAGTGGATTTTTCTAACTGGTTGGGTTGGGAAAGTGAATTAGTGAAGCTGTTGGCTAGGTATGGAGTTATACTGGGTTATTTAGGTGGGTTGGTAGAAGGGAGGGAGGCGGGGGAGGATTGGGGGAGGGAGATCCACAGGGTGGTTTAAAAAAGGGAGAGGATTGGGTTGAGGATGTGTAATTAGTATTGACGCAAGGAGTGGAAGGGGAAGGGGGGAGGACCTATTAACATGATTGATAATAGTTCTAGGTATGGAATTGGGGAGCTAAAGTTAATGGGATGTTATTTATTTATTTATTTATTTATGGGGGTGTCACTGGAGGACTGGGATGTCGCTGCTATGCTAAGAGGAATCTTCTCGCTCACTACAGAGGCGAGGCTTAGGGAATGTGGATATCGTGTAATTCTCCGTGCTTATTGGACTAAAGTGCATCTTGTACACATGGTGGAAGGGGGGGGGGGAGTCGGGCTGCCCTAAATGTGATCAACAAAGACAAACTTATTTTCATGCTTTCATGCTATCTGGATGTGTCCTAAAATAAAAATTGGGGGGGGGAAGGGAGGCGATCAGGGGCTTCTTATCTTATATATTGGCCCACAATATCCAAGGGACAGTGGAACAATTACTACTAGATAAGCCGGGCGCATTTTGGCCCCTTGCCAGATATAGCATTCTTTTATGCCATAAGCTTAGCTTGGTGGCCAAAAAAGTAATCTTGCAATATTGGACGTCATCAGACCCTCCAGCATTTTGGCACTGGCAAAATTAGGTTCATATGTTGGCCACCTGGGAGGCTAAGGAGGCTAGAGGGTCCCATAAAAGTAAACAACTGTTTTTGAAGCATATGAATCCTTACCTGCAAATACTGAGTCCACAGGGCTGTAGCCTCCTTATTAATAATTTATAAGGTTTGGAAATGATAGGCCTTGTCTTTCACGGTCACTCAATGCTGTAGGAATTGGGGAGTTATACTGGGTTATTTAGGTGGGTTGGTAGAAGGGAGGGAGGAGGGAGAAGGAGGGGGAGGAATGGGGGAGGGAGATCCACAGGGTGATTTAAAAAAGGGAGAGGATTGGGTTGAGGATGTGTAATTAGTATTGACGCAAGGAGTGGAAGGGGAAGGGGGGAGGACCTATTAACATGATTGATAATAGTTCTAGATATGGAATTGGGGAGCTAAAGTTAAGGGGGTGGTATTTATTTATTTTATTTATTTATTTATTTATGTTTTATCGATCATCTTTATCCACATATTTGCTTATACCTTCAAAAAATCTTTTAAACATCAATCTGGTAATAATGTCAAAATAAGTAAAAACACCTACAAAGAATACCAAATTATTCAGGAGACCAGGAGAAATATCACCCAAATAAACTAAGATGTCAATATTCAACTGACAGCAGTGAGCATTTTTTAAACCCTGACCTCTACTGGCTAATTTACACCCCAATATTAAGGACTCAATTTATTAAAGCACACTAGCATTTTTAGCACGTGCTGAAATTCGCGCACACTAGATGCTAGAGACACCCATATATTCCTATGGGTGTCTCTAGCGTTAGTATGTGCTAAAATGCTAATGCGCCTATAGTGCAGCTTAGTAAACAGGGTCCTAAATGCCTGACTAAATCAGGCCCCGATATTCAGCGATGGGTCCTATCTTGGCACTGGCACTGAATATCCAGGTCATTGGTGGTGCTCAGAAGATATGTAGGTATGGCTGATATTGAGTACCGTAGCTGCACAGCTAACCTGGCCAAGTTAGGACTGATATGTAATTAGGTCCTACTTGCCCAGTTAGTTATGTGGGCACCAACACTGAATATCACCAGTGCCCGTTGCCCAGACTCTGCCCATGCACTGCCACAGCATTAGCCAACAAATGTCATGATGGTCAGAGAGGATATTTAGCAGTACTGTCTGGTTAAGTGCCACTGACTATCCCCTCCCAACATACTTAGCACAGTTTAACCAAGCAGGAGCATTTAATGCCCAGTTAAATAGTTTTGAATACCAGGCCCTAATATTTCACTATAATAACAACAACCAAAAAAAACCCCAATCAGATATTAACATGCATTTGAATTGAAATGTTGATATTTGCATTTAGTGGAAATCTCAGAATTAATTAAGTTGCTGCTTAAATTATCATTGCACATTCCCCCTAATTATATATGTCGCCAAAAATTGCACATGCAAATATGGGAGTGCACCCAATTAGTGTTCACAATTTAATTGAATAATGAGCTAATTAGCACCAGTAATTGGCTTTTTCACAGGAAATTATTGGCACAAATTTGATTTAATTGGAATTTACATGCGTAAATTTTACATACAAGTAAATAAAAGTGGCGCGGAAATGGGAGGGTCATGGGCGAAACAGGGGCATTCCTTGCATTTATGTTCATTGTTATAGAACAAGGGGGGTATGCACCCAAAATAGGAATGTATATTTGCACCACGTATCAGTTGGTGCAGGCACAATTCCTGGGCATAACCGCACCTAACTTTAAGCATGGGTTATACAATGGTGCTTTTTTTGGCACCATATATATATAGAATCTAGCCCATTATGCTTGGGTCTTGATAGTTGATCAGACTGTTTCTCGTACATCATAGGTGGTGAGGAGATCACATGATCAGTCTGCACCCAAACTTCCATGAGCTCTGAATAGAGATTTTGGATTTGCCAGCCTGAAACTGTTCTGGCTTCATGAAGGAATGTATTTCCAATTGTTTTGGTAGTTCAAGAAAATAACAGAAGAGAGGCCTTGTAAGCCTGCATGCACACAGGAGCTGTAAACAGTTCTCAGCAGTGTCAGCAAATATACTTTCTTTTCCTTTTCTACAGCAGTCAGCACTTTACAGTCTTCCATTTTTATACACAAAAGTTAGCACAAGTTGTCTTTGGCCTGTAGAACTGTAAACCAGATGAACGAAATGCAATACATAATACTGCAGAACCAAACAAAGTATCACAAGTGCACACCTGAGACTTGTTTTCCTTTCTTTGTTGCTGTCTTCCTCTGCTTCAGTCCACCTCAGGGGCAGGGATGGATCACAAGTTTATGGGCCCCTGGGCCAACTAACACATAGGTCCCCTCCCCCTTCCCTGAAGCAGCTGCCAAGTACATAGTTTTACTATCCATCATACAAGTAACACAATATACACACCACTGTGCAGGTGTTTTAAATTTATACAAGTATGTGTATAACATCAAGTTACTGTTAGTGTTATAGGGAATTGACACAAGCATTAATAAATGGCAAACGTCAAGGTTTTAGCGGAATTTATAAATAGATTTATCATGTTCTGAAAAACAACCACTGGACTGTTCAGGTAGGCTGCTACGCAAAGCCCACCTTGATAATTAGAAGCCCCTCCCCACAGACCTTTGGACCCCTGGACCTGGACCCAGTAAGCCTGTGCTGGGATCCATCCCTGTTCAGGGGTGTCCAATGTGCGACCTGCCTGATCTCAAGATGCTGCCCATATGAGATTTTTAGAAAACAAAAACAATGTACCTAGTTAGCTAGTTTGCAATAGCTAGCATTGCAAAGCTATTTTGTAAATATGATGTCACAATTTCAGAAGAGATTTACAGGTTTTGATGAGTATTAATGATGAAGTAGCAGGCTAAAATATTCATGTTGTCCACACACCTGTAGATTTCTGATTATATGGCTCACTACCCACTATAAAAAAATGCAATCAGCCCATGCACATGTGACTTTCTGATCATGCAGCCCATTGTTGAAAAACTGTGGACACACTATTACTACTACTTATCATTTCTAAAGCGCTACAAGATTTACGCAGCGCAGTACACTGGACATAAAGAGACAGTCCCTGCTTGACAGAGCTCACAATCTAATTAGGACAGACAAACAGGACAAATAAGGGAATTACTAAGGTGGGAGTTAAAAGCAGCAACAAAAAGGTGGGCTTTTGGCTTAGATTTGAAAACGGCCAGACATCCTTGTTCTACCTCCTCTCTTGGTGCTACAGAGCTATTTTGGAATCATAAACATTTTGGAAACATAAACTGACTACTTGACAACATCAGTTCATGAATGGGCTAAAAAGAACAAACTTAGCTTGAACCCAAGTAAAACCAAGCTTTTGTGAATCCCTAACAGAAGTGGGCACATACCTGATATCAAAATCTCTTTTGGGAAATATGAACTCCTCCTCAAATCACAAATCAGGAACCTTGGAGTACAGCTAGATTCAACACTTACTCTGATCCCTCAAATCCAAGCAACCTTCAAGAACAACTTCTATTACTTGCGACAACTACGCTGCCTGACTCCTTAAATTGAGAAGGCAAGGCTTCTCTCAGTTGTGCATGCCATGATAACATCAAGACTGGATTACTGTAATTCACTCTACACTGGTCTGACTACAAAGGGTCTGCACCAGCTCCAATTGATTCAGAATGTTGCAGCAAGACCAATAGAAGGTTTTAAGTGGCGGGACCACATCACACCATTTTTGCAAAAATTCACTGGCTATCAGTACAACACAGGGCCAAATTTAAAACTCTATGTTTGATGTTCAAGGCCCTTAAAGGAAATGGCCCAGAGTACTGAACAGGATCTCCCTCTTCACACCTCCAAGGTCACTAAGGACCCCCCAAGGAGTATCCTTAACTACACCCTCTCCAAAGGACATCACACAATGAGATACATGCAAGTGAGCCTTCTTTGGAATAGCCTCCACACTCTGGAATGTACTCCCTGAAAGGTTTTGCTTAACATAAAAGTATGTCTGGGGCTGCCGAGATGGGAGTTTAAGGAGGGGGGGGGGGGGGCAAAATTCCCTGGGCCCAGACTCCGGCACCTACAAGCTTCTTCCTGCTTCTGGGTCTGTCTCTCTCCTGCTGCTCCTGTGTGCTGGGTCTTGGATGATTGCATTAACGTGAAAACCCGGGGTTATCGTGTTAATACAATCATCCAGGACAAGAGACGACAGACTGAGGAAGGTATGGGGGTGGAGGTAGCGGCTGGAATGTGTGGGCAGTATGAGTGTTGGGGGGAGCAGTGGGGTGGCGCAAGTTTGGGGGAGGCAGCATGGCAGCAGCCCAGGAGGGGGGCGGTCTTTCCCCTTGCCCGGCTATGTCTCTTGGCGGCCTTGACTATCTCTACTTCAGGAAGCAGGTGAAAGTTTGGTTCGTCAGCCAGGTCTTTAATGGAAGAAGTAACTAACTTGCTAGTCACACACACAAGGAATGACACTGGCTACACATACTATAGAAGTACATATTTATCCACTCCTTCTCTAGCTAAGATAATATTCAAGCGCCTTTATGACCTCATTTGCAACTTTCTATAAATTAGTACCTTATTTTCTTACTCCTGTTACTCTATCTTATGTATCTTATATAGTCCATCTTTGCTTACACCCTATACTGTCTATTAAAATGTTTTATCGTTTATTGTGTTGATATTGTAATACAGCATACTATGCCATACTTTGTATTTTTGTTTGAATATTTCTACTGCTGTAATTATGTATTGCTTTTGTTTGATTTATTCTTGCTATACACCACCTTGAGTGAATTCCTTCAAAAAGGTGATAAATAAATCCTAATGAATAAATAAATAAATAAATAAATAAATAATAAAATACCAGTGGTCTGCTGTATTTTCCTGGAGGCTTAGGCGCCCCTGTCGGACTTTGCTAATGCAGGAGGAAAGGGACAAAACTACTCATGGTTCCAAAGACATACTGAAAAGTTTCTCTTTCCTGCTTTTCTAATCTTCTTTTTCTGTTCATGCCTCCTTTTCCCCCAGTGTTTGCAATTATAAACACAACAGTAACAGGAAGAAAAAAAAAGTACAGAAATATAAATTTTTGTGCTAAGACAAGAGGGTTTACAGTTTGTTCAGGGCCACGTGCAATCTATCTAAACTCTTCCATCTATTTTTCTTTATGGAAAAGGCTCCTTATTTCTCAATTTCTGCTCCTTCATATCTCCTAGACAAATTTGAGTCCAGTTCTATTCCAGTGCTATAGTAGAATTAGAAAAAGTTCAAAGAAGAGCAACCAAAGTGATAAAGTACATAAGTACATAAGTAGTGCCATACTGGGAAAGACCAAAGGTCCATCTAGCCCAGCATCCTGTCACCGACAGTGGCCAATCCAGGTCAAGGGCACCTGGCACGCTCCCCAAACGTAAAAACATTCCAGACAAGTTATACCTAAAAATGCGGAATTTTTCCAAGTCCATTTAATAGCGGTCTATGGACTTGTCCTTTAGGAATCTATCTAACCCCTTTTTAAACTCCGTCAAGCTAACCGCCCGTACCACGTTCTCCGGCAACGAATTCCAGAGTCTAATTACACGTTGGGTGAAGAAAATTTTTCTCCGATTCGTTTTAAATTTACCACACTGTAGCTTCAACTCATGCCCTCTAGTCCTAGTATTTTTGGATAGCGTGAACAGTCGCTTCACATCCACCCGATCCATTCCACTCATTATTTTATACACTTCTATCATATCTCCCCTCAGCCGTCTCTTCTCCAAGCTGAAAAGCCCTAGCCTTCTCAGCCTCTCTTCATAGGAAAGTCGTCCCATCCCCACTATCATTTTCGTCGCCCTTCGCTGTACCTTTTCCAATTCTACTATATCTTTTTTGAGATACGGAGACCAGTACTCCGTATATGGAACTCCTCCCATATGAGGAAAGGATAAAGTGATTAGAGCTCTTCAGCTTGGAAAAGAAATGGATGAGAGGGGATAAGATTGAGGTCTTTAAAATCCTGAGTGGTGTAGAACAGGTAGAAGTGAATCGATTTTTCACTTGTTCAAAGACCAGGGGACATTCAATTGAATGACATGGAAATATAGGAGGAAATATTTTTTCACTCAAAGAAAAATAAATAGGAGGAAATATTTTTTCACTCAAAGAATAGTCAAAGAACTTGCTGCTGGAGGATGTGGTAATGGTGATTAGTGTATCTGGGTTTAAAAAAGGTTCGGAGAAGTTCCTGGAGGAAACGTCCATAGTCTGCTTTTGAGACAGACATGGGGGAAACCACTGCTTGCCCCGGGATTGATATCATGGAATGTTGCTACTATTTGGGATTCCGGAATCTTGTTACTCTTTGGGTTTCTGGAATGTTGCTACTAATTGGGTTTCTGCCAGATACTTGTGACATGGACTGGCCACTGTTGGAAGCAGGATACTGGGCTAGATGGACCACTGTCTGACCCAGTATGGCTATTCTTATGTTCTTATGTTCACACCTCTTTTTAGATCTCCTCTTTCCTTTTTTTTTTTTTTTTTCCTTTTCCTTTCTCTTCCTTCTTCCTCGTTCTCCTGCTTCTGTTCTTTCTTTTTCCTCTTTCAGAACTTTTGCTGTTGATGATTCTGTTAAGAGGCTTTCCATAACATCTCCTGCTCAGTGATGGCCTCTCTTATTTAAAGTTCAGCTCTTGTACATGTCTGGAATGTATAATTTGGTCATAACCTTCATCATTCATCAAATGCTGACACTGATGTCAGCCTAGACAGTAACATTGTGAATGCTGGCATGACACCAGGGATGTGCTCCTTTGGGATCTGGATGCAGTCAGCTAGCAGTTCTTCATGGTCAGGGGAAAATGACAGCCACACATACGCCCATACATACACACTTGCCTACCTCTCCATCTGACCGAACCTTATACAAGCTGCTCACCAATGGAAAAAAAATGAAATATTTTTCAGTGCTGCTGGAGGGTGGATGTTTCAGACCAACAATGAGTTGTGCTGGCTGAAAGATACAGGAAAAAAAAGGAAAACACCTCTGCAAAACGTGAACAGACAAAAACAGTGAAGTTGGTCAAAGAAGTTGCCAAATTGAGAAAAGACTCACCTTGGCCAAGTTTCGACATGCTGCCTGCATCTGGGGTCCAACCCTCAATAAAACAGTTGAAGGACAATTATGTGGTGACAAATGATCGCTCTATTGTAGATGCAGGCTATAGCTGGAGGTACTGGAATGCATCTTTCTTTTTTCAGTATACATTGTTTGGTGACGATTTGGCCAGCTCTTCTTTCCTTTGACCACCTTTGCTGTTTTTGTCTGTTCCCTCTGAAATACACGAGAGCCTGCATTAGATCAGCGAATAATATAAAGAAGTTTGAACATAGGCAAACTGTAAGAGATGTAGGAGCACTCACAGAGCTGTGTGAGAGCCCTTCATTAACACAGGAAGGAACCCTTGTACAGGCCAGAGCTCAGATGCCATGACTAAGCTGTATACTTGAATAACAAGGAGTGCTGCACTTTTGGCCTCTGTGCATTTGATAGCGGTGGACATGCACAATGCTTTATGTAGTCATCACTAAAGTTAATTGGATACAGTAACATATTTTTCTTTCTAGGGAGGGGGCAGTGGCTCTGTGGCTGTACCATGTGGCTTAGCCCTGGAGAGAGGAATTCTAAGCCACCATAAGGTGGTAACATCTGGCAGCTGGATATTGGGCTCATAAAAATTGCAGCATACCAGAAAAAGCCATCTTGCATGATTTCTAGTCAAGGACTGTTGCTGCAATTACTAGGCTAGTTGTGTTGAGGAGGGGATATACAAGAGGGGAACTTTTCCAGTAATTGTGAATGAAGACTCATGGTGCTGATTGCACTCCTGCTTCCAACTGATCTTGGAATCCCAAAGAATAAAAAAAAAAAAAAACAAACCCTGCTAGATCTACAAATATCTTCCCCCCGCCACACACACACACACATACACACAAATGTCCCTTTTCTGATACATAGGTAACTTTCTAATAACACATAGTAGGAATGTGCATAGGCAAATTCTTTTTGCTTCATTTTCAAATTTGTTGGGCATTTTTTTCAGTTCATTTCAGGCATTCTTTCTTTTAAATGTGCATTAAAACTTTTTTAAGGCATGCAAGATGATTATGCACTCTCCCCTGGATTCTGTATTCAGCACCCAATTTGCTTGTGCAATTTAATTGCATAATGAGCCATTTAGTGCCAGTAATTGGGTGCCAACAATCAATTATTCACATAAAACTGGACAAATTCAATTTATACCTGTGCGGAGACCATCATATAACCATGCTTTGTAAACCTTCCCAGGCACAAATTCACTTCTGTAAGACTATTATATATTTGTTTCTATTTTTTAGAAGGATCTTCAGAATTGATTTAACTACTGCTTACTGCACAGTTTTCAGGCAGTCAAATTCAGATCGTCATTTAACTGAAACTTGTGCCTGAAAATTATGCAATAGGCAGTCTAGTCGCATCAATTCTGAAGATCCTTTAAAAGAATAGAAAAAAATATATATAACAATCAATTATTGGCATTAATTGGCAATAATTTGGATTTGCATGCGCATCTTGCTAAGTGCTAGTCCATAAAGATGCACGTGTGAATCTTGTAGTGTGGAACTGAAAAGTGAGTGTGGCCATGGAAGTGACATGGGCAGGTCAGAATCGTTCACTAAAGAGACGAGCAGTATTATAGAATACGGTGTCTAATTTACACTCAAGGATGTAACCCAGGTTTCAGGTTGGTGTAAATCCTCGCAACCAAAGTTGGGTGCAGATCCCCCCGCTAAGCACTATTCTATAAACAGCACCCAACTCAGAGCGCCATTTATAGAATAGCACTCAACACACATTTTTCAGCACCCAAATTTGGGTGCCATTTACTGAATCTAGACCTTTATGATTTCACTCATCAAACTGCTTAAGATAAATGTGATAACTGCTTAAAATATGTGTAAGAAGTTCGTAATACAAAAGATTCACACTGGCAGTTGAGATAAGAGTTTATTTGATATTTGGAGACACGGGCCTTTTTACTAAGCTGCGTTAAGCAGCTAATGTAGGGTTTTCAGTGCAGTAGGCAGTCGTGTGGGCCTACACTAACGATTACTCTGCTAAAAAGGGAGTCTTTTCATTAAAAATCCTGTATCAGTTGCCTAACACAAGATGTGGGCATGAAATGGGTGGGTGAAGGTGTAGCCAGCTCTGACAGCTAGCGCTCTGCACACTAACTGTCATGACTGCTAATAATGCAGCTGAACTTATCACCACCTAAAGAGGTGGCAGTAAGTTCAGTTGTACTACTGGCAGTCTGGTAGTGCATTTGCAGAGATATGACAAGTGCAGTGGTAGTTCATCTCATATCCACCAAACTCATCCCCTCCCTATCTGATCTTCTCCTCGATTATAGATCCCTCATCCCAATCGCTACTTTCATCCATTTCCCCCTCCTTGCTTCTTAACAGAGTGCCTCCTCCCCTTTGGAAAAGCAACTTGTTCTCTAATAAATTAACCCTGCCCCATGACAAAGTAATCCCGCCCCCTTGGAGCCAAATCACCCCATCCCGTTTTCCTAGCAAGTAGTTTAGTAGGGTGCAGCTTATTTTTGAAGTTTGTAAAAATGACCTTCTTACTCCATAATTTTGTTTATGAAGAACCATTTCAGAAAAAACATCAGTTAAATTGGTGAACATTTACTGGTAGCTCAACAACATTGATGTTCTGAAAGCATCAAATAGTAATAATTCCACAATCTGCATGAGGCATTCTTGAATGTGGGCAGTTTTGAACCAAATTAGGAGTCACATGATCGCCACAGGTTCCCCTCTTCAACCACTTTCAAGAATACTGGCCGTTTCTTGATCAAGAGAAGTTTGAAACCGGAAAGGTGAAAGAGACTATATCTAGGTTAGTGCAATACATTAGAGAGAGCACCATCGAGTTTGCTATTAGACATCTAGAAGAGATCCAGCCAAGAAATGACTACAGGGAATTCTTGGAATTGGTTGTTGTTTTTCTTGGAGCTGTCCCAGCAAAGGGAGTCCGATTCATGATACCCGAGGCCATGCTCCATGTTTGCTGGATGTCAAAGGTAATTTATTCTCTGAAGATCTGGATGTTTCGAGGCCAATTCACTCTGACACTGAAAGAGGAAAAGGGACTTCAGAACATATGTGTGATTGCGGTACATGTCTATCTGAAGGCTTGGATAATGGCTGTTCTCGCAGAAAATGCTCCATACAATGACTTTCTGCTGCTGAAATCACTTCTGAACTACTTAACATCCAACCCTGCAATATCAAAGAAGAAATATTACAGAAGAAACTCTCATAATAGCTGGCTATAGTAGCCAACTATTATGAGAGTTTCTTCTTTAAGATGAGTATTGAATATATGTTAAAATTTAAAACGATCTGATGGAAGATTTAAAAGTAAAAACATAAGGAAATTTATTCATTAAAAGGAAGTGGAGGATATTGAACTGATGACAATTGGGGTACATAAGTCTCTGCATGTGAGTTGATGGATGCAGTGCGGTACAACTGAGGATCATGATCCAACACATCTTTTTGGCTGAATCAGAGTGATGTTCATAAGGATTCATTTCATATCCTAAGATAACACAGTGTGATATAGTGAATCAGCAGAATATTTTGTTTTAATAGCCTATTTTGGGTCAATGAAAAATGAGGATGGCATTGAGCAGGGTCATACCAAATGAATTACTGTGGACCTGGAGGCATTCAGGGAAAAGAACCTTAAAGATTTTGACTTAATCAAGTCTAAGACATTGTTTCAACTGATGGAGCTTTCACAATGTAGACCCAGACATGTGGGAGTCATGAGAAGAATTCCAGCAGGCTGCGGAGAAGGTACATGTCATTACAGTGGTGAATGATCATGCTGAACGTGGCATTTCTCTCATTCAAGAATACAGTAGCCTTATGACAAAAGATGAGTCACAACTTTAGTTCTTATTGCAAATTATTTAGCAGCACTGGCAGGTTTATTCAAATAGCAAGAAACAGGTATTGGCAGGACTATACTAAGGGCCCCTTTTACCAAGTTTCAGTAAAAGGACCCTGCAGTAGCAGTGGGTATAAGGCTGTTATTTTTGTTTTGTTTTTTAGGAAGTGGCCTTGCAGTAAACACTTGCCATGTGGCAATTTCCTGGGGGAGCCCTTACCACCACCTATTTAGAAGGCGGTAAGGGGTCCCGCTGTAACCTGGCGATAACTGGGTAGTACTCGAGGCTGCCCGATTACTGCCAGGTAAGCCCCCAGCACTAATAATATTAAAAATATTTTTAAGCACCGGAAGTGGCGCACAATGTGGGTGGGAACTACTGCCATGTAACAAAACTCAACGTGTAATTAAACTCTGGAATTCGTTGCCAGAGAATGTGGTAAAGGCAGTTAGCTTAGCAGAGTTTTAAAAAGGTTTGGGTGGCTTCTTAAAGGAAAAGTCCATAGACCATTATTAAATGGACTTGGGGAAAATCCACTATTTCTTGGATAAGCAGTATAAAATGTTTTGTACATTATTGGGATCTTGCCGGGTATCTGTGACCTGGATAGGCCACTGTTGAAAACAGGATGCTGGGCTCGATGGACCTTTGGTCTTTCCCAGTATGGCAATACTTATGTCCTTATGTTCCTGAAATAGCCCGGTAGTAGTGGTGAATTGGCATATGGTAAGCCTTCAGCAGGCTTACCCTGCCTTTGTAAAAGAGCCCCTAATTTTGTCGCTTTTGTCGCTTTTCTACAGCATTGGTACATTATAGACTTATATGTGGCAAAGTGATTGTCTGAATATGCTGCATAATTAATACAGAACTGATTCATGAAACAAATTTGTGTTTCTGTATTTTTGTTAATAAATTTATTTTTGTCAACTTTGAGATGATTGAGCTGCCTCTAGATATTCAAATAGATATTTAGCCACAATAGTAGTTCAAGTTCTGGCTGTGTTGATGCTTAAGTTTTAACATAAGAGTTCCTCCTCACATCTGAAATTTATTTAAAAGTTATGTTTTCTTCAGCTGATATAAAAACGTTGTGGATAGTGCCTAGGGATTTGATCCTGTTGAGGGAGTATTTATGCTTGATGGTTTGTATCCATGCAGATGACATCTAGTTAATCACATCCATGAAGTGAGAACAGAGGCAGTATCAGAATGATCCAATGCCTTTATTCTAGCTTGAGGTGCCTGGCCACTTGGCTGAGGTAGTGGAAACTTAAATTAAATCTGAATACTGAGGAAAAACTGGAGTTTGGTAAAAAGAAGAAGATCACATTTATGCTGGCTACCAGTTGAACACAGGGATCAGTTTAAAGCAATGTTTTAGTATTTAAATGTTTGTTTTTGGGTGGACCACAATATCTGACTGACTTTTACGTTCATTAAATGATCACCGACTTGTTCTTCCTGATCCCCAAACTGCACAGCTTCAGTTCACACGTCACCATACCTTTTTCTTCATGGCCTCCTCCTGTTGGAATTCTTTACCCTTACCTTTGCGTTCTGAACCTTCTCTCAAAAAGTTTAAAATAGCCTTTCAAAACTTGGCTTTTTAAGGAGGCTTTTCACCTTGACAGTTTATGTAGAATTTGCCTGTGCTTTAATCATCATCCTCCCCTTCCCATTTTCCCTTTCAATGTCATCTAGCTTTGCCCTCCCCTCTACCTAACTTTCTTGTTATACCCTGATTGTTGGTTGCTTGTCTTACTTTTCTATGAAACAATTGTAGTTCTTTTTTTTTCTATCTTTTTACTTGAATTTTAATTTGTAAACTTCCCAGTTCTGGTAGGCAGCTTGTGATATATATATATACCACACAATGGCAAGAATAATAACATCCAGAAAAGGAGATATAACAATACAGCGTACTAATTTTTCAAGTTTCATCCCCCCCACTGACATCTTCCCATCCTCCATATAGTCATTGTATAGACCAGACCGCACATGTTGTTTCTTCATTGCAGCCTAAGCTGTAAATAGTAACAAAAAGAACCTTAGCATCCTCCTCCCTTCCTCAAAGGCAGTACTTCAAGTTATAGATTCAACAAATAGCAACGAGCATGGTGTGGTAAATGATCCCACACTGGGGATCAAGTTTGTTGAAAGGACTTCCAGGCTGTAGGAGACCGCCAACTTGCATCCAATCTTTCCACCTTCAGTAAATTGAATAGTTCATTCCTCCAAGCAGTAACCAATGGGGTTGCAGCCTGTCTCCAACACATCAAGATAGTCTTTCTGATTTTAAAAAAATGCCTTATGCAGCAGATTAGGCCCTGATCTCAGACCCAAGGAAACAAAGTTAGAAAACAATTGCATGTCCGCCCAGAGAGGCAAGCATCTACCCAATATTGCTGAAAGGTGGGTCTGCACTCATGCCCCAAAAGGTCTTATTGAGGGGAAGGTCCAGAACATATGCACTAATTTAGCCGGCTTAGTTCTACAATGCGGAAATTCGTCCGTTGTCACATTTCGCGCCAAAAAGGCCAGATGAGGAGAAATGTACAAAAGGAGCAAAAACTTATATTGTTGTTCTTGAAAACTGATAAACGTGTAAAACGCTTCCAGTGCTTCATGAGCAACTGCAGCTGATCACTTGTAACTTGTTCTTCTATCAATTAAGTCCTGTTCCAAACATTGGCCAAAGAGTCATAGTCAAAGGCAGGAGCCAGGCTACGTAAAACTGATCTGACAAAGCGATAAACTTGCTTTAGAAATGCGGGATAAGAGCAAAGTTTCAGAAAGTGAGTCTGCAGCATCTTCATTTAAGGTAGAAGCATCTAGTGCACGTACATAGTGACGCGCCTGATGGTAAGCAAGCCAGTTACCTGATTGCAGACCCCCCCCCCCTTCCTGGAGCTGTTCAAAGGACTTCATAGATCTGTCATCTGTCACCATGTCATAAACATAAATCAAACCATGACATGACCAATGTTTTAAATACAACTTGGTCCCATCAGGATCCAAATTCTTATTACTCCAGAGAGGGAGCGACACAGTAGAGGAAGATGAAAGTTTCAGCTGCTTACAAATCCATCTCCAACCTTGGCGCATAGTTTTTAAAATATGATGTGCTGTAGTAGTCATCAATCGCGTAGGGTGTGCAGTATGAAGATAGTACAATAAGTGCGTTGCTGCTAACAATTGATGTTCCAGTTGAAGAGGGGTAAAATGAGCTGTTCCTTTTATCCAGTCTACTAGATGCCTCACAATGCAAGCCACATTATAACGTCTCAAATCAGGCAGTTTTAAGCCTATCTTCTCAAAGGGGAGAGTTGAGATAGAGACTCTAGGCCTTTTATTATGCCAAAGAAATTTGTTAAGACACTTCTGAAAGAGAGCCACATTCCGGTTAATAAGGTACATAGGAACAGCCTGCAAGACATAGAGCCATTTCGGGAATAACACCATTTTATATAAGGCTATTCTGCCCATGAGGGATAGTGGCAATGGTGCCCATAGAGCAAAAACATCCAAAGTCTTTTTGAGCAAAACTGTGTAGTTTTCCTGATAGGCCTCTGTCATCGTACTGGTCAAATAAACTCCCAAATATTTCATTTTATGCTGCACCTTCTTCAATGGAAATGGGTCATCCCAGTCAGCATACTGATACCCTCCCAGGGCCATGGCCTCAGATTTACTAAGATTAAGAGAGAAACCAGACACCACACCATGAGAGTGTACCAGGAACAAAGGCCTGTGTTCTTACACACACAGACCCAGCCCGATCACTGAGGACAGTGATCGGGCTGGGTCTGGGTGTGTAAGAACACACAGCACGTCATCTGTAAATGCTGTGGGAGCTCAGAGAGGTAATAAATCCTTGGAGACGGGGGAGGTTCTGTGGGATTGGAGAACAGTGGATGTGGTCCCTCTTCACAAAAATGGTGATAGGGAAGAAGCTGGAAACTACAGGCTGGTAAGCCTCACTTTGGTTATTGGAAAAGTAATGGAAGTGATGCTGAAGGAAAGGATAGTGAATTTCCTGGAATCCAATAAGTTGCAAGATCTGAGACAACATGGTTTTACCAAAGGTAAATAGTGCCAAATGAATCTCATTGAATTCTTTGACTGGTTGACCGGGGGATTGAATCAATGACATGCAATAGATGTAATATACTTAGATTTCAGGAAAGCCTTTGACACGGTTCCTCACAGGAGGCTCTTGAATAAACTTGACAGGCTGAAGATAGGACCCAATGTGGTGAACTGGATTAGGAACTGGTTGACAGACAGACGCCAGAGGGTGGTGGATAATGGAATTTGCTTGGATGAGGGAAAGGTGAGTAGCGGAGTGCCTCAGGGATTGGTGCTGGGGCCGATTCTGTTCAATATATTTGTGAGCGACATTGTCGAAGGGTTACATGGTAAAGTTTGCCTTTTTGCGGATGATACCAAGATTTGTATCAGAGTGGATACCCTGGAGGGAGTGAAAAATATGAAAAAGGATCTGCAGAAGCTAGAAGAATGGTCTAATGTTTGGCAATTAAAATTCAATGCAAAGAAATGCAAAGTGATGCACTTAGGGAGTAGAAATCCACGGGAGACATGTATGTTAGGCGGTGAGATTCTGATATGTTCAGGCAGGGAGAGGGATCTTGGGGTGATAGTATCTGAGGATCTGAAGGCGACGAAACAGTGTGACAAGGCGGTGGCCATAGCCAGAAGGATGCTAGGCTGTGACCAGCAGAAGAAAGGAGGTGTTGATGCCCCTGTACAAGTCGTCGGTGAGGCCCCACTTGGAGTATTGTGTTCAGTTTTGGAGGCCGTATCTTGCTAAGGATGTAAAAAGAATTGTGGCGGTGCAAAGAAAAGCTACAAAAATGGTATGGGAGGCATGCTGACCTGAACATGTGTACCCTGGAAGAAAGGAGAAACAGGGGTGATATGATACAGATGTTCAAATATTTGAAAGGTTTTAATCCGCAAACAAATCTTTTCCGGAGATGGGAAGGCAGTAGAACTAGAGAGCAAGAAATGAGGTTGAAGGGGGGTAGAGTCAAGAAAAATGTCGGGAAGTATTTTTTCACAGAGAGAGTGATGGATACTTGGAATGCCCTCCCGCGTGAGGTGGTGGAGATGAAAACGGTAACGGAATTCAAAAATGCGTGGGATAAACATAAAGGAATCCTGTTCAGAAGGAATGGATCCTTTGAAGCTTAGCAGAGATTGGGTGGCAGCACCGGTGGTTGGGAGGCGGGGCAAGTATTGGGCAGACGTTTACGGTCTATACCCCAAAAATGGCAAGGATAAATTAAGGTCAGGTATACATATAAAGTAGCACATATGAGTTTATCTTGTTGGTCAGACTGGATGGACCATACAGATCTTTTTCTGCCGTCATCTACTATGTATGTTACTATCCGCCTTATTTTCGAAAGAGAAAGACACCCATATTTCGACCCAAATCGAGAGATGGGCGTCTTTCTCCCATGGGCGCCCAAATCGGTATAATCGAAAGCCGATTTTGGGCGTCTTCAACTGCAATCTGTCACGGAAACGGCCAAAGTCGACGGGGGCGTGTCGGAGGCGTAGTGAAGGGGGGCATGTTTATCGGCTGAGGAGAGATGGGCGTTCTCGACCGATAATCGAAAAAAGAAAGGTGTTTTTAGCGCGAATTTAGGTCACTTTTTTTGGACCCATTTTTTTCACAAAAAAGTCCCCAAAAAGTGCCCTAAATGACCAGATGACCACCGGAGGGAATCGGGGATGACTACCCCTGACTCCCCCAGTGGTCACTAACCCCCTCCCACCAAAAAAAAAAACAACAACTTTAACAACTTTTTTTCCCAGCCTGTATGCCAGCCTCAAATACCATCACTGCAGGTCCCAAGGAGCAGTTGTTAGTGGGTGCAGTGGACTTCAGCCAGGTGGACCCAGACCCATCCCCACCTACTTGTTACACTTATGGTGGTAAATGGGAGCCCTCCAAACCGCCCCCCAAAACCCACTGTACCCTCATCTAGGTGCCCCCCTTTAGCCATAAGTGCAATGGTAATGGTGTAGAGTTGTGGGGAGTGGGTTTTGGGGGGCTCAGCACCCAAGGGAAGGGAGCTATGGACTTGGGAGGTATTTTACTTTTTTTTTACTTGTTACATGTGCCCCCTAGGGTGCCCGGTTGGTGTCCTGGCATGTGAAGGGGACCAGTGCACTACAAATTCTGGCCCCTCCCACGACCCAATGCTTTGGATTTGTTCGTTTTTGAGCTGGGCACCTTTGGTTTCCATTATCACTGAAAAACGATACCGCCCAGCTCAAATCAGCACACATCCGATGCATTTGCCCAGCACAAACCGTATTATCGGAAAAAACATGGACGCTCATTTTTTTTCGAAAATACGGTTTGTCCCGCCCCTTCACGTACCCGTTCATGGAGATAGACGCCCATGGAGATGGGCGTTCGCGTTCGATTATGCCCCTCCACGTTACTTTACCACTTCCCTCCTAATAGTAAGGTCACTGACCTCTGAATCTGCCCACAGTGCAATCAACAGGGGCTCCAAAGCTAACACAAAAAGCAAGGGTGACAGAGGGCACCCCTGATGGGTACCCTCTGCTAAATGGAAATAATCCAAGACAGGGGCGTAGCCAGACACCCAATTGTGGGTGGGTCTGGGCCCAAGATGGGTGGGCAGAACCATGCCCCATCCCACAGGTGATCTGGTCTCTCCTTCTCTCACCTGCATGCCATATGGTCTCTCAAACACACACCCCTCCCCTGCATACCTTTTAAATAGCATATTTTCATCGGCAACATGCAGCTACTAATACACACTGCTCATGTTGGCCCCACAGCCTTCCCTCTGATGCAACTTCCTGTTTCTGCATAGGCAGGAATACATCAGAGGAAAGGCTGTGGTGCTGGTGTGAGCAGTATGCATCAGTCGCTGCTCACTGCAGGTGAAGATCTGCTATTTACAAGGTATACAGGAGGGACAGTTGTTGGGAGTTTTTGGATGGTGGGACTTTGGGATCCCTGCCAGCCACATCATAGATGTGCTGCTACTAGGTGGGCCTGAGCCTAAAGTGGGTGGGCCTGGGCCCACCCGAGCCCACCCTTGGCTACGCCACTGATCCAAGAGCCCCCCATTGACTAGCCTGGCCGAGAGAGGGTTAGTATATAGAAGTTTTATCATGTCCAAAAAGGGACCCCCAAATCCATATTTATCCAATAAAAGAAACAATAGTCCCAATTTACACAGTCAAATGCCTTTTGGGTGTCTAGACAGATTAAAAGAGCAGGAACGTTTTCAGTAGCGCAATGTCCCATAGCCACCATAACCTTACAGACATTCTAGACTGCCTGACGGGATTGTACAAAGCCCATATGATCCTAATGGTCTGGCAGTAGGCCCAACACCCAAGTCGCTAAGATCTTAGCCATCAGCTTCACCTCAAAAGTGAGCAGAGAGATAGGTCTATACGAGTCCAGCTGAGTGGGGTCACAACCAAGCATAGGCAATACCACTATAATTCTACAGTTTGCATGAACTGGAAAAGCAGCAGTATCACAAACTCGTCCAAGGTATGTCTCCAATGGTAACGAAACATGATCCTGGAAAAGCTTATAAAATTTGGCACTTAGTCCATCAGGGCCTGAAGTCTTTGCCAAAAAGGCCTGAAGGATCTCCAAAGCTGAAATCAGCACTTGCAAATTCCCAGCCACCTGTGGGTCTATCCTAGGCAAAGCCAAAGTAAAGACATATGACTGAACAGTTTCAAGTGAAACTGAGGTTTGCTGATAGAAGCGAGCAAAATATCGGGAAAACAAATGTATCAGCTGGTCTTTATTAGACTAAAATTTTCCTTGATGGCGTAGACCTTTACAAAACCAGGGACCCTCCCAGGGATGGACTAAGTGAGCTAGCAGTCTCCCAGCCCGATTCCCATGTCTATTTATCTTATGTTTATAATACACAAGGGACTTAATGATCTGGTCATGAACTAGAGAACTGAGGGCCACCCTAGCTGCTTGTAGATTGTCTTTAACCGTCATAGAAGGACACCTAACCCACTCCCTCTTACATCGGTCAACCTGGCATTCCAAATACAACAGTTCTTTGGCCTGTTTCCATCTCCTAGCAGCCACATAGGCAATGGTTTCCCCTCTCAAAAAAGCCTTCACTGTTTCCTAAAATAATATAGGGTCTGAAGCATGGTGCTCATTATCTGCCAAATAATGTTACCACTTCTGGACAAGGTAAGCTCTAAAGGAAGAATCCCAGTACAAATATGATAGAAAATACCAAAGTCTAGCACCCCGCTCATCCAATTCACCCTGTAGATCAACTCGGATAAGGAAGTGATCTGAGAGCACTGGGAGATATAATATACAATCAATGCGAGACATGACTGAATGTGTGGTAGCAATATGGGTAAAATCTTTGTCTAGAGGATGAAAAATCCTCCAGAGATCCACCAAATCTAGGACTTTGCAAAAATGTTGAAGACCCTGACTAGGTCTAAGGTCAATAGGGCCCCTACTACCCTTCTTATCTATAGAAGGATCCATTGCAATATTGAAATCCCCCAGAGCTAGAAGATGCAAGTGTAGATATGGCGCCACAACTTTAATCAATGTCTGAAAAAAGGAGAGAGCAAAAACATTAGCGGCATAGACATTCAGAATGACCAGCTCTGTGAATAATCAAATGGACCAACATATATCAACCCTCCCTTCACATCAGCACCTTATGAATCCAATATGGTTAATCAAGAGTGCCACCCTTGCAGTATGGGTAGTGCCAGATGAATAATGTACTGCCCCTCCCAGCTACGCTTCAATTTTTGATGTTCCTCATTGTTTAGGTGGGTTTTCTGAAGACAGGCAAGATGAACACGCTTTTTCTTTAGTTCTTGTAAGATCTTTGTCCTCTTAATGAGTGAATTAATACCCACCATATTCCAAGAACAAACCTTCAGGGAGGTCCCCACTGCACAATGGTAATACTCATCTTGAACATGAAAAACAGATTTTCCGTGGTCCCCCAGTGCCCAGCCTCCACCAGGTCCCCTCCCCCCCCATCATACCACAGACCATTAGCATGACACACCATACTCACATTCATTCACACAAGCAAACCTGAAGTACAACTTCCAACCCCCAAAACAACCGTCCCACCCAACCTCCCCAAAATTCTCCAACACCCTATCACACATACCCAGAAAAGAGACTCCCCTGTGAGCCAAACCCCCGCCAATCAAAGCTCATACTCACAATCATCCCCCAAACATACCATCCCCAAATCTGGCTCCACATTATACAGCTACAAGCAAGCCCAAGGCAAAACTGTAAAGTTACCACTAGCCAGGTCACAACACTGCAAGTCCCAAGCCATCAATTTAGTCCCTCAGTAAGTTCCTCAGATAATTTCCACATTCTGTTGAAGGAGATGATGAAATAGCCAAGCCACATGCCACAGGCCTCTGGTAGAGGCTAGAGAGAAAATTGATTAATCTGAGCTATAAAGTCCGGCTCCTTATCTGATGTGGATGGAGAGAGCAAGCTGTTTTCCACAGAGTGAGTCCAAAAAGGCCTGTGCCTCCACAGGGGTGTCATAGAAAACAGTTTGGCCTTCATGAATCACTCGAAGGCAGACTGGATAAAGAAGTGTGAAGCAGATCTGGTGTTTACATAATGCTGTGCATATTACACTGAATTCATGATGGCGGGATGCAACCGCAACTGAATAGTCTTGAAAGCACAGAATCTTATGATTGTCCACTTGCAAAGTTTTACCTGCCCTTAGCCCCCGCAATATTTCAACTTTGTGGGCAAAGTTCAGAACCCTTAAGATCATCATAGGCAGTCTGGAACCTTTGGGCCCACAGGCCCCCAGCCAGTGAGCTCGCGCAATCTGAAATGGTACGTGGTGTGCAACTAAGTGCAGACTTTGTGATAGCGAGTTGTCCAAATAGTTCAACAGGTCTTCCTCCTGAATACTCACCAGAATGCCCACCAAGCACAGGTTGTTACGTCTAGCCCGGTTTTCCAGGCTAGACGTAACAACCCCCAGGGCCTTAAACTGTTTTTTGTCCCCCAGGGCCTTAAACTGTTTATCTGTAGCATCTTGCCTAGTCCTCCACCACGCCTGTTCGCTGCTGCACTTCATCAAGTTCCTGGCCCAGACTATCCAAGCGTTCATGAGCATCTTTAATTTTTTCAATGAATTGTTGTAATTTTTTTTGTCAAGAGCAATCTCTACAGCTGCTTTCACTTTTGAAATTATTTTCACAGTTCATTCCGAGCTCACCAAGGGGCTTGCAGTGCCATCTTGGTTTTCACATTTCGTCTCCTATCTTGGCCCTTGAGCATGCCTTTCGCAGCCATAAGATCCAGAAAAATGCCCCAAGGAGCACAAACACACGAGGTAAGGGTTCCAGGAGATAGCCAGCTACATGGGATGGGCATTCAATAGGAGAATTCAAATAATTTGTAGATTTTTAAGGAGGGAAGCGGGGAGCAGTGCTGTTCAGCATCTGCTCTGCCTCATGGCTCCACCAGAAGCTCTAGTAAGTTTTACTAAACATAAACATAGTTGGTGACTCCAGATTTTCCTTCAGTCAGGCTGAGAGTGAGGAGGTACACTGCTTTTCAATGTAGCATCCCCAGGAGGGGGGATTATGCTACCTGTAGTACTTCATAAAAAGACTTTTGCCATATCTTGAAGACTGAGTAGAGCAAGGAACGAAGGATAAAGAGAGGCAATAACAGCCACAGTACAGAGGCAATAGCAGCCACATGAACTGTCCACTCACAGGCCTTCCTCTTTCTCCTGTAACAAACTGGTGGGCATGGACAAGGAACAGCTAATTGCACTCTTTGAGTACTTTGGAGGTGTGATTGAGTATGTCTGTTATAAACTGTGTTGTATCCCATTCCTTCCACCCCCAGCCCAGCTTAATTATTCTTAATCACATAATCCATTGGATTGCCAGGGAGGGTGCCACTCAACCCACCATGATTCACATTTTCTACCATGTCAGAGAAGTCAGGCAGATAGTTTTCCATTCCATTCATTCTCATGCATCTGGATCTGCTCAATGAATGCATCAAGGGGTGGAAACTCATCCTCCAATACAGCTAGAATAAAATCAGCTGATTGGAGGTGGGTCCATGCTGCTTATCCCAGGGATAAGCAGTGGATTTCCTCAAAGTCATCTTAAAATGATGTATGGACCTTTCCTCAACCTTTTATAAGAACACTAGTAAAAAAGCCCCATTTCTGATGCAAATGAAACGGGGGCTAGCAATGTTTTCTTCTGTGTGCATGTGGGAGTGTGTGTGTCCCTGCCCTCTGGCCTCTCTCCCCTCCCCCCTCTGAGTCCTTCACTGTTACAGAGCCAGCGATTTGATTTCATGCTCTGCTGTTTTCCTTCACTGACTGTGTTACAGAGAGGGCGGGGCAGACACTCATAGGGAAACCGGATATCTCGCCCCCTTCACACTTCCGGCTGGAGGCTTCATAGAATGTTGGTGTTGCCTTTTATATAGAGAGATAAGATTTGTGTTTTCATAAGTTAAACTTCAGAGTTCAACTTTTTGATTGGATTCTGCTATATTGTCTTTTCAGGTGTCTTTGGGGGAAATTCAGACATAGATGTCATATCTAAAAATGCCCCTTGTGCACTTGACTTGCCCAAAGTCACAAGGAATAGCAGTGGGAATTGAACCCATGTTGCCAGGATCAAAGCCCGCTGCACTAACCATTAAGCCACTCCTCCTCTGTTTTGGACATCTTGAATTTGGACGTCTTTTGTTTGAAAATGGACCAAAAAAAAGGACGTCCAAATCACAAGACGTCCATAGCATTTTCGAACACAAAAGATAGACGTATATCTTTTTTGAAAATGACCTTCTTTCCTGTTCAGAATTTGGACGTTTTTGTAAAACGTCCAAATTCTGATTTAGACATTCTATCGAAAATGCCCTCCACGTCATGCTAGAGGTGCATTAGCATTTTTAATGTGTGCAAACCGTGTAGAAACCCATAATATTTCTTTGGGCGTCTATACGGTTAGCACGCACTAAAAATGCTAACACACCTTTGTAAATAGGGCCCTTAATCTTATTGCCTGCCGACTGAATGTTAAAGTAATAATAAGGGATAGGGAAAAAAGAAGGATGTGTGAAATTAATACATAATATTCTGTGCAGATTCTGTCTGATTTGGGATTTCAATCTACCTCTTAAACTGAGAGTGTTTAGATCGATTAATGGAGATTACGTCAATAGAATGAGTAATAATATCAGCACGATTTAATAATATCCTAGGGTGAAGAATAAATTCCATAGTTGGGGGGTGGGGAACGATGTGTAGAAAAAAATAAAAGTTGGAATAGAAGAAGTATTCCAAGTATGATTAAAAAGAGAACCCCACCTACCCCAAAGAAGTATCCACATCAAATACAATCCTATACAATTCATAGGAAAAAAAATAAAACACTTCTCTGAACGTAAAAATATTAACAATCTGCAAAATAATTAAAACATTTAAAATTAAATTTATGTTTACAACAGTGCCTAGGTCAGAGTAACACCCAAGTTGCTCACTTGTTGTTCATTATTATTTAATATGATTTTATTGTGATCCACCATAGAGTTAATATATTTTAAGCCATAGATGGAATATCAAATATGATTACATGAATAAATGAAAGTGCATTCTTCAGACTCTATAGCACAGGAGGGGTTGCATTCCCTGCACGGCAAACCTATAAACTTTTTTAATGTAAAAGAATAATATGACAAACTCATTCCATCTCCCCTCAGGAGGTGTTTATTTCTCCATATCCAACTGACAATAAAAAATATATATTTCTTTCTGAGACTGGGATTAATCCAGCGTTAATCCACAAGCCTCCTAATTGTGCTACTATTGCTTTTTTTTTTTAATCTCCTCCTTAGCTTCCTTGTGGGGGAGGAAAAGAGGGTCTTGGGGGGAGGGGTAAAGTAGAGGTCAAATGCATTCATTATGTTACCAGCCAACAAAATATGAATCGAACTGCAGGGAACTAAATTAAATATACTGCTTCCCCTTGTACATGTCATAAACTATTGATTTAAAACAAGAGGGAGATCAGCCGTAGAGTGAGATACAAAGGCAATCATGGGCTGCTGTTCTGCTCCAGGAGAAGGACAGGGTGCTGACAGCTAACTCACTGCTGGTTCAGGCTATGGTCCTGAGTAATGAGTTAAAAAATGTGGGGAGAGAACACTAGATTTTTATGAACTTTTATTATATACAAGGATAGCATAGAAGTAATAATCCATGATGGGGTTTGTGTTTGTAAAAATGAAAGCATACTGCCAGTCCACACCCTTCCTTTTATAAGCGTTTCCTCATGCGAGGACTTGGCTCAGAAATGACAGGATGCTTTATTCCAAACTGAGTTGCACATAGTTGATATCAGTGGTATAACTAGAAGTCATATTTTGGGTGGGCCAATGGTTTGAATAGGTAGACACGACACATTTCCTCTCTGCCTCTCCCCCTGGGTCCCCCACTTAACTTAAAAATTAAATACCTTAGCTGGTGGTGATCCCACCATAACCCCAGTCAGAAAACCGTGGCAGTTCCTCCAGCTACTGACGCTGGCACCTTATGCATGCTCAGTTTTCAGAGCACTGCCTCTGACTACCACTGTTGTCTGACAGGGGTTATAGCAGGCTGTGAATGTCTTCAGTTGGCAGAACTTGAGAATTCCTGCCAGCTACACCAATGGTGCATCACTGCTGGGTGGGCCTAAGCTGCACGTGGACTGGCCCAGCCGTTCCCAGGCACACTCGTGTCTAAACCACTGGTTGATAAGTCAGACAAGAATTATCCTTTAAGAGTAGTTCTCAATCCAATCCTCAGGATCAATTTGTCCAGTTCATGTGTTTCTGCTTCCACAGTTAATAAGCATATGATATATTTGTATACAATCGCGGCAGAAGTGGTGTAGCCATGGCTGGGCCATAAATGGTACATCTTTAATGTGGCTGGTGGGGCTCCACAATCCCTGCCAGCTGAAGACTCCCAGTATCTCTCCCTCTCCTCCCCCACAGGTGCTCTGGCATCTCAGACTCAACTCCACCCTCCACCATACCTTTTTAAACCTTCAGTGCTTCACCAGCAGTGAACAGCGACTCATTCCTGCTGCTTGCGCCAGCCCTGAGCCTTCCCTCTGATGCAAATTCCTGTTTCTGCATAGGAAGGACCAGGCCATAATGAAGTCTCTGAATTGGTGCAAGCAGCGGGTGTTAGCCACTACTTGCTGCCGGCAAAGCAGTGAAGGGTTGAAAATATACAGGAGAGGTGGATCAGTCATCAGGGTGGGGGGAGTAGAGGGAGAGATCCTGAGCCGGGAGTGGGTTTCTCCCTTTGGGCTCTAGCTATGCCTCTGCAAAGCAGTACCTGCAAATATATCTCTAGCATATGCATTGTTTATGGATATCCTGAAGGCTAGGCTAACTAGGTATGCCCCACAGTCTGGGATAGCAGTGATATCTTCCTATTTTGAAGGATTATATTGTCAGAGCATGTGTTTTCTGAAATATAGTTATCCCAAAGCTTTATAGAATAGTTACATTTATGTGCCAAACTGCTGATTTGAGGCACTAGCATTTACACCAGCCATAGACATGGCGTAATTGGTGGCGTCTAAAGTTTGGCATGTGTCTGCAGAATTACGCTTGTATTCTTTAACCGATGTGGTGCGTAACTCTGCCATTATATAATACTAGCTTAGCGCCTAGTTTTTTGGCACCTAATTTTGGTATCATTTATACTATACAATTCCCCACCCCCCCACCCCCATCGGAGAGGGCAATTCAATAATAGGGCACCATAAGTTAGGTCCCTGGATGCAGTGCACTGAGTGCTAATTCTATAATGACTAGAATAGTATTGTAAATTGGCATCTGCACAGTGTCCAGAAAAAGTAGGACCCCTAACATTTTTCCAAATAACCCAAAAACATTCTATTGCAGTAGCTTGCTGTTACACAGAGATGCTCAGTACCATGCTTCTGTCCACTGTCCTCAGGTGACTGTTCTATCCCAATCAGATCATGCATTCCTCCTGTCTAGTAGATGAAGGCAGGCCTGGAGAGAAGTGGGGTACATAATTATTTCAGACACTCTCCCTGCGATTGTGGGTACCAACCAAGGAGGCCCACAAATCTTATCTCATACTTGTATCGATGTAAATCTGACTTGTTACCAACTTAACATCCAAAGATGAAGAGCAGATGCCATTTGGAATTCCAGCATGTCTTTCTGCTGGCAGACAGTGTAGAAATGCAGGGAACATTCAGGCAACCGTGACAGTTTGGTTCTTGGCCTGACAGGCCTCAGTTCCACAAAAGATGATAACACTGGGGACACCCCTACAGTAGAGAAGAGGTTTGCCCCAGAACCCAGGAAACCTCTTGCTCCAAACAAAGTTGATTATTTTGAAAGGGATCACTGACAGATAAAAGGAAGAGTTTGGAGTATTACAGTGTTATTCAATGCTGTACAACCTCAGGACAAAAAGACTATCAATGGTTTTGCGTATATTTTCAGTAAAGAGAGTTGAAGCACCTCGTATCTCTTAAGTAATTCTTTGAAGTGACTTCTATATCAAGGCCTTGAAAGGAAATCTCTTCCTTCATAGAGAACCTACTATCTTGGATATGTGTGTATGCTGAGAGTTAAGAAGGGAGAGGACCAGGAAGAAATAACTGTTCTGTGGGGCCCTGGTGTGTGAATCTGACAATGTTGCCCGACAAATGAAACACGCCCTTACAACTGTAATTACTCAAACCTTACAATCATACTCTTCCCTTTGGGAACAGGTGTAGTAGCTAGGACTGAATAGACTCAAGACAGAAAAACTGAGACTGCCCCCCCCCCCCCATAACATCATCGCTCCCAAGGTAGTGGGGACAGGGGAGGTCAGGGAGACATTTCTCAAAGCTGACATATTACAATTAATAAATTCTAAATCAATCAATCTATCTATATATCTCTCTCTATATATACCTTTGTTACCTGAGGATTGCTTTAGTCTTAATGTCCCTCTTCAGCTTTTCTGGGTTTTTTTTTTTAACTCTCTCCAGGCTATCCTGGCCTTTTGACATTTCTTTCTTCTCTATGTCCACCATCCATCTTTCTTGTACACTTTTATCTGTCCTGTCCATCATCTCCCCTCTTTGTCCCTGTCCCCATAATCCCTCCAAAGCAAGCATCTTTCACATGCCTCTGTCCTCCCCCCATGTCCAGTTTCTCTGCTGTCTCTTCTCATCTTCCTGTGATCGCTCCTGACTCCTCACCCACACTCTGTGGTCTGGCATATCTCTCTCTCTCTCTCCTTCTATTGGTTCAGTGTCTCTCCCCCTATTTCTCTCCTGGTCCAGTCTCTCTCTCTGCTCTCTACTGCCCCCAACATGGTCCAGCATCTCTTCCCTTCTCCTTTACTCTAGGTCTCTCTCATTCTCTATTTGGGGATGGGATTTGATATATCACCTTTCTGTGATTATAATCAAAGTGCTTTACATATTATATACAGACTTGCCCAGACTCACAAGGAGCTGCAGTGGGAATCAAACCCGGTTCCCCTAGTTCTCAGGGCACTGCACTAACCATTAGGCTACTATTCTTTCTGCTCACCCCCCCCCCCCCCCCAAGTCCAGCATCTCTCCCTGTCTCTTCCCCCTCCATGATCTGGTATCTTTCCCCCCTCCCATCCCCATGTGGGTTCAGCCTCTGTCTACCTCCCCCACTGCTCCTGCAAATGCTGCGGCAGGTCACTGAAAACTGCTCTTTTTCCAGTGGAGTCTTTCCTCTGTGGTGTCCCGCCTCTCTCATTCAATTTCCTGTGGGCAGGTTGCAGCAGAGGAAAAGCTCCACCATGAAAGTTGTCAGTGCTGCCTCTGCTGTGACCCACCGCAGTGTTTGCAGGAGCACAAGGGGTGGGAGAAGAGATGCCATACCCAGGCGAGTAGTGATTTTACAAAGCTACATGGAGAAAAAAAAAGGGCAGCATCCCCCGGCAGTATCCACATATAAGTGCTAGCAATTTTATATAGAAGTGGTGATTTTGCAACTTCTATGTATAAATGCCATTATATATAGTTAGCCAATTTCACAAATGTACACACAGAAGTGGTGGCAATTGGGCTGTCAAAGTGTTTTTAAACATTAGAGGCTGAAATAAAAACTGGGGAATTAAAGACAATTTCTCCTCTTACTCCCTTCATTTAAAGCCCTGGCTGAAATGAGCTTCATTCCTTTAAACTGAGAATTTCATAAGAACTCACTTTCAACGGAAGACCTTCTCAAGGAAGAACAAAGGTTAATCCAAATCTTATCCCGCCATCCTCAATCACCATTATTAGTTCTGATTCTGAAGAGTACATAACGCAATGGAAATTACTGCAGCATATGGTTAGCACTCTGTACTTCATATGTTATCCATCAAATTATGGATCCCACCACATGTTCCCATTGCAGCTGGGGAGGGGGGAGAGAGAGAGAGAGAAGGATCCAGACTATTTTGGCAGAGCACGCTCCTAATCTGTCTTCCCAGCAAACAGCTTTGCAATTACTTCTGGAATTAGAGGCTGTGATGTCTCAGCTTTTCTCTTGCCCAGTCAGCTGCAATTTAAAGGAAAAGGTACACGAAAGGGAATGGGAAGAGTGCAAACATTCCCAACCAACAAGAAGGAATGAGACAGCCCATTGTGTTACCAGGTGTTTCAGCAATTGACTGACTGCAGCAAATATAAGTTTAGGATTGAGTGACTGCAGCAAATATAAGGATACTTGTGACTACCTCTGGACTTCTCCCTGCCTGTAAACATTTTCATATACTTACTTACTTAGGTGCGCTGAAAAATGGCCTGTGGTAGTGTAGATGTGTGTTTTGGGCACGCACAGAATCATTTTTCAGCACACCTGCAAAAAATGCCTTTTTCTAATTTTTGCCAAATATGGACATGCGGCAAAATGAAAATTGCTGCACGTTCATTTTGGGTCTGAGACCTTAACGCCAGCCATTGACCTAGCAGTAAAGTCTCACACAGTAACCAGGCAGTAATTACCTACATGCGTCAAATGCCACTTAGCGTGTGCCCAATACGTGCATCCAAAAATAAAAATTATTTTTCAGATGAGCGTATCAGATGCACGCCAAAAGTGAAATTACCGCAAGATCCACATGGTAGCTGGGCGGTAACTTCATTTTGGTGCGCGTGGGGCACGTGTAGATGCTTACGTGGCTTAGTAAAAGGGCCCCTCATTTATTTATTACATTTATATCCCACTTTTATCCAAGGTGGGTAACAATATTCACATACATAATTTTACATAGATGTCACATACATAGACTTCGACAATCGTCACATACATAGTTTTAGCTAAGTGGCAGTTACAATTATATGGAGAGGACACCTAGTTGCCTGTGTTATATACATAGTCTTCACTTATATGGACATATAGAGACAAATATAGTCTTCAATTGGTTTTAGTTGTAATTATGATTGATTATCTTGATTCTTGAAGTATTTTAATGCAAGCTTCACGAGTACCATCAGACATGAGATTGGAGGGGCATTACAATAATCTGTTGAAAGAATTCATAAAAATGGAGGGTTTTCCTCGGACAAGTTGAGATCTTATGGTCACAGGAAGTCTCCTCTTACCATACAGTCATCGATGGATCCTTACTCTATTAAATGAAAATGAGTGGGTTGATATTCAATGCAATTTAACTGGCCAGAAATACTCCTGTCTGGTTAAATAGCCTGTTAAGAACCTAAGAATAGCCATACTAGATCAGACCAGTGGTCCATCTAGCCCAGTATCCTGCTTCCAGCAGTGGCCAATTCAGGTCACAAATACCTGACAGAATCCCAAAAGCAAGATTCATGCTACTGACCCTAGGGACAAGCAGTGGCTTTCCCCATGTCTATCTCAATAGCAGGCTATGAACTTTTCCCCCAGGAACTTGTCCAAACCTTTTTTAAACCCAGATACACTAACCACTGATACCACATACTATGGTGACAAGTTGCAGAGCTTAACTATTCATTGAGTAAAAAAATATTTCCTCCTGTTTGTTTTAAAAGTAGTACCATGTAACTTCGTTGAGTGTCCCACAGTCTTTGAACTTTTTGAAAGAGTAAAAAATTGGTTTATGTTTACCCGTTTTACTCCACTCAGTACTTTGTAGAGTAGACCTCTATTGTATTCCCCCTCAGCTGCCTCTTTAACCTTTCCTCATATAAGAGGAGTTCCATCCCCTTAATCATGTTGGTTGCCCTTGTTTGAACCTTTTCCAATTCTGCTATATCTGTTTAAGGTACGATGACCAGAATTGCACACAGTACTCAAGGTGTGGTCGCACCATGGAGCGATACAGAGGCATTATAATATTCTTTGTCTTATTTTCTATCCTTTACCTACTAATTCCTAGACTTATGTTTGCTTTTTTGGCTGCCGCCACACACTGGGCAGAAGATTTCAGAGCTAACCGCTAATTGTCAATGGTACTTAACCGGCAGCTGAAAATAGCGCCAAACTTCAAACCAGCTATTTTGGGGGTGTGGCAGAGCACTTAGGGGTCTTTTTACTAAGCCGTGGTAAAAAGTGGCTTGTGGTAGTGTAGGCGCGGGTTTTGGGTGGGCTGAAATATTTTTCAGGGCACGTACCAAAAATGCCTTTTTTTTCCCCAAAAATGGATGTGCGGCAAAATCAAACTTGCCACATGTCCATTTTGGGTGTCTAACCTTAACGCCAGCCATAGACCTAGCGGTAAGGAATCTGCACAGTAACTGAAAAAAATTGATATGACAGATGAAGTTCTGTACAAGCAAGAAGTGGTTATGATCTTGAAAATGATAATGGACCAGAAACTTTGAATAATAAGGTGGATGTTTTTGTGGATGATTAATGTTGAGATTATTGTTTTTCCCAGAGTTCCAGGTATGACTCCTAAAGTTTTCCTCAGAAATATTTCCTTAATTATTACTTCGAACGGAGTGAAGCCTGTGAAAACTGGGATTGCTTTAATCAGTGGGATTTGAATTAGAGTCTTGAGTATATGTATCGTTAAATAATTTCTGGTTTTTAAAAGAGAGAGAATGTAATCAGATGTATTATTTTTAACTAAAACCTGGACAATAAGTATGTTCTCAATGAAATGAATTGACTATACGCCGTATTTGGTCTTGAGGAAGCCAACCAGATGATCAATGCGGAATAATGTATTAGATGAGTAATATCTGGGGATAATTTATTTATTTATTTATTGCATTTGTATCCCACATTTATCCCACTTCTTTGCAGGCTTACAATTCTTCAAGGGTGATGGAGGTAGAAGAGAACATACAATTGGTTTAACAGAGGGTTTTGGGTTACATGGTGGTGAAATACATGATGATTTTAGAGCAAAAGACATTAAAGAGCATTTCTGGATATATTAGAGATACATGAAATACATGATAGTTTTAAAGCAGAAGACATTAGAGAACATTTCTGGATGTATTAGAGATAGTGCAGTTATACGTGTTGATCTTTATGATATATGTTGTCAAAGAGATAAGTTTTCAGTAGTTTGCGGAAGTTGGTCAATTCATAGACCGTTTTCAGGTTGCGTGGCAGCGCATTCCAGAGCTGTATGCTTGTATACGAAAAGGTTGATGCATGCATTGATTTGTATTTCAAGCCTTTGCACTTGGGAGGATGAAGGTTAAGGAATGTGCGAGAAGATGTTTTTGCGTTTCTGGGTGGTAGTTCTATTAGATCTGCCATATATGCTGGGGCGTCACCATGGATGATTTTATGGACTAGGGTACAAAGTTTGAATGTGATGCGTTCTTTGAGTGGGAGCCAGTGCAGTTTTTCACGTAGGGGTTGAGCGCTTTCATATTTTGGTTTGCCGAATATTAGTCTAGCTGCCGTGTTCTAGGCTGTCTGGAGTTTTTTTAAATATTTGCTCTTTGCAGCCAGCTTAAAGTGAGTTGCAATAGTCCAGATGACTAAGTACCAATGATTGTACCAGGTTGCGGAAGACACTCCGTAGAAAAAATGGTCTGATTCTTTTTAATTTCCACATTGATTGAAACATCTTTTTAGTTATGTTTTTTGCGTGATTCTCAAGTGTTAGGTGTCGGTCGAAGGTGACTCCAAGAATTTTGAGGGTACCCGAGATTGGTAGACTTTGTTTAGGTGTGTTGATGGTGGTGAATTCAGTCTTGTTGTATTGCGAGGTGAGTACTAGGGTTTTTTCTGTTTTTTTTTTCTGTTTACTATTTAATTGACCTCCTTGTCTTATTTCACTCTCCCTATTTTTCTTCACTTTGTGGTCTAAGAAAGAGAAAGATTGTATATAATCCATATATCTAGTTGGGATTATTTTCTTCTTATATTGTATTAATGTGCAATCATCTCTGTATTACTGTTTGCAAGTGACCCTTGTAAAATGAAAAATTATAAATAAATGATTAAAAAAAAAGGAATCTGCACAGTAACAACTTATGCATGTCAATTGCCACTTGGCGCACGTCCACTACGCGCGGCAGAAAATAAAAAAGTTTCAGACGCTCATAGCGGATGCATGCCTAAAATGAAATTACCGCAAGAGCCATATGGTAGTCGGGTGGTAAGTTCATTTTGGCGTACGTAGACGCTTATGCGGCTTAGTAAAAGAGGCCCTTAACTGGCCCAGATTAACTGCGTAAATGGGAGCGAATAAAAGTCAGTCCTGTTTTTATGCAGTAACCCACAGCCAGTTAAATGCTAAATATCAGGCTTAACTAGCTATGTGTTAGCCAGATCCACAAAACTGGATATTCAATTGCGAAGCCCAAACAGGGCCCTGTATTGAATATCTGGGAATAACACCGGTGACAGTCAGTAAAACACTGAGTGCCACAAGTTGAATATCGACCCCAGTATGGCAATCAGCTGATTTGCGGATCACATCAGTCTTAAGGCATTGCAGTGGCCCCCATCCTGTTTCAAGTGACTTTGTGATTAGAGTGGCAGGCTACCAGGGAAGTCAGGTTTCAAATCATGTTTCTTCCATTGATAATGATTCTGAGCCCGGTATTATTATAAAAAGGCAGATTTAGGGTCCTATATTTAGCAACTAAGATTTAATGCTAAAAAATGCAGGGTCATGCACTTGGGTCGCAAGAATCCGAGGGAACGGTACAGTATAGGGGGTGAATTGCTTCAGTATATGAAGGAAGAGCGGGACTTGGGGTGATTGTGTCTGATGACCTTAAAGCTTCCAAACAGGTAGAAAAAGTGATGGTCAAAGCCAGAAGGATGCTTGGGTGCATAAAAAGAGGGATGAACAGCAGGAAAAAGGAGGTGATAGTGCCATTGTATAAGTCTCTGGTGAGGCCTCATTTAGAGTACTGTATGCAGTTCTGGAGACCGCACCTATAGAAAGATATAAACAGGATGGAGTCAGTCCAGAGGGCGGCTACAAAATTAGTAAGCGGTCTTGAACACAAAAAATATAGTGACAGGCTTATGAACCACAACATGTATATGCTGGGAGAGAGGAGATGTGATAGAGATGTTTAAATATCTCAAGGGCATTAATGTACAGGAAGTGAGCCTTTTTCAACTGAAGGAAAGCTCTGGAACGAGGGGGCATACGATGACTAAGAGGGAATGGTTTAGGAGTAATCTAAGAAAGTATTATTTCACAGAAAGGGTGGTGGGAGCGTGGAATGGCTTCCCGGTGGAGGTTGTGGAGTCGAGGACTGTGTTATAATTTAAAAAGGCATGGGATAAGCATGTGGGATCACTTAGGAAAAGGAAGAGTTAGAGATTACAAAGGATGGGCAGACTGGATGGGCCATTTGGCCTTTATCTGCCATCATGTTTTCTTTTTGTTACATCTGTACCCCATGCTTTCCCACTTATGGCAGGCTCAATATGGCTTACATGGGGCAATGGAGGGTTAAGTGACTTGCCCAGAGTCACAAGGAGCTGTCTGTGCCTGAAGTGGGACTTGAACTCAGTTCTTCAGAACCAAAAGCAACCACCCTAACCACTAGGCCACTCCTCCACTCTATGAATCCTGTTTGTTTTTTGCTTTTTATACTTATGATCTTGCACCAGATTATTCAAGCTCATTTCTATTACTGTATGTTCCACATCATCAATTGTGTTTGGCAGACAAAGTCCAAATAGTCCTGTCAGCACAAAGTCATTTAGTTTTCAGGAAACTAGAAACAAAACTATTCCCAGAATGAGCCATGACCTGTGTGGAATTCTTTGTCCAAATAACTGTGTAGTGTGACTCTTTATAGATAGTTTTGGCATTACAGTCATGCATATTTATTTGCTTCATTAGCTACAGTATGCTCTGTAGAGGGCAGTTCTGTCACCTAGGCATTGATATTTCCGCATGGGTTATGCACGTTGAGAATTCTAGCATATAAGCATGTTTATGCCAGCATGCCAACAAAGCACTGTCCTACTTAACTTAAGGGGCAGATGATCAAAACTCTGGCGCTATTCAGAATAGCACTATAAAAATAGCACCAGAACACAGCAGAAGAACAACACCCTAATGCTCAAAGCTTTGAGCATTAGAGGACTTGGAGGGAGGATTGTTCTTGGCGCATGCACAGAAGAGTTCAGCATAAGCTGCTTTCCTGCCCCGAAGTGGTACCTCTAGACCACCAGGGATAGTAGAGTAAGGGAAGGGGAGGTGACGGGGGGGAGCCAAGTGGCAGAATAGTAAGATACTGCTGTTGTTTCTCCGTTTTCACCGGGGATTATATAGAGGTTCTCCTGCTTAGTCTTTGAATTTCTCTCTCATTTTAAACGTATATCTTTGATATCTTTATGTTTCTCACTGCGCAATAGGAAACGCATTTCTGCTTCTTTTTCTCCTGTGTTGCACCACATCCATAGTCTGGCTTTTTAGGGAGTTCAGTTTTATCCAAACGTTTCTAGTATTTCTACTCTCTGGTTTCTTTGTTCACCCTCTGGTCTCTCCTTATCCCGTCACAGACCTACCCTTCTCCCGTCTCGCCGGATCTGTCACCCACCGATGACAGGGGGAAGTGAAGGGGTGACAAGGGAGGGGAAAATGCGACAGGGGGCGGGACAAGGTGTGGCAAGGGGCTGGACGAAGGCACGAAAGGGGCGGGGATGAGGGTGTGAAAGTGGGTAGGGCATGGGCGGGGCAAGTGTCCTCTTTTTTTGAGGACAAAAAATGGTAACTCTAAGTGCAGGGCAACTGTGTTCAAGTCCCACAGCAGCTTGTGGTGACCTGGTAAGTTACTTAGTTCTCCATTAACACAGGTACAAAAATCTTAGATTCATCTGAGTCCACTAGCGGAAAAGAAAGTATCTGTATAGAATATGTATACCACTTTGGTTGTACCATATTACCAATGCCCAGTTATTTACCTCTGTGCTTACTCACATTCCCATTTTTCAAACGTTACTGGATACATTTAACTACATTAGGAATATGCATGGCCAAATACTATTGCATATCACCATGAATGATGATGAATATCATAGGAATAATTCACTCACATCATTAATTTCTGTAAAAGATTCCACACAGTTTCACTTATCCCGATAAAAGACCAAACAAAAGACCGTATCAATTATCAAAAAGGTGGAGAAAAAGACCTCAGCACACAAAAAAAGCTCTATAGCAAAATGCCAGAGTTACAAACCAGCCATCACTGGTCTAAAAAAACCTTCCACCTATCAAATAACGTTTTGAACAGTGGCGTAGCCAAGGGTGGGCCTGGGTGGGCCCAGGCCCACCCAGTAGCAGTGTGGCTGGCAGGGATTCCCAAGCCCCACCAGCTGAAAACTCCCAACAACTGTCCCTCATGCATACCTTGTAAACAGCAGATGGCATGCAGGTGAGACAAGAAGAGACCAAATCACCTGTGGGATAGGGAGGGGTTCTTCTGCCCACCTATCTTGGGTCGAGGCCCACTCAAAGTTGGGGCTCTGGCTACGCCCCTGGTTTTGAAGACTGCTAAGGTCGTCTAACAGGAGCTTTCCCCCTCATGCAACTGAGGCGAAACGAGGATTCCTTGTTGGGTTTTTCTTGTGGTGCTATGTAGTTGTTGAATTTTGGATTGCCATATAAGACCCTTTTTATATTGTTTTGCATAGTGATTTTGTGCTTGAATTCCTGTTGAGGTCCACGGCAGTTTTTGCTTTTTTCCGATATTGTTATATGATAGGTTTTTTTTTAGACCAATGATGGCTGGTCTGTAGCTCTGTCATTTTGCTATAGAGCTTTTTTGGTGCACTGAGTTCTTTTTTCTTCACTTTTTGATAATTGATAAGGCCTTGTGTTTGATCTCTTATCAGGATAAGTGAAATTGTGTGACAGTTTTACAGAAATTAATGGTGCGAGCTTCTTATGTGAATTTCTGGCTCAAGTGTTTTTGATATAGGAATAATTCATCCATGAAAAACCACAATATAGCAGGGTTCTCATTCCAAGCCTCAGGACATACCCAGCCAGTCAGGTTTTCAGGATGCCCACAATCAAAATGCATGAGATATGCATACACTGTCTCCACTGTAGACAAATGTATCTCATGCAAATGTATTTGTGGGTATCTTAAAAACCAGACTGGCTTGATATATCCCGAGGACTGGTTTGAGAACCCCTGCATAATGGTGAATATATTTACATGCTGTAGTGGGAGGATAAGAGTTAGACTCATGTATCAAATCTACTGCCTACTGCACTGAAGCAGAGACATATTGTACCAACAGCGCACTTCAGGTGGACACGTACAGTCAGTCAGTCTTTTAATAAAACAGTTTCAAGCTTCAGTGCACAGCTGTCGCATCTCAGACCTTTCAGTTTGTTTTGCTGAAGTTAGGTTAAACGCAGCCTCATCTCACACCACAGTTATTTAAGTCAGAAAGCATATCTAGGGTGCATACTGCTCGACACTGATACTACAAAACAGTGTGAAAGGAGACAGTGTGTCAAGGTAATGTCCTTCTAATAATGCCATAGCACTACAGTGCTACAGAAAGTGTCTCACAGGTAGAGGTGCTGCATACCAAAGAGAGCAATGTGGTTCAATTCTAATGGGGTGATGGGTAATGTTTCGTCAGTTGCTTAGAAGTACATTCCTTGCACAGTATAGGGACAATATTCTATGCTTGCATTGTGGGAGAGGGGAGAGGGAGTAACTGCGCTTTAAGAGAGGGTAATTTTATAACAGAACGCCTGGGGTAAGAGGATGAGTATGTGCCTAGTTAGGTTCTATTTTATAAAGGCACATAACCCCAAATTCTATAAATAGTACCTAAAGTCAGATGCAAAAATGTGCACGCAGTTAGATAATAGGGTCATTTACGCATGTAACATAGCTAAATGGCTCTAAATTGGCACTTAATTGGAGATAAGTGCAAATAATTGCCGTTTTCAAGCACTAATTGGCACTAATTAGCAGTTGTGTGCATAACTGACATAGGTGTCCTTTTACCAAGCTACGGTAAAAAGTGGTCTGTGGTAGCATAGGTGTGTGTATTGGGTGCGCGCCGGGCCATTTTTTATCGCATCTACAAAAAAAATGGCTTTTTTTTATGGGACGGGAAAAGGGCCTGCGGTAAAAATGAAATCAGCTCGTGTCCAAAACCGGCCTGAGCCCTTAACACCACCCATTGATCTAGCAGTAAAGGCTCATGCACTACATGCACGGTGACCGGTCGCATGCGCCAACTGCCAGTTACCACTGGAACCGGTGCACGTGGGAGGAAATAAATAATTCATCCACGTGTTATGGGCATGCACCAAATTTGAAATTACCACCAGGAGGGCGTGCTGACCTGGCGGTAGTCTCATTTGGGCACACGCTGCACGCACGTAGAGCTTACCGCAGCTTAGCAAAAGGGCTCCCTAGGCCCTTATTCTGTATACTGTGTGCCTATCTTCGCTTGCATCAACCGCAAAATGGGCATTAACATAGAAAGGGCATGGATTTGTCAAGGGTGTTCTGACTCTTCCTGTGTGCACTTTATAAATAATTCTGTTTACTTATAAATCTTTTTATACCGTCTCCTTGGCAAGAAGCTATTCAAGATGATTTACAATAATAAAATCAACAATCAATAAAAATCAAATCATAAGCACATATTACATTAAAATGCAATAAAACATTAACCAACATATCCTCTTAAAAACAGATATGACTTTAAAGCCTTCCTAGAATAGCATTTACATGCCAAACTGCTGATTTTAGGCACTGGCATTTCTGCCAGCCACCTGGCGTACATAGTCGAGCCCAAAGTTCGGTGTAACTGCACATTTGCGCTAGTATTTTATAACAGATGTGGTGCAAAACTAGAATACTAGCTTAGCTCCCTTTGCAGAATTCTCCCCTTAGGCATTTGTATGTGTATAAAAATAGTAGTGTAAGTGACAGAAATCTTGCCTATCATGCAGGTGTATAAATTTTTCTCTAAATACAAGCAGGCCATATTCTCATATGATGGTGACATCATCCATGTCGCCTGGTGTGGAGCGCTTTTAAAGCATATATGATTTTAAGAGCATGTACTAGCATCCCCACCGCACAAATGCGAGTGCCTTCCCACCACTGAGGGATTCAGTCTCCGAGAAGCATCAGCACCGAGATGAGAACTCCCCCTCTATCATAGAGGTGCTAATGTGAGGGTCTCCATGGTGCGTCCGCACCTTGAGTATTGCGTTCAGTTCTGGTAACTGTATCTCAAAAAAAGATATAGTGGAATTAGAAAAGGTTCAAAGAAGAGCGATCAAAATGATAAAGGGGATGGAACTCCTCTCGTTTGAGGAAAGGCTAAAGAGGTTAGGGCTCTTCAGCTTAGAAAAGAGACGGATGAGGGAGATATGACTGAGGTCTACAAAATTCTGAGTGGTGTAGAACGAATAGAAGTAAATCGATTTTTTACTCATTTCAAAAGTAGAAAGACTAGGGGACACTCAAGGAAGATACATTGAAATACTTTTAAAACAAATAAGAGGAAATATTTTTTCACTCAACGAATAGTTAAGCTCTGGAACTCTTTGATGGAGGAGGTGGTAACAGCAGTTAGCGTATCTGGATTTTAAAAAGGTTTGGCAAAATTCCTGGAGGACAAGTCCATAGTCTGCTATTGAGACAGACATGGGAAGCAACTGCTTGCCCTGGGATTTGTAGTATGGAGTGTTGCCATGATTTGGGTTTCTGCCAGGTACTTGTGACCTGGCTTGGCCACTGTTTGGAAAACAGAATACTGGGCTACATGGACCATTGGTCTGACCCAGTATGGCTACTCTTATGTTCTTATGAACTTTCAGTGCTATGTACAGTGGGGGAAATAAGTATTTGATCCCTTGCTGATTTTGTAAGTTTGCCCACTGACAAAGACATGAGCAGCCCATAATTGAAGGGTAGGTTATTGGTAACAGTGAGAGATAGCACATCACAAATTAAATCCGGAAAATCACATTGTGGAAAGTATATGAATTTATTTGCATTCTGCAGAGGGAAATAAGTATTTAATCCCTCTGGCAAACAAGACCTAATACTTGGTGGCAAAACCCTTGTTGGCAAGCACAGCGGTCAGACGTCTTCTGTAGTTGATGATGAGGTTTGCACACATGTCAGGAGGAATTTTGGTCCACTCCTCTTTGCAGATCATCTCTAAATCATTAAGAGTTCTGGGCTGTCGCTTGGCAACTCGCATCTTCAGCTCCCTCCATAAGTTTTCAATGGGATTAAGGTCTGGTGACTGGCTAGGCCACTCCATGACCCTAATGTGCTTCTTCCTGAGCCACTCCTTTGTTGCCTTGGCTGTATGTTTTGGGTCATTGTCGTGCTGGAAGACCCAGCCACGACCCATTTTTAAGGCCCTGGCGGAGGGAAGGAGGTTGTCACTCAGAATTGTACGGTACATGGCCCCATCCATTCTCCCATTGATGCGGTGAAGTAGTCCTGTGCCCTTAGCAGAGAAACACCCCCAAAACATAACATTTCCACCTCCATGCTTGACAGTGGGGACGGTGTTCTTTGGGTCATAGGCAGCATTTCTCTTCCTCCAAACACGGCGAGTTGAGTTCATGCCAAAGAGCTCAATTTTTGTCTCATCTGACCACAGCACCTTCTCCCAATCACTCTCGGCATCATCCAGGTGTTCACTGGCAAACTTCAGACGGGCCGTCACATGTGCCTTCCGGAGCAGGGGGACCTTGCGGGCACTGCAGGATTGCAATCCGTTATGTCGTAATGTCTTACCAATGGTTTTCGTGGTGACAGTGGTCCCAGCTGCCTTGAGATCATTGACAAGTTCCCCCCTTGTAGTTGTAGGCTGATTTCTAACCTTCCTCATGATCAAGGATACCCCACGAGGTGAGATTTTGCGTGGAGCCCCAGATCTTTGTCGATTGACAGTCATTTTGTACTTCTTCCATTTTCTTACTATGGCACCAACAGTTGTCTCCTTCTCGCCCAGCGTCTTACTGATGGTTTTGTAGCCCATTCCAGCCTTGTGCAGGTGTATGATCTTGTCCCTGACATCCTTAGACAGCTCCTTGCTCTTGGCCATTTTGTAGAGGTTAGAGTCTGACTGATTCACTGAGTCTGTGGACAGGTGTCTTTCATACAGGTGACCATTGCCGACAGCTGTCTGTCATGCAGGTAACGAGTTGATTTGGAGCATCTACCTGGTCTGTAGGGGCCAGATCTCTTACTGGTTGGTGGGGGATCAAATACTTATTTCCCTCTGCAGAATGCAAATAAATTCATATACTTTCCACAATGTGATTTTCCGGATTTAATTTGTGATGTGCTATCTCTCACTGTTACCAATAACCTACCCTTCAATTATGGGCTGCTCATGTCTTTGTCAGTGGGCAAACTTACAAAATCAGCAAGGGATCAAATACTTATTTCCCCCACTGTATATAATAGCGCTTAGTGTGGGGGGTTTTTCAACACCAATTTTTTGGTGCTCTTTATAGAATTTGGTCCATTATCAGGCTTATTTTCAAAAGAGAAGGGTGCCCATCTTTCGACACAAATCGAGAGATGGGCGTTCTTCTCTCAAGGTCACCCAAATCGGCATAATCAAAAGCCGATTTTGGGCATCCCCGACTGCTTCCCATCGTGGGGACGACCAAAGTTCACGGGGGCGTGTCAGAGGCATAGCAAAGGCGGGACTGGAGCGTGCCTAACACATGGGCTTCCTCGAGCGATAATGGAAAAAAGAAGGGCGTCCCTGATGAGCACTTGGCCGACTCTACTTGGTCCATTTTTTCTTACGACCAAGCCTCAAAAAGGTGCCCGAACTGACCAGCTGACCACCGGAGGGAATCGGATATGACCTCCCCTGACTTCCCCAGTGGTGAGTAACCCCCTCCCACCCTGAAAAAAACAACTTAAAATTTTATTTTTGACAGCCTCAAATATCATACTCAGGTCCATCGCAGCAGTATGCAGGTCCCTGGAAGGGGGAGGTGTGTGTGCGTCCGCAGAGGCATGGCGAAGGCGTGGATGTCTTTCTTTCAAACATTTTGGACGTCCTGAACTGCCTCCCCCCCACAGGGACGGCCACATTTCAAGGGAGTGGAGTGGAGGAGTGGCCTAGTGGTTAGAGCATTGGTCTTGCAATCCAGAGGTGGTCGGTTGAAATCCCACTGCTGCTACTTGCAATCCCAAATCCAAATAAATAAAGGGGGTGTCGGAGGCATAGCAAAGGCATGGAATAGCAAAGGCATGGAATCCTTCTCACAGAAACATCCACATTTTGGGCGTCCTCAACTGCCCGTCGCAGGGACAGAGGCATAGCGAAGGCGCCTAACACTTGGATGTCCTTCACCCATACTCAAAAATAAAAAAGACGTCCCTGACGAGCACTTGGATGTTTTCACCTGGACTTGTGTTTTTTAAAGGTTGTAGATGGCTATTATACACACAGCTTGTCTGCGTGTAAGAAGCCGTCTTTGGCATGCGCAGAGCATCCACTCATAATGTTTGGCTGCTCTGCACTGGCTTCCCCTCCTTAGGAAGGAAATCATGTGCAAATGATCTAACAGCGAGCAGCTCATTTGCATGCAATTTCCTTCATGCATGCCCGTTCCTTTGCAACCATCTCTAAGGTCGACCTAAATGTTGAGATTTGGGCGTCCCCGACCGTATAATCGAAACAAAAGATGGACGCCCATCTTGTTTCGATAATACGGGTTTCCCCGCCCCTTTGCAGAGACGTCCTGCGAGGACGCCCTCATGAAAACTTGGGCACCCCATTTGATTATGCCCCTCCACGTGTCCACATAGGCTTGAAAATTACTTAAGAAATTATTATTTTAAATGCCTGTGCTTAACATTTTGGGATCATGGCATATATTGTAATTTTATATTGGTGGGTTAGCTATTGGATATTTTCTGTAGCTTTAGTAGAAAGGGATTAATTTATTTTATGGAGATTATTTGCTGGCTTTCTGTAGGGAATTTATTATTATTATTTTTTAAATCTCCACTTCAACAGGGAAGGCAAACTGATTATACTCTTTAATGTCCCAGCACTTTTGAGCTATTAGTTTCCTCCCTCATGACCAAAACTCTCACCCACCCCATTTTCCAAATCTTGCTATATAGATCTACTCATCAATAAGCTCAATTGAATTTGGTAGAAGTGTTTGCTATTGGTGGGAAGCAAATCTCAAATTTTAGTTATTTGTTAAAAAAGAACAATTAATTATATTTTTAGAGGCTTTCATTTGTAAAAATTTAAAGCTACAAGGTAAGCCTACAGAAAAGAGTACACTAGATTCCAAACATCAGCCTATGGATTCTATATAGCACATCTAGAGATCAGTACCGAAATCCAAGCGTATTCTATAACAACACACATAACTCAATTGCCTTAACAAACTAATCAGCAATGACAACAACTCTTAACCAGCAATAATGAGCACTAATTGGCAATAATTAGAATTTATGCACACAACTCGCTAAGCAGATTCTGCAATGCAGTGCACCTAACTTGCAACACACACAAGCAAAAAGGGGTGTGGTTATGGGTGGAGAAATGGGTGTTTCATGAGCGTTCTGAAATTTACGTGTGTAGTTATAGAATATGGCCCAGTGTGCTGAAATCTATGTGCCAGCATTTATGCCATGTTTTTGTTTATATAAATTGAGGCACGTAGTTTCAGGCGCTATCAACAAAGCATATTCTACATACTGTGCCTAAATCTAGGCACTGCCTATAGAATATGCTTAGTCGGCATTGATTTCCATGCCAAATTTTTAGGCGCCATATTGTGACAAAGCTAGCACTTGGGGCCCCCCAGAGAAGCACCTAATCCCTGAACTACGGTTCCCAGAAGCCCTTGCAAGCAGGAGAAAGGAGGGTAGCCCCAAAAGGGTGGAACGGATTTCCAACCCCAGCAGGGGGAGCAGTGGCTCAGTGCTAGGGGAGCCAGTTACTCCCTTCCCCACTAGAGGGAGAAGGGGAGGTGAAGCTCAGTCCCTTAGCTGCATCCCCGGTATATAATTCCCTCCAGCTGTGAGAGGGGGGGAGATTTTCTGGGTGGCTCCCAGCCAGGAGGGAGAGGAAACTGATTGAGAGAGAATCTGCCATGGAGTAGGTGGAGGATGGACAGGGCCTGCCACTGGAGCTTCCCTGGGCGGGGAGGGAAGAGTAAGCTGCCATGGAGTGTGGGAATGTAAATGTAGCCCTGTCCAGCACATGAAGGCAGTGTGAGAGGCCACAGGGTGTGGTGCTGTGAGGTAGGAGGAAAGCTGCTAGCCCTGTTTGGTACAGGGTCCTCCTGGGTGCTGTGAAGAGGACAGGGGCATGAGGTATTGGTTTCCTTTGAAGAGACTGTTTGTGAAAGGGTTGAATTATTGGGATGTAAGGAACAGCAGGCTGAACTTTGAGCCCTTCTGAAGGAGAGGGGAGGTAGTGCAAAGGAAGTGGGCCTGAACTGTTAAGGAACTGAATGTTGGCTGGAGTTTTGAACCCGGCCTGAACCCTGTTTGTGAACTGCATTTCAATTTTGAGAGTGGAACTGAATTGAGAATAAAGCACTTTAGTCCTAAGTCCGTATGGCAGTCTGGTTCTTTGCTGGAAACCTGTGAGCCTAACAGGGCTGCCGGCCCCAACCCAGAGTAGAGGAAGCGGGCCCCTTTACATTATACAGAATCTTCCCCCAGACACATAAAACATATTTTTGAAGTTTAATGTTACAAGATAAACCACTGTATACCCCAATAACAGATGAAGAAGCAAGCAGGAATACACACTGGGAATCAGAACAGGGGGTTAGATCTCACTTAAAAGAGGCCAGCTGTGTATATTGACTTGCATAACAGCTGAGAAAAAGGTAGGGACTTTGGTTGGTCTTTTTCTCTTTGCTTCAGTAGGGACAAACATAACTGAAGTATGCCTGGGAAACATTGTGTCACCAAAGCCGCTGCCCCTATTACAGCTTCTGCCTTTATTCAGACTGAAAGCAAGATCCAAGGCAAGGAACGGGTTCCATATGCAAGACATCTGCAGGTTGAATCCCTGGTGAAAGAGGTGGAGGAACTGAGATATGTAGTTTTGCCTGGTGGCTTGAATTGGAACAGTAGGAGTGGTTTTAGTTTTAGCTCCTACTGACAAAAAGAAGAAACAATTGTAATATGGGCAGATTATATACAGGTCCATATTCAAAGTGATTTAACTGGCCAGAAATGTCTCCTGGCTGATTAAATCGCCAGTTCAGAGCTAAGCACTAATCTTCAGTGGCACTTACCTGGTTACTACCACTAAAAATAACCAGTTAGTGCTGAACTGAAAACCAACTATTTTGGAGGTGTTTATGGGCCAGAGTTGTCATGTGGCTGGTTAAGTGCTAATATGCAGCACTGAGGGGCCTTTTACAAAGGTGCGGGAGGGTTAACATGCAGGTAGCATGCGCCAAATCGGCACTACCGCCAGGGTAGCATGTGCACCCGATGGTAATTATGAGTTTGGCGCACGCCGAATCCCACAGTAGAAAATATTTTTCTACCGCGAAGGGCATTCTCAGTGGTAATCTGCAGCACGCTTATGTTGGCACGCGCTGCATGGTTACTGTGCGAGTAGCATGTGAGCCCTTACCTCTAAGTCAATGGCTGGTTGTAAGAGGTCAGGCAGTAAATAGGCACTCGCTAGTTTGAATTTTTGTGCACGCCCATTTTCCAGTCCACTAAAAAATTGCCTTTTTCCCAGCGAAGGTAAAAAGTGGCCCAGTGTGCGACCAAGAGATGCGTTTACACTACCACAGGCCACTTTTTACCATGGCTTTGTAAAAGGACCCCTTAACTGGCCAGGTTAACCTCATAGATAGAACCACATAAAAGTCAGTCTTATCTTTATGTGGTAACCTATAGTCAATTAAGTGCCAAATATTTCACTTAACCAGCTATGTGTAGCCTGTTCTGGAAACCTGAAAATTCAATGCAAGTGCCTGGACATTGCCCAACATTGAATTTCCAGGTTTAAAGCTAGCAGTGGTTATTCAAATGCTGACCACCGCTGGATGAATATCGGGCCCATAGACTTTATTGGACTACATCAGCAGATAAGAACATAAGAATAGCCATACTGGGTCAGACCAATGGTCCATCTAGCCCAGTGTCCTGCTTCCAGCAGTGGCCAATTCAGGTCACAAGTACCTGACAGAATCCCAGATAGTAGCAAGGATGAGGATGATTTGGTCAATCTAGTCTGCCTAGTTGCCTTTGCCTACACTGCTGTAGCTAAAGATATCTTCCAGCTGTCAGCCTCACAATCGAGAGACTGTTCTTCATCCACATCAGTTTTCTCCCATTTTTGGTTCTCTACCATTCTGTTAAACTTCATGTCCTTGAAGATGAAAAAAAAAAGCCTCATAGATTTGAATTTCAACTTATCTGCTTATTTTATAAGTCCAAACAATAATAATAGCAAGGGATTCACATTTTAAAGGGCAAAAAAAGGAAGATTTACAATACATTTTTTTGCATATTTCTTAAGAAAAACACTTGAAAAGAAAGATTGGAGACTTGCAGAGCAGTGAGTAATACAGAAGCACGATCGGTACTATTACAGATTCTTCAAAGAATAAATCAGAAAAAAAAAAGTCACAGAGATTTAAATTCTCATCTCTCAACAACCATTGGGGATTGTCGGTCCTAGCTGGCACATTTAAAAAGCAGACAATTGGAGCTTTTTAAGTAACATTAAATGCCAAAGTAGCAAATACTCTAGATCCTGTGATGTACTACCCCTCTCTCTTCAAGGAGTCTCACCAGCTATGCTCCGCGTGGTAAAAACACTCTTTGTTTTCATTAAATAATGTAACAAGGGGCTCCCTGGAGCCCCCACCAACACATTGCTGATTAGAATTAAAGTGGTCTGTACCATTATAATCCAAATCCACAGGACTGGCATGTGGCCTTAGTATGCACAATAAATTGTTGAAATGTTCTGAGATAACAGTTGTAAAGGCAAGACTGAAATAAAATGAAGGGAAAAATCTGCTCATCCTGTGGAACTTATGAACAGAATGACGACCCACCCATACATTTATCTAGCCATGAATGATTATTCAGTTACACATTTTTTTTGTTACAGATCTGTGATATCTTTTATTTGCTAGGTGACGATACAGAAGAACATCTGAGAACACATCACAATTGCACCTGATGATGGGACCAGTGTGGTCTCCAAACCCCTGTTCACCATCATCTTTAGTTAAACCAAACAAAGCCCTCATTACATGATTCAAATTCAGTTTTTTTCTGAGCCTGTTATAGCTATTAGCACTCTGTGTATCCACATGATCTGCTTTGGTTATTGGGCTTATCTCTTGATAATGACCAGAGTCTCCTGAAGATCTCTGCAGCAAATCCTTTAATTAGTACTGACCACATAATCTGCCCATGCAGTAGCCTTCTCCTCTCTAGCACTTGATCATGTGCGGTGTGCAATTCTTAGCAATTTAACAACATAGACACTTTTTATGGTTCTTGTGGATATTTCAATGAATATCACTTTCCAGAATCATAGTTAACTAGGATTCATTGCACTGTACCTTTCTGAGGGGAGAAAGAAAATTAAAACCGAGCAACCGCTAAGTCTCGGCAGCCTTGAACCTGTCAAACTGTACATATTGTGAAGGGCATTCCAGAAAAGGCTACAAGAAGAGATTATGAATCTTTGAATCATTTACTCCATCTTTAATTTGGCCCCCTTTAAAAGAAAAGTTTTCTGAAGCACCACTCATTATGCTTTAGAGCTACTTTAAAGAAAGAACTTTGCACTAGTATGCAGTCATCAAGTACAGAAACAGACTCAGGAGGTTGGTTTTAATGCTATTTATATCAGAATAAACCCAGTTTATTAGTATCGTCAATCATGGGGTTCTGCAATTCACCATTGAGAAGCTTGGCTGAGAATGACTCTGTCTACTGTGCCTGCAGGAATGGATGGGGGGGGGGGGAGGGAGAAATTATGGGATGCATTATCTTCCATCCCATTTCAAACTTCTAATTGAAAACAACAATAAAGTGCAGTTTATGGCTTTTAAAAGAAATGAGGGATACTAATGTAATAATTGAAAGTTCTAGAAGAGTTTTTTTTTAATATAATTTGTTTCATTATCTGTGTTGTCCATGACTGAGCAGTTCCCTGTTAACTCTGATTCTTCTCTGCTTCCTGCTATGAGTAGAGTTATTTGGGATTTCCCCATATACACATGTAATTCTTCCCAGCTCTAAAATCTCAGGTGAAAGACACATAAAAGAAAGGCAATTCTATAACTGGGCACCCACATTTATGTGCCACTTCTCATGTAAATGCAAGGGGGTGTACACTGGGGCAGAGATTGGGCGGACAGTGGGCAGTAAGTTTAAGTGTCCCTATGCCACATTTAGATACCACAGATATTCATTTATTTGGGGCTCAATATTCAGCTGGTGGTAATCAACGTTTTGCTGACCGCCGCCAGAGTTAAACCTGGAAATTCACTGCCAGGCCATGTCTGGATACTGTCATTGAATTTCTGGGTTTCTGGAGCCAGCTAATGCATAGACGGTTAAGTGCGATATTCAGCACTTAACCATCTATGGCAGGCCTTCTCAACCCAGTCCTCGGGGCACACGAGGTCCCATCAGGTTTTCTGGATATCCACAATGAATATGCAAGAGATAGATTGGCATACCAAGGAGGAAGTGCATGCCAATCTATCTCATGCGTATTCACTGAAACTATTACTACCTATACTGGGTTTTAACACAGAAACGATTTATAATCTCAAACTCCTACCCACTCCTATCCTACCTGAAATAATATTTGACCATCTCTCTGACCTCGTGCAACTTTCTTTAAATCAGTCACCTTACTTTCTAACTCTTCTTACTCTCTTACCTATCTATATGTTACATCTTAGCTTTACCCTTCACTATCAATTAAAATGTTTTATTACGTATTGTGTTGACATTGTAAGTAGTATACAATGCCATATTTTGGGTTGTTATTTGAATATTTTTACTGCTGTAATTGCTTATAGCTTATGTTTGATCTATTCTTACTGTACACCGTCTTGAGTGAATTCCTTCAAAAAGGCGGTAAGTAAACCCTAATAATAAATAAACATATATAGAAATCTAAACAAAATTGTAATAATAACACATGCTTTGGTTAATACAAAAGAAACTTTAAAAAAAGTTATAACATAAAATACAGACTACCCCTACCACACTCCCTCAGTCCCATAGAGACAAAAATCCAGGAGATACACTATAACTCCAGTATTTATCATAGCACCAACCGTAATGTGAGTCTAAAAAGGAAACGTTCAGCTTTCTTCATTCAAGGGCAGCATACTTGTACAAAAAAGCCACAAACACTGCTTGTCATAGAGAATCAGCTCCACCTTCACCTCTTCCATACAGTTTCAAATCATTCTGGCTTTATCCAGATACCACATTTCCCCAGCAACAATGCCAGGAAGTTGGGCATAAGGAAGCCCTGTTAGGACAAACAGAGGAGCACACCATTCAATGCACAGCTAGTCTTCAAAAGAAAAATCCCAGTTTGCAGTGCCGCAGTTAGGTGTAAGCGCCGTAGTCCAGGAAACATGCAGGAAAGAGTGTCCTCAACTGAATTCCAACAGGACTGGACTCGACAGATCTATGTTTCACTAAAGTATAGCGTCATCAGGATTCCAAGCAGAAAATTTCTTCACAACCACTAAACCAGGGTAAATAGCTCACAAATGACCAAAATGCATATTCGCTGTGGATATCCTGAAAATCTGACAGGACTTGGTGTGCCTCAAGGATTGGGTAAGAAGCGCTGGGCTATGGGTTTCCGCATATAGATAGGACACACCTTTATGCGGTCCTATTTATGTATTTATGACTGGTTAAGTGATGAATATTGGTGCTTAAGCGACCACGTGTCAACTCCACCCTCAGAATGATGCACTAACCGGTTATTTTCAGTGGCACTAACTAGTTACTCTAGTATTCTATAATGGAATCCAGGCACCCAGATACCGAATAGGCACTCAACGTGTGGTATTTGTCCCATAGGTTTGTTTTTGTGGGGTTTTTTTTGTAATTAGCTCCATGTGTGTGTGTGTTTAATAACCTTCACTAGTGGCATGCTTAAGCAACTCAGCAGCACTCACCAGTCCTAAGCAAGGGCTAGAGGGAAGTGTCCTCCAAGGATATCCCTCAGTAGCTTTCTGTGGCCAGCAGCAGTTGATATAGTAGCAGCATCTATCTTGTCTCCTCTAGTCTCTCTGTGGACAGACTTGAACACAAGTCTCCCTGTGAGTTCATTTGTATACCAGCTGGCATCCTAGTGAAATTTATCAGATGATGTTTATGTGCTGCCCCCCTCCCCTGCCCTATCCCCATATCCCAGTTAGCGGCAATATTCGGTCCACTAAGGGGCAGATGATCAAAAGCCCCGCGCTGTTGCAAACAGCGCTCTAAAAATAGTGCTGGAACAGCGCGGGGCTTTATCGCACCGATGATCAGAGATAATGCATGCAAATTTAAGCAGTGCAATTATCTCTGATCATGGGGTAGAAGTGCGGGCGAATTGTGCCGAGCATGCGCTCAGCACAATCCTCCCGCACTTGTTTGACAGGTCTGGGCTGTCAAAATCCCAAACCTGTCAAACACAGGGGCTGGAGGTCCATGGGACCACCAGGCCTTGACTACCCCTGCCCCGAGCAAGGCAAAACGGGGGCTGGAGGTCTAGCGGACCTCCGGTCCCCCCAACGATCCCACCCCCCCCCCAGGTTCAGGGAGGGCTGGAGATCCGGTGGGTCTCCAGCCCCCCCAAATCCCCTGAAAATGGTCCCTGCCTGGTGGTCCGGTGGTCCAGTGGCCGCCCCCCCCCCCCCCCCGCAGCCTGCCTCCCTCCTCTTCCTTCGACGCCGCAAAATGGCAGTGCCCAGCCCGGCCCAGTGCATCCTCCAACCAAGGTAGGGGGGCGGGCAGAGAGGGAGGGTGGGATTGGATGGCAGAGCGGATCCTTGTCAATGCTGGGGGTTGGGTTGGGGGGGCGGCGGTCCAGCGGACCACCAGCCCCCCTGTCGCTGGGGGGGGCAGTGGTGGCCTCGGCCACTGGACCACCCGACCACCAGGCAGGGACCATTTTTGGGGGGTTGGGGGGGCTGGAGACTCACCGGATCTCTGGCCCTCCCTGAACCTAGGGGGGTGGGATCATCGGGACGGACCAGAGGTCCGCCGGACCTCCAGTCCCCTGTCGCTGGGGGGGTGGTTTGCGTCGTTGGGGGAAATGGGGGCCTGCCAGCATGCAAATGCATGCTGGACAGGGCTCACCATTCCTCCCCAATGATCTTCAAACCCTAACGCCAGCTCGGAGCTGGCCTAGGGTTTGCCACGGCCAGTGACCCAATACTTGACACGCTGGTCGCTGATCATTGGGGATGAATGCGTTAAGCGCTGATTACTTGCACTAAGAGCCCTCGAGTGCGTTGTTTCACGCGCTCGAGGGCTCTGATCATGGGGCGGCAGCAAACGCCGGCGCTAGTATGGCATTAACAGCTTCTAGTGCCAGAGTTTGCTTTTGATCATGAGGGTGTAAGCGAGTAAGTAAGCAAATAGAACAGCAAAAAGGCTGTCTTAACGTTTTCTACCAAGCTAACCAGGCATTGGTGTGAATATTAGCCAGTGCCTGGATAACCATAGTTTGTAAAGGTATGTTTTTTTTAAATTTCTACTGGATTTTCTCACACCTTTTCAGAATTATCTCAAGGTGAGTTGCATTCAGGTACACAAGGAATTTCTCTGTCTCTGGAGGACTCACAATCTAATTTTGTACCTGAAGCAATGGAGGATTAAGGGACTAATTTTTGAAACAGAAAAACACTCAAAAGTGGCACAAACAGCATTTGGATCTTGTGCTTGCCAAAGCGTTCAAATCACTATTTTTGAAACCCATTTTGCTATGCAGTTTGTCAGCAGTGTGTCCAGATCACAAGGGTGCATGTTGGGGCAGGATTTGGGCGTTCCTAACACATGGACATTTTGGAGCTACAATTTAGACATTTTGGTCTAGACCTGTTTTTATCATGACTAAGTCAGAAAAAGGTGCCCTAAATGACCAGATGTCCACTGGAGGGATTACGGCATGAACCCTTACTACCCCATTGTTCACTGACCCCCTCCCACCCTGCAATGATGTGAAAGAAACAGTACATTGTAGTGGTGTACAGTTTGGCACAGTGGCTTTTTGGTTAATTTTGGAGGACTCACCATACAAGATAAGGGAGCAATGGTGAGATGAGTACTTGGGAGCTTTTATGTGAAGTCCACTCAATGCCCCCTAGGGTGCCCCGCAGCTCTGCTGGGATGTCTATGTGGCCAGTCTACTGCTGGCTCCTACATCCCAATGGCTTGATTTTGTGTGTTTTTCACTTGGATCTTTTGTTCTTTAAAATGGTCAAAAAAGATAGACATGCTGAGTACAACAATGTCTAGCAAATGGCCATTTTCAAAACAAAAAAAGCATTCTCTGTTTTGAAAATTGCTATATTTGCCACTTTAATTTGGGACGTTTTGAGTAAAACGTTCAAAGTCTGAGTTAAACATCACATCAAAAATGACTCTTCTTAGGAGCAGCAGTGGGATGTGAAGCCCTATGCTCTAACCATTTGACCAGTACCGAGGGCTGGATGGTCTTTGGGTCCATAAGTGAGGGGAAAGATAAATTTCAAGGGCATAGCTCTGTGATATTTTCTTCTCATACCTTCTCCTTCAGCATGCAGATCAGTCACTCTCGTCAAAACTTGCTGTCCAGCCTGTATGGCTGTTGAAGCAGAACGGGGTCTTTATTTATTTGCAACATTTTTATATCCCACCTAACTCCAAACTTAGGTGGTGAACAATTTTAACATACATAATTAGCCTAAACAGTAATATATAGATGTAATAATCATCATAAAGTAATCATGACACTACTGAACAGTATTTCATAGCCTTCAACAAATGTAAGCAAAGGTGAAATAGAGCACAATCTATCAGGCAGCGTCTCACAGAGGAATACAGTGCACTAACAGGTATAGATGCAAGGGTTTAGCAAACTCCATCATCAAAACAGTTTGCAATGATTCTTACCCTAGTCTCTGGGACACACACAGGCAGATGATTTTTCATGATGTTCACAATATGCATGAGATAGATTTGCTTGTACTGCTTCCATTATATGTAAAACTATTTCATGCATATTAATTGTGGATATCCTGAAAACCCAACTAGATGAGCATATCCTGAGGATCTGGACTGGGAATCTCGGGTTAGAGGCAGAAAGAACATATAGATGATCATGTGGCTTCCTGGATCTTTCTCATTCCTCTTTGCATATTTCAAACCCTCCTCACACGCAGGCTGGACAGGCACCTTCTACACTTAGACTCCTGTGTCTTCTCATTTAACTAGTGACCAGTCTCCTGTGACTAGCCTCTTCTTCCTTCACGTACTTCTCCAATGTGTGGGCTGTCTCAGCCCCTATGATTCTTGGCTCCCTGAGTACTTATCCAGGGATCTTCTGGAAGACAGATCCATGTAGCAGTGGGTCCTTCACCCTAGACTCAGGCCTCTTGGCCAAATAACTCACTTTCTGGAGCCCCAGCACTCCCAAGGATGTGGAGATGAAGGTGGAAACCTTGCCACATGTTGCTTTACTACCCCCTCCTTTATAGACTAGGTTATTGAATAAATATCCTGACCACCACTCACTGCTAACAAGCTCTGAAGCCACTCACACCTATTACCCACAGCGCCTATTGCAGCCACAGTCTCTAGCGAGGGAAGTTTATGACTCCATTACACAAGTGTTAGGGCAGATCCTTTTCAAAGCTGATTTCTACCTCAACTAACCTCCAAAATAAAAGCAGAATGCTAGTTGCACTCCAGGGGCAATTCTATCACTTGGTACCTCCAGTTCGATGCACTAATGCTGCGTGTTGAGCACCAGTTCTGTAACAGCATCTGTGCATCAAGGTGCCATTATAAGCACTGGCACACCTAAAGTTAGAAGGACAAAAAAGCAGACGAGTAGAAAAAATTATTTTATTAATGACAACCAAATATTCAAATCAGCCCGACACTGGCCGTGTTTCGCTCAACTGGGCTGCATCAGGGGCTATAAAACAAATGACATAACATTTAAAAACCCACAATTAAAAATGTATATGAACTAACAAATTATTTAAAAAAATATTTTAAGACATATATTATTTAACCAAAAAAACAATATATTTATACCCATGTCTATTTCCAGACACCTAAAGTTAGGTATGATCATTTATGCCAGGTCAATGACGGGCATAAACAGGCATGCCTTGTGTTCCATTCTATATGCGTAATAGTATTCTATAAATTATGTGCATAAATTGGAGACATTCCCGTTCCCCGCCCACACAGATGCCTCATTACTCACTTAAGTACTTATAGAATAGCACGTAATTACCTTACTTACACGAGTGCTACTATTCTGTGCACTTGTGCATCCCAGTTGTAGAACTGTCCCACATTCTAGACTGATTTGCCCATTTTGGTTAGGATTGTGGTTTACGTAGATTCTCTCTGGAAACTGTAACCTTTCTGATCCACTGAAAATTCATAGATTCTTATGGAAGATTCTGAGCTGTCTTTTGAGGGATGAAGTTTCCAGTGTGTCTCTGCTTCTTTTTAGTCATCTGTGCTTTACGAAACCCAAATACCCATAGGCTTCATTTAACAGTAAAGCATTTAATCACAATCACTTAAAAGCATCAGAGTCAATATAGCTTCCCCATGGATTACAAGCATGTGTCATCCAAGCACAGAATCTGTTGATGTTACCGTAGATCCTTGCAGCAATACTCTTGTTGCTTCACTGTCTCCTGGTGGTTTGTAAGCTCTGTCGAGCAGGGACTGTCTCTTCATGTTCAAGTGTACAACGCTGCATACATCTAGTAGCGCTATAGAAATGATAAGTAGTAGTAGTAGTGGTGGTTTGGGTGAGTAGCTCAGCTTACCTTCCTACAAATGTGGGAGGAATTCAAATAGCTCCATTCTTGCTACCATTTAAATGCCAAGCGTAACTATCAGTGGTTTCCAGGCTGCTTGGACACCCCCCCACCCAAAAAAAAAAAATATGGCAAGCTCTTGTTCACAGCCATATAAACCCTCTCCCCTATGTTCACTAAAACTTGAAGCTTCCCTGGTTTTGCATTGTCCTTCTCCACCTCCAGATTCGATCAACATTACTCCAGTCTTCTTTCTAGCTTTTTCTTCCTACATGCCTGCTTAATCTGCTTTCCACTGTACAATTTTTCAATAATCTGTCTAGTTAGTAGTAAATACTGTCTAGCCAGAGACAGAACATGCATGTCACAGGTTTATGCACAGTGTAAGGGTACATTTTATAACTTGTTGATAAGAATACTATGAAGAACCATCCAGTTTTCTACAATCCTGGTATTATCTGCTAGAATTTTGCACTCTGTAATCTCTACATCTGGAAGCAGAGGTATATTTTTGGTTTCTTGTGCATTAATTTGAGTAGGGATGAGCATTCATGGGTGCACTTTCAGTTTGTATGAGTGCTGAAAAAATTAAAGTGCAGGCAAATTTCTTGTATATGCATACACCTTCAAATTAATGCTCATACAAGTGATTTGCATGTGCATATGTCGTGACCGGCTCTTGGTTGGCTTGGAAGGCCAGCGGGGATTGTGACTCACTGCCCATGCAGCTCATTTTAGAGCTCCCCAGCGGCAGCTTCGCCATTTCCTTGAGGCCAAGGGAGATGACGGACATTTTTGGATTGTCAAATGCTTTTGGGGTTACAAATTAGTTTAAGAAGATTTTGAAAGAATTGAGATTGGAGCAGCACCCTGTATTAGATGAGTAGTTATTTATTGATTTTGTAACTGGCACCAGATATTGGACTGTTCCTGTAAGCAGTAGGTGTTGTTATCTTTACTCCAGTATTGAATTTTATATAAATTCAGTAGGCACAGTAGAGTTTTTTTTGTGACCTATGATGGTCTGAAAAGTGCTCAAGTTGAATAGCTTGAAGTGTCACAAACTGAGTTCGATTCCCACTTCAGGCACAGGCAGCTCCTTGTGACTCTGGGCAAGTCACTTAACCCTCCATTGCCCCAGGTACAAATAAGTACCTGTATACAATATGTAAGCCGCATTGAGCCTGCCATGAGTGGGAAAGCGCGGGGTACAAATCTAACAAAAAAAAACTGAGGTCTTTTTTCTCCACTTTATAAAAAGCAATAGTTTTGAACGTTGTTACCGGAGTGCTATCACATCTACCTAGTGATCTAGAAACAAATGAACGTGACTTTCTACGTTTTTGAGGTTCTAACCCAGGTGGTGATTAGTCGATTAATATTAGCGCATGGCCATTATTGAAGTAAATAAGAAATCAGAGTTTTTTTTACAGCCATGGTAAAAATGGCCTTACCTCACAGGAATGACCCGCATAAGTGTGCACTAAGACCATTTGTTACTTCAGCTTAGTAAAAGGACCCCTTAGTCTTTACACTAAAACTACATAAGAACATCAGCAGATAATTTGGCTATTTAATGGATCTCAATTCGGGGCCCTTTTACTAAAGGGTTGCCCTGCGGCAACCTGGAAATGCTGCCAGCCCAACGCCGGTGCCAGTGGTAGTTCCACCCCCAGTGTGTGGCATTTCTGGGAATATTTGAAAAATATTTCTGCAGGGGCTTATCTGGCGGTATTCGGGCAGCACCGCACTCTGCCCAGTTACCACTGGGTTAGTGCAAGAGCCTTTACTGCCACCTCCTAAGGGGGTCTTTTATTAACAATTAGCACATGTTTTCTACAGCAGGGCCCATATGATTAAAATAGGTCCTGTGGCATATAACATGCAATAATCTTTAGTAAAAGACCCCCTAAATTGATTTAATGTGCATTAAAACTACAAATTAATGCATATTGTTAGTGTGTGTTAAAATACTATAGTGTGCATTAAAATATTTTCTATTAGAACAAATGCATGAAAAGAAGCAAAACAAAAATTGGGAGAAATTTTGATTTCTTTTTTTTTTTTTTTTGTGCCTGCACACATCTCTACTATTTGTGTCCTGCACATGCTTCAGTGATTTCCATAACTTTTTACTTTGGTTCATATATTATAATAAATTCCTTCCAAATAATAAGGTGACACAACTTACAATCCTTTCTGTTTACAAAGCCATGCTAGCGGCTGCTGATGTGTTAATGCCAACACAGCCCATTCACCATTCACAGCCCTCATCAGCTGTGGTTCACTTAATGCAATACTTTTAAAATAACAAAAAAAAAAATGTAATGTGAGACACCTAAGAGCCCTTCATCCCAGGATCATCCTACTGCATCTCTTTGGCCAACATCTAGGCATGAAGGTCTTAGGTCAGACACCTCATTGGATGAAAAATCATGCATTTGAAATTTGGGATGCTCAGCTACCGTCATCAGTGTTGTAAGAATTTGGATTGACTCTTACACTGTGATAGCATGTTGTTAACTAAGAAACTGACTTGATTTCACTTCGGTCTCCTACAGACTTCCTTTCTCCTCTGATTTCGATGCTTGTAGATTACTTGTGGTAGTCAGAGATGATTAGTTTCAATAGGAACATAACCCCAAATTCTTTAAAGTTGGGTACTCAAATTTACACTTACTCCCGGTTTGTATATATGGCACTGATGCAAGATGTACACTCAACTAAATTTGCTAATGAGCCAATTGGTGCCAATAATTGGGTGCTAAGTTGCATTAATTGGCACCAATTTGAATTTGAGAGCACATCTTGCTGTGTGCTATTCTATAACTTTGTGCACCAGAATCCCATAGCGTGCAGCCCAAAATGGGGTTTGGCCATGTGAGGTTCATGGGCATGATAGGGGTGTTCCTACAATTTGCACACAGTGTTATCGAATACCAGGGATGTGCACCCAAATTGGGTGCCAATAATTACAACTGGTTTCAGCAGGTGCAAGTCCTGGCACCCAAATTTGGGCACCAAAATCAGCACTCAGTGCTATTCTATAATGGGTGCTCATCTTTGAGTGCCCATTATTGAATAGCGTTGAGTGTTGATTTTTTTTTTTTGCACCAATTTTTGAGTGCCATGTACTGAATCTAGCCCTTAGCATGCAAATTTGCACATGCAAGTTATAGAATAGGGTCAATTGTGCACATAATGTAATAGTGAGAATCTAATTGGTGTTAATGAGCAATAAAAAGCCATCAATGGCCTTAATTGGTACTAATTGGCACCAATTAAAAATTACCCACACAACTGCCCTTATGCAATATTCTAGAAGCTGGATGCACAAAATCTGTCACGCACAACTTCTAGCAGGGTGTGGGCATGGGAGGGGCATAGGTGGGTTAGGGGTCTGCCTAGGATAAGGATGCGCAAGTTATAGAATACTGTCATTTACATGCGTAACCAGCCATTGAGCTGGTATAAGTGCTTGCATCTGAAGTTACATGCGTAAATGCACATGCTAATATTCTACAATGGCAATTATGTGCATCATTTCTGTTAATGGAATTTGCACTAAGCATGTTGTATTGGGACATCTAACTTTAGGTGTCATTTTTTGAATTTACCCCATAGTGTTTTAGGAAATACCCTTTTTCATTTTAGGTTAAGTAAAAGAATAGCTGTATGTGCAGTTCGGAGTATTAATGCTAATACATGTTTCTTATTTCATTATGCATTGCCTATGACTGATTTATTTCACCAGGAATCTGCTTAGACCTACTCGGGTATGACACAGTATTGCACCAAAGGTTTTTCTGATAACCAGAGACATCTGTTTTGGGGAAGTTTATTTAGTTCAGACCAGCAGGTGACTACAGTAGGTGTATTCATTTGGGGGATTGGGATTAGAGTCAAGTGTCAGCACCAGCCGAGCAAGACAACATATTCAAATAAATAAAAATAATAATAACAATGATACTGTCTCCTGTTGCCTTTATAAAATATCCACAGGCATCAATTTGGTTACTAATGAGAGACATAGCCTGTAAACCCAGAACTAACATGCAATCTATTTCCAACAGCAGCTGTCAGAAATCTCCTGACTCTTCCCTTACCCAAAGTCTGCCCTGAATTATATGAATGGGTAATGAACTGAGACCAGTATTCTCTTTCTTTCTTTCTTTCTTTCTTTCTTTCTTTCTTTCTTTCTTTCTTTCTTCTTTCTTTCTTTCTTTCTTTCTTTCTTTCTTTCTTTTTCTCTCTCCCCCCTCTTTTCATTTGTTTATTTGTACCCATGTTTATACATCAACATATACAGCACTCTTCTGGCAACCTTTCTTCAATTCACACCCACTTAAAAAAAAAAAGTATATTGTATACAAGTAGTTTGTATTGTGGAGGCCTTAACCCAGTTGTTAGCTTGTAATCTAAATTTCCTGTGTTCAAATCCTACTTTGACTAATACTTTTGTGAGAGAGTAGGTAGAAACTTGCTTAATATGAGTGCAGGATGATTTATTTATTTGATTTTGATTTTGCTCACACCTTTTTTCAGTAGTAGCTCAGTGTGAGTTATATTTAGGGACACTGAGCATTTGTCCCTGGAGGGCTAACAATCTAATTTTGTACCTGAGGCAATGAAGGGTTAAGTGACTTGCCTAAGATTACAAGCAAACAAATGATGGTTTCATGGGACAGAGTCAGCATGGGTTCAACCAAGGGAAGTCTTGCCTCACCAATTTGCTTCATGTCATTGAAGGCGTGAATAAACATATGGATAAAAGTGAGCCGGTTGATATAGTGTATCTAGATTTTCAGAAAGCTTTTGATAAAGTTCCTCATGAGAGACTCCTGAGAAAATTAAAGAGTCATGGGATAGCAGGCAAGGTTCTGGTGTGGATTAGGAATTGGTTATTGGACAGAAAACAGAGGGTAGGGTTAAATGGTAATTTCTCTCAATGGAGGAGGGTGGAATGCTGCAGGGATCTGTACTGGGACCGGTACTATTTAACATATTTATAAATGATATGGATATCGGAACGACAAGTGAGGTGATCAAATTTGCAGATGATACAAAACTATTCAAGGTTGTTAAAACACGTGCGGACTGTGGAATATTGCAGGAAGACCAGGAAATTGGAAGACTGGGCATCCAAATAGCAGAAGAAATTTAATGTGGACAAATGCAAGGCGATGCACATTGGAAAGAATAATCCGAATCATAGTTACCTGATGTTAGGGTCCACCTTGGGGTTCAGCGCTCAAGAATGATGCTAGGAATTATTAGGAAAGGGATGGTAAATAAGACCAAAAATACTATAATGCCTTTGTATTGCTCCATGGTGCATCTGCACCTTGAGTATTCATTCAGCTCTGGTCGCCTTATCTCAAAAAAGATATAGTGGAATTAGAAAAGGGTCAAAGAAAAGTGATCAAAATGATAAAGGGGATGGAACTCCTCTCGTATGAGGTAAGGCTAAAGAGGTTAGGGCTGTTTAGCATGGAAAAGAGAATGATGAGGGGAGATGATTGAGGTCCACAAAATCCTGAGTGGTGTAGAACAAGTAGAAGTAAATCAATTTTTTACTCATTCCAACAGTAGAAAGACTAGGGAACACTCGAGGAAGTTACATGAAAATACTTTTAAAACAAATAAGAGGAAATATTTACTCAATGAATAGTTAAGCTCTGGAACTCTTTGCTGAAGGATGTAGTAACAGCGGTTAGCATATCTGGGTTTAAAAAAAGGTTTGGACAGATTTCTGGAGGAAAATTCCATAGTCTGCTATTGAGACAGACATGGGAATCAACTGCTTGCCCTGAGATTTAGCATGGAATGTTGACATGATTTGGGTTTCTGCCAGGTACTTGTGACCTGGCTTGGCCACTGTTGGAAACAGGATACTGGGTTAGATGGACCATTGATCTGACCCAGTATGGCTACTCTTATGTTCTTATGGAAAAGATTAAAAAAAAACCCAAAAAGCATTACTACAATTTGTTGCATTAAACAATAACCAAAAATAAAACTCAAACTAAAAGTTGTTTGTTAAAAGATCAAGATATTATATTGCTATTCTCCTGTTCAGCAGAAAACTTCCATAAGTCTAAACTTTATATAAAACATTAATATAAAAATTATATCATAAATATTATTAGAGGGACCATATTGTAGTATGACTTATGCCATGAACAGGTATCCTTCTAATTGTTGGTCATTTGTTTGGAACTTGCATTATATGGAGGCTTGCCTTATCTTTTGGCCCTAAGTTAGTGGACTGGACTGGAAGTTAGTTGAGTGATAGACAACAGAGGCTAATGGTAATTGGAATTTTCTCTGTGGAAAGGGTGGTGATTAGTAGAATGACCTAGGAATCTCTTCTGAGGCCATTTCTGTTTAATATTGCTTTCAGCTATATTGTGGAGCTTGGGCAGAGCGTGAACTTATACATTTAGCAGCCATATTCAGACTGCTAACCAAATAACAAACCGGATAATGTTAAGACAGCAAAAACACTGCACTATCTTTATCAGGTTAGCTATTACGACAGCAGTCTGAATATGGCTGCCTGGGTAGCAATCCAAGACAGCTCTAAAACTGGATATTCTAAAGGAAATTCCTACAGATGACACTAAAATCTGCCACAGGTTACACCCCTGAGAGAGTGGACATAATGAAAAGTGATTTAAGAAAATTTGAGGAGTGGTCACAGTGTGATAAAGCAGTGACCATAGCTAGAAGCATTCAGTGCTATACGGGGAGTCAGATAAGACGTCTATCTGTTGCTGGAGAGCAAGGTGTGCGTGCATGAGCTAATTTGCTTGAATACCCCAATATCCACAACAAACAGACATCAGTTTAAGTTATCTATGGAAGAAGAACTGCTCCATGGGGAGAAGTGAGCTGCAGTACCATGGACTCTGAAGAGCTCTGGCAAGTGGGGAACCCTGGGAACTGAAGAAGAAAGAGTAAGGGAGGGGAGACAGGGAGATGGGGGATAATAGGAGGGAGGGCAAAGAGAGAGAGGAGAGAATTAGTGCCTGGCAGAAAGTGAAGAGATAAAAGGAAAGTTCTGGAAGGGGAGGGAGATGAGAACAGAAGGAGCAAGAGAATGCTGGGAGGTAAGAGGGGAGAAAAGAGAGATGTGACTGGACACAGGGAATTTTCAAATATAGACCTAGTAGCACCTATCTCACAAGAGAAGATATTTATTAGAACAGAGTGGGGCATAGGACTAGTTAAGGCTGTGCCTTCATCTAGGCCTTGTTTTTACCTTTTTATCTCACCATTATTAGATGACCACAGTTCAAAATTTAAGTCCAAGAGTTCCACCACTTGATAGGGTAAGATATCTTCCTTGTGTTCCCTTATGGCACTCAAGGAAGAACCCAAAGGAGAACACCCCTTTGGTAATCCCCCTTGGATGTGCATCAGTGGCTGCATACCATAGGTACTTCTTTTTTATCTGTGCCTACCAATGCACTTTACAGACATCACAAAGGGTTGCTCCTGGCATACAGCGAGAGAGGTCTAAAAGTATATCTCTTAACAGAAAGAATGGTGGTTGTATAGAAACTTCCCAGTTCAAGTGATAGGGTCCACAACATTGATAGAATTAAAGACATAGGTTAAATACAGATGATCCTTAGTAGTTGTGAAGAAGTCAGGAGAAATTTAGAGATCAATTTATTGACCATAAGTTCTGATGATTAACATAATGAGCTTTAAGTATGGTCAAGGACTGAAGGATCACACTACGAGGAAAGTAACCTACTGCCAAATAGCCAATGCATGTAAATAAATCATAGCATTATCCTGAGGTGATAATGCAATTAATGAGCATGATTTTGGCCTAAGGCAACCCAAAGACATGTTGTCAGGTCTTACCCTGTGTGCCAAGGATGGTGTCCCCAGGGCAGAAGTAGCAGAACTTGTGCCCAAAACATATTTTTCTTTGCTTCCTTAGCACTAATTAAATACACAGAGATTTGGAACACAAACTTGTCTTAGACTTTCCAAAAAGTAAAATCATGAGCTCTAGTGATTTATTTAGCTTAATCTAAGGATAGAACAACTGTTTAAGTCCAGTTTGTCAGAATAAATATTTGGAAGGTTATTTTATAACACGTTACCTATGTATAAAAGCCAAGTAGGCATCTGTCTATTTTATAAAGACATAAAGGTGGAGATTCTATATATGGCGCCTAAAAAATCGGTTCTGAAATCAGTGCCGACTAAGTATATTTTATAATCAGTGCCTAGATTTAGGCTCCAATTATATGCTTAGTTGATATTTCAGCACCTAAATCTATGCGCATCCATTTACACCAACGAAAATGTGGCGTAAATCCTAGCACATACATTCAGACACACTGTGCCATATTCCGTAACTAGTCGTGTACATTTTAGAATGCCCACAAATGCCCATTTCCCTACCCATAACCATGCTCTTTTTTGCCTTTGCGCGTTAGAAGTTTGGTGCACATTGTTACAGAATATGCTTTGCGACTTGTGCTTCTAAATTCTAATCAGTGCCAATTAGTGCTCATTATTGCTTAGGTGGGATTAGGGCAGGCTCAGGGCGTGCCTAACACTTGGATGTTTTACAACCATAATGCAACAAAACAAAAACATCTAAGGCAAAAACTTCAACATTTTGTCTAGACCTGTTTTTCTAACAAATAAGGCATTAAAAGGTGCCCTAAATGATCCCCAAAATGTGTGAATATAAATAGTACTCACCAGTGTCTATGACAGCCTCAGATGTTATAGCCAGGTCCATTAGAGCAGCATGCAGGTCCCTGGATTAGTGTAGTGGTGGGTGCAGTGCACTGTAAACAGGTGGACCCAGGCCCATACCTCCTCCTACCTGTTACACTTGTGGTGGAAACTGTGAGCCCTCCAAAACTCACCAGAAAGCTATTGTACCCACATATAGGTGCCCCCTTTACCAACAAGGGCTAGTATAGTAGTGTACAGTTGGGGCTATTGAGTTTTGGAGGGCTCAGCAGACAAGAGAAAAGAGCAATGGTGAGATGTGTACCTGGATGCATTTATATGAAGTCCACAGCAGTGCCCCCTAGGGTGCCCCATTGGTCTCCTGGGATGTCTGAGGAACCAGTCTGCTAAAAATGCTGAGCCCTCCTACATCTCAATGGTTTGATTTTCTATGTTTGTCACTGGTACTTTTTTTTTTTTTTCCGAAAATGGCCTGAAAAAATAACCGCACAGAGCACAACACCTTGTTAGAAATGGTATTAAAAAAAAAATTAAAGACGTTTTGCGGTTTCGAAAATGGTCATGTTTTCTATTTGGATTTGGGACATTTAGCGCAAAACGTCCAAAGTACAACTTAGACATCAAATTGAAAATGCCCCTCTACGTGTTTCAAGTTTCAAATTTTATTTGAAATTTGATATACTGACCATCAAACGTCATCAAAGTCAGAAAGGGCAGAGAAAAATATAAAAAGCAGCAATGAGTTACTAGACGTTTATCATCGGGCACAAAGGCAGAGTGCTATGGGGAGGGGTAGGGTTGATGAAAAAATGGCTTTTTAAGCTGGGTTTGAACCTAGCAAAAGATGCTTCAAACCAGGGGCGTAACCAGACCTCGGCGGGAGGGGTGGCCAGAGCCTGAGGTGGGGGGGGCACTGTTTAGCCGCCGACCCCCGCCACCGACCCCCCCCCGCCACTTTGGACCCCCCCCCCCCCGCCGCCCGCCCCCTGCCCCACCGCCGCTGTATCAGGTACCTTGTTTGCTCGCGGGGGTCCCCATTCCCCGCCAGCCAAATAGTCTTCTTCAGCGCCGGTCTACTCCGGCGCCTTACATCCTGCACGGGGCTACATGCACGGTGCAGGACATAAGGCTGGCATAGAGGCTGGCACAAAATATTTTTAAAGTTCTTTTTTGAGAGTGGGAGGGGGTTAGTGACCACTAGGGGAGTAAGGGGAGGTCATCCCCGAGTCCCTCCGGTGGTCATCTGGTCAGTTCGGGCACCTTTTTGTGCCTTGGTCATAAGAAAAACTGGACCAGGTAAAGTCATCCAAATGCTCGTCAGGGACGCCCTTTTTTTCCCATTATGGGTCGATGACGCCTATGTGTTAGGCTTGCCCAAGTCCCGCCTTCGCTATGCCTCCGACGCCCCCGTGAACTTTGGTCATCCCCGCGATGAAAAGCAGTTGGGGACGCCCAAAATCGGCTTTGGTTAAGCCGATTTGGGCGACCCTGTGAGAAGGAGAGACAAACAAAAAAGTGAGGTGGAACCAAAGAGGATATCAAACAGTCTTTATTGGTAACAGCTGAAAAAGGACCCTTTTTCAGCTGTTACCAATGAAGACTGTTTGATATCCTCTTTGGTTCCACCTCACTTTTTTGTTCATCTCTTAAAGCAATCCACACCAGGTTATATCCTTAGCTGCCTGCAGGCTGTGCTTCAGTCCCACAGAAACAGCACTGCTCCTTTCTGGGTTTACTCCACACAAGGAAGAAAGACTCCAGAAATTGGTAAGATTAACATGTAGTTCTTTATGAATATACTAGCCGTTAAGCCCGTTAAAACGGGCGAGATTTCCAGCTACCCTCCTCGCTGCCGCTCCCTCCCCCCTCTGTGCTGGACCCCCTGCATTGACCTGACAGCGCCTCTCACCTCCGTGTGAAAGCGCTGCAGGCAGCAGCAGATCGCTCTGCTGCTGCCTGCAGCACTTCCACACGGAGGTGAGAGGCGCTGTCAGGTCAGTGCAGGGGGCCCGATGTGGAGGGGGGTGGGATCGGCGGCGGGGATGGGGGGAGGGTGGAGGTTGGTGCGCGCGATGTTCGTTTCCAGGCTCCAGCGGCAGCGTCCGATGGTCTGACTCCGTTTCCCTCTCTGTTCCGCCCTCTGACGTCATCACGTCTTGACGCGAGGGCGGGACAGAGAGGGAAGTCTCTACTGCGCATTTGCAGGTGAGTCTTTCACTTGCCATTTATATGTTTGATAGGGACTGGAATCTTCTTTTAGTGAGGCCCTTATTTAAAAAAATATATACATTGACATGTGTACATGTGTACCTGCCCTGAGGAGGAGGTGTAAAGGCTGAGGCCAGCTCCATTACCCAATCCCCCCCCCCCCCGGAAATAAAAGCCCCTTTGGCATCCAATCTTACCCCCCTGGCATATGATCCCCCTCATCATCTGATTCCATCTCCTGGCCTCTGATCACCCTAGCCACAACCCCACCACCACCATCACTCTAGTCCCTCGCCAGCATAAAGAACCCCTCCAGTAGTCCCCTGCCTCTTCATATCCCAGGTTTAAATGGTGTATGTGTCCCATAGCAGCCTGATCCCTAGCAGTACTACCACTAAATTACTATGAGGGGTCACAGGCACAATTTTGAACCAGAGACATGGGGAAGTAGGAGTAACTAGGCATTGCTCTTGCTGCTCCCAGTAGACACATGAGACTATGGAACTCTGGTAAGAGTAGGGGTAGGACGATGTGCAGGTGGGGAGTCTGTCCAGGGCAATTGAGGGGGGTGATCTTTATTTTAGGGGTATTAGATGCTTGGGCAGTGGGATCAGATACCAGACAGGAGATTGGATGCTGAGGCAGCCGGGGGATCAATGTTGGGAGGGTGTGTGTGTGAGTGTGTGTGTGGAGAAGGGGAATAGCGATTTTAGAAAGATACTTCCTTGCACGTGTAGGGTTTAGAAGCACATATTTTTTCCCCACATCCAGCTTTCTAAAATTGCTGCTCCCACAAGATGTAGAGAGACACGAACGTGCAGTCTTGCACATTCTCACACTTATTTTACAAGAAGTCCTGTATTTGCTGGATCCTTTGTAAAATTTAGGGAGAATTGTTAACATCTGGACTTGAATAATACAGAGGAGAGGGAATCCAAAAGCAAAAAAGCAAAAGGCTTTTTTTTTTTTTTGGCCTTTCACATCTGGACTTGGACATCTCAATTCCCACTTCCACATCTTGTATAAACCTGAGCTTATTATCTGAAAAATCTCACTGTAAATCTCACTTATTGGGATGGTCTACACTTGGTATCTCTGGTGTAAACCTATACTAATGACCAAAGTCACAAATAATGTCCTGTAGCATGAATGGGCATGTTTTTATTTATTTATAAAACTTATAATACCCTGCCTCAAAAGAAAAACTGAGCGGCTTACAGTTCAAACATGCACAATTTTAAAACAATACATAACAAAAAGCACCTAACAATAAAGTCTAGTCAGATTGCAGTAAAAATATTACTCCTTAAGAAAATGCCTGCAAAAACAATCATGTTTTCAACAAGATTTGGAGTCTCTGGTTTTGTGGTTGCTGTCCTCCCTGCCTCCTCCCTTGGCTCATTTCTCTGGTGTCTGCAGTACTTAGAAGGGATGGGGGTGGGGAGTGGAAGGGAGTTCAAGGCTGCTCTGAATTTGCCCTTAGCAAGTTGTGTCTGCCAAAGTCTCTTCCTCTCTTGTTCTCCCATTAAAAGTCACTCTTTGCATTCTTAATCCTTTTCTCTGTTTGATGTCTGTTAGATCTTGCTGTTCATCAGAGCTTACTTCTTGTCTCTGTCTTGCCCAATCTGTCTGATTAACGTTTTATCTAGGTGCATGGGGAGATCTGGCAATATAGGTAATACTCTGATGAAATGGGGGCTGCATTCTCATGACAGAGGGCAATTACCATGAAAGTTGTATTATTCTTACACATCGCTTTCAAGCAGAATGAAACTGCCAGACTAGCTACCTCCAGCAGCAGGAGCTGATTGACTACCTCTTTCATAAAACATCAGCAGTTCTAGTACACTGTTTTTAGATAAATTACCTGAGAATTTAAAACTGTTAAGATTCTCTGGGGGCAATATGTAGCCCACAGCAGTTGGTGGTTTTTTTTCCTTCAAACACTGGTCTCCAAAGGATTTTTATGCCTGGATATACAGCACCAAACCATACCCAGATGCTAGCACTGAGTATCCTGGTCTTGGGCCACCACTGGCACTGCTCTGGGTGCTGGCGATATTCAGATTTTTTGCTGTGCTAACTTTATTCAGACAGTTATCTGGTTAGCAGACTGAATATTGCCACTATGCAGGTAAGAGATGAAAACCACAGAGGCTTAGTAATAAGAAAATTCAGAAGACAAAGATAGTTTGACTTATGCTGTAATGCTGTGTGAGGAATATTATGAGAGCAGTTTTACATTGCTGTTGTGTTCTGTAACTCAAACAGTGCTTTTTTCTAGTGGAAAAGGTGCCGGTACTCAAATGCCAGGCCACCCTTCAGGGGTGGGATGATCACTGAGAGATACACCCCACAATAGCCAGGCCCCCTGCAACCAGTCACAGAATCTATGACGCGGCTCAGGCTGACACCAACTGGACCGGAAATAGCCCAAACTTCACCTGCACTTAACCTCCGTTCCTCAAGGGTTGAGCCCCAGAGTGCGGGCGGTCGGCAGGACTTACCAGACAGGGCAGGAAAGCAGAGCTGTAGGGACCAGCAGACTAAAGGAACCAGGAACCCGGCTGGCGCAGGCAGGCAGCCGGCAGCAGAGTAAGCCAGGAGACAAGCCGGGTCTGGGCAGGCAGCAGTCAGAAGAGTAAGTCAGAAGATAAGCTGGGTCTGGGCAGGCAGCAGTCAGTAGAATATGTCAGCAAACAAGCAGGGTCAAAACCTAAAACAGGAAAAACTCAGCAGCACTGCAAACGACTTCCACCAAAGCAGTGGCGTAGCCAGACTGCCAATTTTGGGTGGGCCTGAACCCAAAGTGGGTGGGCACAACATTTTCTCTCTACCCCCCTCCCCCAGCAAAATGTAGTCACACTCAGATACATTTGTCACACAGGGTAAACTGCTGCTTTTCAGTGCATCAGATTTCAGACAATTTATTTAATAGCCTAACATCCTTTTCAGTGAGCTTTCAGAGGCCAAAACCTCCTGCCTCAGGTCAGTATAATGCTGTTACGGTATCCTCTCCTGACCTAAGGAAGGAAGTATTGGTCTCTGAAACTTTATTAACACCATATTACTTTATCCTAAATTAAAAATGCAATTATTTTCTTTACCTTTGTTGTATGGCCATTTACTTTTTCTCATTGTGTTGCTCCCAGTCTCTAGATTCTGCTTTCCTTCGTTTTCGCTTAACTCTTCTGCCAGGGTTTCCTGGCCATTTGTCATTTTTCTCTCCTTTTTCTTTGCTTTATTCAATATTTTTCTGCCTCTCTCTCTCTGTCCAGATTTAATTCATTCTTACTATCCATTCTTTAATTTCCTTCATCTACTTATGGCTTTTCATCTTTTTCTCACCCTTGTTCTCCCCATGCCCCTTCCTCTTATTCTCCAGTCTTTCACTACTCTCCTTTTCCATCCAGCAGCTCTCTTCTTTCTCTCCCCATCCTTCCAGTGTCTCCCCTCTCTCTCCCCATCCTTCCAGTAGTCTTCCCCTCTTTCTTTCTGCATCCTTCCATCCAGTGTCACCTCTTTCTCCCTACCCTTCCATCCAGCGTCTTCCCTCTTTCTCTCCCCATCCTTCCACCCATCTACCCTCTCTCCTGATCCTTCCATCTAATGTCTCTCTCTCCCTCCTTCTAACCAGTGTCTATCTCTCTACCCTTTTCTGTTCAGTGTCCCTTCTCTCTCTCCACATCCTTCCAGTCTCGCCCCTTTCTCTCTGCATCCTTTCATCCATCTCCCCTCTTTCTCTCCCCATCCTTCCATCCAGTGTCTCTCTTCCTATCCATCCATTTTCCCTCTTTCTCTGCCATCCTTCCGTCTGTTTTCCCTTTCTTTCCCCATCCTTCCGTTTTCCCTCTTTCTCTGCCATCCTTCCATCTGTATTCCCTCTTTCTCTCCCCATCCTTCCGTTTTCCCTCTTTCTCTCCCGATCCTTCCGTTTTCCCTCTGTCTCTCCCATCCTCCTATCTGTTTTCCCTCTGTCTCTCCCCATCCTTCCGTTTTCCCTCTTTCTCTCCCGATCCTTCCGTTTTCCCTCTGTCTCTCCCATCCTCCTATCTGTTTTCCCTCTGTCTCTCCCCATCCTTCCATTTTCCCTCTTTCTCTGCCATCCTCCTATCTGTTTTCCCTCTTTCTCTCCCGATCCTTCTGTTTTCCCTCTTTCTCCCCAGTCCCCATCCTGCCATCCATTTTCCCTCTTTCTCTCCCCATCCTTCTGTTTTCCCTCTTTCTCCCCAGTCCACATCCTGCCATCCGTTTTCCCTCTTTCTCTCCCCATCCTTCTGTTTTCCCTCTTTCTCTGCCATCCTTCCATCCGTTTTCCCTCTCTCTGCCATCCTTCCGTCTGTTTTCCCTTTCTTTCCCCATCCTTCCGTTTTCCCTCTTTCTCTGCCATCCTTCCATCTGTATTCCCTCTTTCTCTCCCCATCCTTCCGTTTTCCCTCTTTCTCTCCCGATCCTTCCGTTTTCCCTCTGTCTCTCCCATCCTCCTATCTGTTTTCCCTCTGTCTCTCCCCATCCTTCCGTTTTCCCTCTTTCTCTCCCGATCCTTCCGTTTTCCCTCTGTCTCTCCCATCCTCCTATCTGTTTTCCCTCTGTCTCTCCCCATCCTTCCGTTTTCCCTCTTTCTCTGCCATCCTCCTATCTGTTTTCCCTCTTTCTCTCCCGATCCTTCTGTTTTCCCTCTTTCTCCCCAGTCCCCATCCTGCCATCCATTTTCCCTCTTTCTCTCCCCATCCTTCTGTTTTCCCTCTTTCTCCCCAGTCCACATCCTGCCATCCGTTTTCCCTCTTTCTCTCCCCATCCTTCTGTTTTCCCTCTTTCTCCCCAGTCCACATCCTGCCATCTGTTTTCCCTCTTTCTCTCCCCATCCTTCCGTTTTCCCTCTTTCTCTGCCATCCTCCGATCTGTTTTCCCTCTTTCTCTCCCCATCCTTCTGTTTTCCCTCTTTCTCCCCAGTCCACATCCTGCCATCCGTTTTCCCTCTTTCTCTCCCCATCCTTCCGTTTTCCCTCTTTCTCCCCAGTCCCCATCCTGCCATCCGATTCAGGCCCGCCAGCCCCAGCTACAAACAGAAGAAGCGCTCAGCTGATTGAGCTGAGCGCCGCCACCAACGCTAAAGACGAGAAAAAAATGTTTAAAAAAAAAAGCGCGGCACCGCAAGCAGCCTCGAAGCATTGGCTGCTGGCTTTGCAGGCTCCTCCCGTCTCTTACGTCACTGCCCCTGCTTCGCTCCAGGGGCAGTGACGTAAGAGATGGGAGGATCCTGCAGAGCCAGCAGCCAATGCTTCGAGGCTGCCTACGGTGCCGCACTTTTTTTTTTTTTTACATTTTTTTCTCGTTGTTGGCGACGGCGGCACTCAGCTCAATCAGCTGAGCGCTTCTTCTTTTTGTAGCGCCGGCCCTGCTGCTCAACAGGAAAAGCAGCAGTGGCCGGCAATGGGAGCAATGGGAGTGGGCAGGCCAGAGCTGAAATTGGGTGGGCCTGGGCCCACCCAGGCCCACCCGTAGCTACGCCCCTGCACCAAAGGAAACTCCTCTGAGGACCTCTGTTGCAAGGCAACTAGGAACCTTTCCAGGTGGTTAATAAAGGCAGCCTACAAGGGAGTTCACCAGGTACGGATACTGCTTAGTTAAAAAAAACTCCCAAAACAATCTGAGGGCTGGAAGATCCGGACTGGCATATCTTCTGGAACATGGGAAACGGTAAACCAGGCTGCAGTAAAAGGGGCCCTGCAGTGATGTTGGCGCATGGATTTGCCTAGCGCCAAGGCCCCCTTTTACCGCAGAGGGTAAAAGTTGTTTTTCTTTAAAAAAAAAAGGAAATGTCCGTTAAGTAAGTTAAGCAACCTTCCTATTTAAGAGGCGGTAAGGGCTTCCACGCTAACCCGGTGGTAACCAGGCAGCACGTGGCACTGCCCGATTACCTCCTTGTAAGCCCCTGGCGCTAATAAAATAAAAATAATTTCCGAGCGCAGGAAATGGCATGTGGTATACACTGAAACTACCACCAGGCTCCTGCGGTAGCCCAGCAGCAGGGCCGATTTGCCACTCACCATTGACATGGTATCCCTATTACAGCTTTGTAAAATGGCCCTTAAATGCTGCATGTCCTATTTTGGGCAATGTGGCACTTAGCATATGCTAATGTCTGTTAGCATGTGCTAAGCTATAGTAAAAGAGCCCCAAATGAATTTATGGCCTCTAGACTTCACAAAAATGGTTGTTAACGTCAATAAATCTCACTATCTAAAATTATTATACCCTAAAATGGCGAAACCAGTGGCATACCTAGCTTGCTTGCCACCTGGGGCAGGTTGTTGCTGTACTCCTCCCCCAAGGCGAGTCATACCCCCCCCCCCCCCGAGGTGTGTCACTCCCACCCCTGTAGCGCATCACCCCCCATTCCCTCGAAACGCATCATCCAAAGCACACTCCCTCCTAGCAAGGGGATGAACGGAGCAGTTGCATGGTTGTCGGCTCTGCCGGTCCCCTGCCTTGGAACAGGAAGTAACGTCAGAGGGGGCAGGTACGCTACTGGCGGAACCAGAATACATTTGGTTGTGTGAAGTACATTTTTCTCCAGAAGTGTGTTACTGGTAATGGGCAACATATATTTGTTATTTTTAAAAATATACATGTTGATAACTGTATTTGAGCATAATTGCTTTCCTTTGTAATACAGTCTATATCTAGGTATTTTATTTTATGCATTTAAATACGGTTTTCTGAGAAGGGGTCTATAGGTTTCAGCAGACTCAAAGAGGTCCATTTCACAAAAAGCTTAAGAACCCCTGTTTTAGATAGAGTTGCCAACTGGATCCAGATTCACCGGACAGGGTTGATGCAGTCCTGGGTTTATCTCATTGCATGCAGGGTCTTGTAGTTCAGATTCCCCCATTGCACTGTTTTAAGAAAAGCAAGACTATAAGTCCCCAGACTTATACGGTCTGTGCCAGAGCCGGTGGGGGGGGGGGGGGGGGGGGGGCTGGTGGTTGGGAGGCGGGGATAGTGCTGGGCAGACTTATACGGTCTGTGCCCTGAAGAGCACAGGTACAAATCAAAGCAGGGTATACACAAAAAGTAGCACATATGAGTTATCTTGTTGGGCAGACTGGATGGACCGTGCAGGTCTTTTTCTGCCGTCATCTACTATGTTACTATATGTATGTTACTATGTTACATACAACAAGGTAAACCCAGGACTGGATCAACCCTGTTGGGCGAATTTGAGTCTAACTGATAACCTTAGACCTAGAGCAGTAATTCCCAAATCTTTTATTATTATTATTATTATTATTTATTGCATTTGTATCCCACATTTATCCCACCTCTTTGCAGGCTCAATGTGGCTTACAATTCTTCAAGGGTGATGGAGGTAGAAGAGAACATACAATTGGTTTAACAGAGGGTTTTGGGTTACATGGTGGTGAAATACATGATGATTTTAGAGCAAAAGACATTAAAGAGCATTTCTGGATATATTAGAGATACATGAAATACATGATAGTTTTAAAGCAGAAGACATTAGAGAACATTTCTGGATGTATTAGAGATAGTGCAGTTATACGTGTTGATCTTTATGATATATGTTGTCAAAGAGATAAGTTTTCAGTAGTTTGCGGAAGTTGGTCAATTCATAGACTGTTTTCAGGTTGCGTGGCAGCGCATTCCAGAGCTGTGTGCTTGTATACGAAAAGGTTGATGCATGCATTGATTTGTATTTCAAGCCTTTGCACTTGGGGGGACGAAGGTTTTCTGGCTGCAACCCCAGTTCAGCAGCTCCAAAAATCGAATGGCCCTAGCCACAGGTGGGCCTGGGTGGGCTAGGGCCCACCCACTTAGGGCTCAGGCCCACCCAACAGTAGCACATATTTAGCGGTAGCTGGTGGGGATCCTAAGCTGGACCAGCTGAAGAGTTCCCCCTGATGGTAAAGAAAATGCTACTGCCCATGATACTGGCAACTGCGCATGCTCAGTTTTCAGCACATGCCTGCTGCAGACTGCCAAGGTGGAGAGAAGCATTTTCCCACCAGCTGAGATCTTTTTTTGGTGGGAGGGGGAGAACACTTGGTGCCCACCCACTTCTTGCCTAGGCCCACCCAAAATCTTCCCTACCTTTCCTCCCATGCATCTGCTTCAGGCCAGCATACAACACTAGCTGCCGATGTTACAGCAGTCTTTAGTTCCTAGCGAGTCTGTACAAACCGAGTCAGTCTCCATAGGCTGATAATGCCACTGTCTGTTTTTTTTTTTCTTTTTTGCAGCCATCCTTGTGACTCCAGATGAGAATTATATGACCCCATTTTGGGTTGTGACCCACAGTTTGGAAACTGCTGACCTAGAGAGAAAATGCTGGGCTGCATTTTCAAACCCGGTGACTTGACACTTTTTTTTTTTTGCCAACAGCCCTTCTGGGAATGACTCACATTGCTAGTGTGGAGCAAGCCTTTCATTTTTACATTTTCTGCTATGTTAGGACAAAAATGCAGGGTTATACATATTATTACAATCCCAGCCACCCATGCAGCTGTCTTACAATGCAATTGCCTATAATAATTGTAAAAGTGAAAACCACTGGGGGGCAGCTAGTCTCTGTTTCGCTTTAGGAATCTGTAGAATAAAAATGACCTGTTAAGGGCACGCTCTGTGTTTTGCTGCGCCTCACTTTTTAGTGAAGTTGTGTTTAAACAATTATCTGTTAAATAGTCAAGGAAAGATCCCTGTGTAGCTGAAGCATGAGGTCTCTTAATTGAAGGGCTCAGCTCTGCACCAATTAATTGCAGACAGCATAGAGAGGAATCCCTAGCTTCATTTTCATCCCCATTGTAAAAATGTTAACCCATCAGTGCTGGGAATCAGATTGGATGACTAGGCTTCCCAGTGCCTGCCTCATATTCTTCCATTTAAAATCAGGTATTACTCATACTACCCTAGTTCATCTGCAGGACACGCTTGGTACCCCTCCCCCTTCAGACTGCATTGCTAGCTGCTGTACATAATCCAGCTGATATTCAAAATGATTAAAGTAGGCAGGAGAGGCCGGTTAGTGCCTATGCCAAAGCCAGCTAACTTGTGTGTGATCCAGGGGCGGAGTTGGCTCTTATGCCGTTAATTGCCAATATTCAGCCCTTGACCGCATAGGATAACCACTTAAATTGGGCCACATAAATAGCAGTCTTATCTTTAAGCGGTTCAGCTTATGTAGTCAAGGGCTTAATATTGTACTTTACCGCATAAGCTTTAGCGGCCAACCTAAAACCAGATATTCAATTCCAGTGCCCGGACATGGCAAGGCATTGAAAATCTGGGAATACAGCCGATGGCAGACATAAAAACACTGACTGCCGCCGGCTGAGTATGGGCCAGAATGATTCCTGCCTGGAAACTCTGGGATTGGATGAGTTGTGAACTTATAGAAACCCAGTGCTGCTTCACTGCTTACCCATAATTAACTATGGATGAGTGTCTTAAATGGGATGATGGATCATGGATCTTTCCTCCTCAAGACATCTTCCCTGAACCGAAACAGAGCAAACAAGAACTGCAGTTTCAACATCCCTTCTTTTATCAGTTGTATATAACACAGTTGTTTACAAACTTGGACCTTTTTTGGTTGCATATTAAATCTGTTGTTCATGTAATGCAATATAACGCTTTCCTACAGTCTGTCTTTGCACCTGGTGTGGGACCGAGCCCTTGTTATAGATGGAGAAATGTGAGAGAAGCTGCTAAGGGATGAAAGGATGATTAATAGTTACTACTGCCACTGCAGATAGTGGAGATTCTCCATTAGCTTTTAACTATCTGTGTTGAAAATTAAAGTTGTGAGTTTTAATCTCAGTTTTATCAATTTCCATCACAGTTTGACACTGGACCTTGACTGCTTGATTGCTGGTGTTGGGGTAATGGAGGTTTCCCAATTTTATCTTTCCTTCATTTTCACAAACTTGTAAAAATTCTAATTCACAACCTTCAAATTCAAACAGGAAAGCAATTTGCAAGCAGTCTAATGGGAGTCCCTGTGCAATGTGTGTGTATTATTTCCGTATGTTGCATGACTTTGGCTTTTTGCCAACATGGTGTCTTCCAGGGGAGTCCAGCGATCGCTCTCACAAATAGCACTGGGCAATTTTCTGTCCCTGTACAAGATGAACATTCCCACTTAGCATACAAACCTCTGAAACTGTGTCAGACCGTATTAAGTTCTGTGTGCTTTTAAATAAAATCTATGATTGCATTACAGTAAGCTACTGTAGATGCTCTATTAGCTGTTTTGTTAGCTGGCATGCAGTTCTTACAGGCATCTCTATGTGTACATAGCAGCCTGTGAACCTATAGTCCTGGGCAGACTTATACGGTCTGTGCCAGAGCCGGTGGTGGGAGACGGGACTGTGGTTGGGAGGCGGGGATAGTGCTGGGCAGACTTATACGGTCTGTGCCCTGAAGAGCACAGGTACAAATCAAAGTAGGGTATACACAAAAAGTAGCACTTATGAGTTATCTTATTGGGCAGACTGAAAGGACCGTGCAGGTCTTTTTCTGCCGTCATCTACTATGTTACTATGTTATACTCATGTAAAAGCCATTTTAGAAATGGACTATTTACACATGGTAATGCTGCCCATGTCTGCATTGCATGAAGGTATGCTTAGGCTTTGGAGAGGGAGTAGTTTGGACTGGCCAAACATACCAACATGTATTCCCCATTTTACAAGGGGGGATACACATAGATATGAAATAATATATATGTCAGTATTTCTACCCCGAAGCATTCATACTTGAAGGGCAGGTGCAAAGGTCAAGGGCAAGCTCCCCTTCCAATCTCCCCCCCCCCCCCCACATCTGCTGATCCCCATCACATCAGTACCTCACAGATAGATGCCCCCAAACCTTGGTTTTCCATCTTGATATCTGGAAACTGCCTTTCTCCTGGGGGGTCCCAGCAGAGGTGGCCAGAAGAATGGGGGGTTCCAACAGAGTCCCTTGCCTTCTCCCACAATGGCCCTATCCATGCAAGATCACAGAGCCACACTACCTCCCAGCCAGTGCCTGCTCACTCAGGGCCCTTCTACAAGGCCAGAACCCATCCTGCATGCCCATAGTCATACCACCCTCTGTGTGTTTGTAGGAGCCCTGTTTTCCCGCCAGGTGATAAATCCTCCTACCTGTCAAGCAGGAAGGAAGATACAGCCCCCTGTTCTGGAAACTGCTGGGGGGTTAGAAAAAGGTTAAATTGTCTCTCTTTCTGGTGGAGTGCTTAAGGTTCTGATAGTATTGCACAACAGTGGCATAGCCATGGGGGCCTTCGGGGCCTGGGCCTCTACAAACTTGAGTTTGGGCTCCCAATGCTGGTTTGGCTGGCGGTGGTCCCCAAGCCTCTCCAGCAGAGACTTTCCTTCAGCGCTATTCACCACTGCGCTGCCTGCCCTGCTTCCTTCTCCCTTGTGAGTATGCTCGTTTTTAATTAAATTGCGCACGTATGAGTTTTGTGCATGCTCAATTTCACTAAAACCCAGCATGCACGCTGGAGCAGGAATTCAGGGCAGGCAGAACGGTACCAAATATCACCACAGGAAGTCTTCTCCTAGCGGTTCTTGGGGACTCCTGCCTGCCCAGGTATGTGGAGTTGCAGCGGGGGTAGAAAGCAGAAGGGAGGTATGCCCCTCCCCCCAACCGCTTTGGGTTCAGGCCTCCCACACAATCCAGGTCTGGCTACCAGGGCCGCTGAGAGGCTGGGCCGGGCCCGGGGCGAGGCTGCCCCCGAGGCCCCGCCCCCGCTGTCCCCCCGAGGTCGTCGCTGCCGCCACTCCCCCCTCCATCCGCCACCGGGACAGGCCCCCTGCATTGAAATCACAGCGCCTCTCGCCTCCATGTGAAAGCGCTGCAGGCAGCAGGGCAGCAGATCGCCTCCCTTTGGGCCTCCTTCCCTCCCGGTGTCCCGCCCTTGTCTGATGTAACTTCCGCAAGGGCGGGACACAAGGAGGGAAGCAGGGCCGAAGGGAGGCGATCTACTGCCCTGCTGCCTGCAGCGCTTTCACACGGAGGTGAGAGGCGCTGTGATTTCAATGCAGGCGGCCCGGCCCGGTGGCAGACGGTCGATGATGGAGGACTAGTGAGACTGCGGCGCCAGGCCCCCCTTGGTGGCCCGGGCCAGGGGAATTTTGTCCCACCTGCCCCCCCCCCCCCTCGGCGGCTATGCTGGCTACACCTCTGCTGCACAACAGAACCTTAGCTCTCTCTACATATACTTGCCTGTATGTGAGCTCTGCATTGAATGCTTCTAAATTCGAAAACTACAGTGCTCTGACATTACTCCAACTTTGAAATTAAATTGTAAAGAACCACATGAAATGTCTTAAAGAATCACACCTAGCTTCCAGGCTTAAAGCTAAACTTCTAGAGTGGAACAGATATCTGCAGTTGTATTGCCATGCATTTTGTGACAACCGCCATTCCTTTCTTCCTCCCTAGCTCTCCCCTCACCCTCTCCCCTTCACTTTTCCTTCCCATACAACCCACACACCATTTGGGCTCTAGGAGATTGGTCTGATACTTCTTTATGCTTGTCTAAGAATTTTATATCATTTCTTGACAGGGGAGCAATGCATCCTGCTGATTTGGTGGTGTGGGAGGGAGGAGGAAGATAAGGCTGGAGAAAAAATGGGGGGGGGGGGGAGGAAGGAAGATTAAGAGAATGAGTCAAAGCAACATAAACTGCTACAAGTATAACAAGCTGAGAAATTAATCCAAACCCTGCTGTCAGTTTAGAGGAAAAGGCACATCATAGAAGGGGGGGGGGGGGGCAGAGGGTGACAAAAAAAAAAAAGAGGGAGGGGGAAGCCAAGCAGAAAAGTGAAAGAATGTTATATGATTCGAATTCTTTAACTGAGGAAAGTCCTGGTGATTTATAGCCTAGTCACCAGTGATCTGTCAGCCTCTCATCAAGCAGGAGAGGATACTGTATTCTGATCTCTAAGATAATATTTCCACTGGTACTGCAAGAAGAAAGAGGAGAGAGAAGAGAGGTGACTTTTTATTTTACTGATGATTTAAAATGGTAAACCAGATTATTGGAATGGGCTTTAATAAAATTAGTTCCAAGTTTGCAAGCTTATTAATACTTGATATACATAGACAAAAAAAATCGTAATAGGAAGGAATTGAACTACAATAACGACAATTAGTAGCTCAATGCACCACAGAGATCTATTTACTAAATAATATTAGGTATTTGACATGTAATGGCTGTGTTAAACACCTAGGGCTCTTTACTAAACTGCGAGAAAAATTGGCTTTAACGTTAATCCTGCACTAACCAGTTAGCATGCGGTAATGTAGCTGTACTAACTGATTAGTTCAGAATCACCCTTTCTATGGAAAATAGTGCTTACCACAGCTTAGTAAAAGCTACTCATCTTTCAGATATTTACATCGGGTGAACTTCCTTATCTCTTCTGTCTTCTGACTCCTTATAGTCCCACTTGTACTCTTAGATCTTCCTCCCAAAACATGCTGGTCATTCCGTTCTACCGTTTTATCACCCACGAACCTAGAAGTCACTCCATCTGTATAAGGTCCTTATCTCTGAAATGCCCTTCCTAGTTATCTGTGCTCCCAATCTTCTCTTACCACATTCAAAACTGAGCTTAAAATATACCTCTTTTCAGATGCCTATGATAATTGATGCAAACTTTGAAGAGTCCAGTTTTCTATGGAGCTGTCACATTTACCAAAAGCAGGAACTAAGATCGTGAGCCCTTGGACCACTGCCGAGGAGTGGCAGGCAAAACCACCCCACACAGGACTAAGACAGAACTCTGACAGGGACGGCTAGACTTCACCTGCACTTAGCCGCCCTTCCCCAGGAGTTGAGCCGCTGGGTGCAGGTGGCCGGCAGGACTTGCAGGACAGGGCAGGAGCTGGATCCCAACAGGCAACACACAACAGAGTAGGGACTAAAAGCTGCCAGGCAGCCACTAAGAGAACCACAGACAGGAGAGAGTCAGGACTGAAAGCTGCAAGCAGCCACTAAGCAAGAAACACAAACACAAGACAAGGAAAGGCAGACCAGAAACAAGACTAGGACCTAAGCAATAAAATCAAAGCAAACAACACACAAACAAACTAGAAACAGACAAGGAACTCAGACTAGAACTGGACTAGGCAGAAGTGCATAGCGTACATCCACATACCAGGGCCTTAGGCGATGCAAAGGCCAAGCAGAAAGTTTCCAAATGGCTAATAAGCCCAGCAGCAGCTGAGATTCAGCTGCAGCAATCACCAGGCAGCTATGGGTGCTGTGCAGGCTCAAACAAGACAATCAAGTCTGGCAGGCCGGAAGATCTGGAATGGACTGTGCTGAAGTCTGGAACGGGAAACAGCACACAGACAATCCAATGCAGCCACCAGGTCTGGCCACCAGGGGGCGAGATGACTGAGAGCCTGAAACCAGGGCACGATCGTGACAGGAGCCTCCTTTTGTTTTATCCCACCTCCTTTCCTATTGCAAACGTAGTTCCTCCCTCCTTTCCCTGCCTTCCTCTGTTCATTCTTGGGCAGATGATTGAAAACCCTGTGCTGTTCCAAACAATGCTCTAAAAATAGTGCTGGAATAGCGCAGGGCTTTACCGCCCCCTATGATCAGAGACAATAGCTTTCAAATTTAAGCATGTTATTTTCTCTGATCATAGGTTAAAAGTGCGGGAGGATTGTGCCTGAGCGCATCCTCCCACACTTGTTTGACGGGTCTAGGCTGTCAAAAGCCCAGACCTATCAAATACAAGGGCTAGAGGTCTATGGGACCACCAGACCCCAAGTACCCCATCCATCATTTTTGAGGTGGCGCCGATGAAAGAGGAAGGAGGCCACCTCCCTCCTCCAATGAAGGTAGGGGTAGGGAAGGGCCATTAAGACCACCGGGTTGGGGGGGGTGTGAGGATTGACTTGCGGCCCACTGGACCACCAGGGCTCCATTCATGTGAGAGGATGCCGGGGGGGGGGTTAGGGGGGCTGGAAACCCATCGGATCTCCACCCCCCAAACCTTTGTCGAGGGGGATTGAGGGAACTGGAGGTCCACCGGACCCTCAGCCTCCATGTCGCTGGGGGGGGGGTGTTGGGTCAGTGCTCCTGCGGGGGGAGGGTGTGGGCTGCTGCATTGGGGGGAATGAGGAGCCTGCTAGCTTGCAAATGCATGCTGGACAGGGCTCACCATTCCTCCCCAATGGTCTGCAAACCGTAACGTCAGTTCCGAGCTGGCGTAGGGTTTGCCGCGCCAATGAACCAATGTTTGGCACGCTGGTTGCTGATCATTGGGGAGGAATAGGTTTAGCCTGCATTTGCATGCTACTTGCGCTAAGAGCTAATTGCATTCATAGCCCATGCCTCCCCAAATATCTGTGTCACCAGCTTAAAATCCCCTTAGGGTTAGATTGATGTTTCAGGCAAAGCAGGAAGAAAATAACCCCAGATCCTGTAAATTAGTTTGTGTTGACAATTGTGTGAATTGTGCACCTTTAATTCCTTCCCTGTAAATAAATTACCTGATTTTCTCCCGCACTTTACCTTATGATCAGCGATAATAGCGCATATAAATTTGCATGCTGTTATCTCTGATCAAAGGGGCGGTAAAGCCCAACGCTGTTACAGTGCTATTTTTAGAGCGCTATTTGGAACAGTGCGGAGCTTTCGATCATCTGGGCATGAATCGTTTTAGCACTACCTAGACATATCCAGATAATGCCACTGAATATCACTGCCTGGGCCAGGTGAGTGCTAGTTCTCTAGGTACCTGTGTAAGTAGCTCTAAATATTGACCCCACTGAGTTAAAAAATGAGCCAGATTGGACTGCAGGTTCCAGAGAAATAAAGTCTCCAAAAAGTGACCTGATACTTTTTTTTGTGGAAGGGGGAGTTTTACAGCTGCAGCATTGACATTGATGTGTTGAAACATTGTGATTAGGGAATTGCTTGTTTCAAACTGTGCTTCTCATCCCCCCTCTCAGCCTCAAATACACACAGAGTTAGCATAGATACACACATACATGCATACATACACAGAAGCACAAGCTCAAAGTTATTATACATATAGAAACACAGATACACACATGAACACAAACACACGCACAGACACATTCACATACAGGTCAAGACAGTCATTCACATACATAGGCACATATAAACAAGTTTGGAAGTAATTACATGAGGCATGCTTTGCATGCATTATTTATAAATTCTGTGAAACCTACTGACTGAACCGTGTAACTTTCTTAATGGTTGCTGTGTATGGTAAACACCTAGAGACTGAACAGTGTAGTTTGCTACTGGCTGCTGTGTAGAAGCACAGTTCACTATTGCCTTGCTATAGTGGCACCCTGTATTTTAAATATAAAATGGATTCTTTCAAAAAAATGTAATTGATAGTGATATCTAATGGTTAGATACATTATCACACTGCACCATTCAATCCACCTCTTCCCTTCATTCCAGGGACACATACACACATACTTAGGCACGCACACAAATGTGGTGGAAATAATTCCATGAGTCCTGCTCCACATGCTTTCTCTACTTGTTTCTTGAATCTTTTCCTTTCCCTTATCTTTAGACATGTTGAGGGTATTTTTATTTGCAAGGCATCTGGTTTAAGAGGGAAAATAAATTCCTATGTAGGTACATTTTTTAATTATTCAAGTATGCGCATAAATTATTCACCCATCCTGTGCCCCGAGATCACCCTTGTTATGCCTGTGGACAAAGTATGTGCCATAATGTCTTGGTGCATAGTTTTATGTCAGTCGGTATTATATGAGATACCTAAGAGGGTAATTTTATAACTGAACACAGTCATAAATAACATACACAATTTTTTCCTGTGAGTATACCAGCAATTTTCAAAACTAGGCATCTGTATTTATACACCCCTTGCACATGTAAATGTCTAGAATACTGGCACTTATGCATATCAGTGTGCACATACCTGTGAAAGTGCCAGCAGGGAGCCTAAGCACTATCCTATAACAGCATGTGTAAGTAGCATAGCGTGCAAATGCAAGTTGGCATACATATGGGCGGAGCATGGAAAGAACGTGGGTGGGACTCTCATTTATGCGTGTAATTATAGAATTCTATAAGTTACATGCGCCTCTGCCTCATTTACATGACTGTAGTTCTGCCAGGTCTAATGTTGGTGTAACTGTAGCTGTATAAAGGGAAAGGGAAATGGGACTTGATATACTGCCTTTCTGAGGTTTTTGCAACTACATTCAAAGCGGTTTACATATATTCAGGTACTTATTTTTGTACCAGGGGCAATGTAGGGTTAAGTGATTTGCCCAGAGTCACAAGGAGCTGCAGTGGGAATTGAACTCAGTTCCCCACTATCAAAGTCCACTGCATTAACCACTAGGCTACTCCTCCACTAGCAACAGTTCATATAGAAGCCTGCCCTTGCAAATCAGCAGTGCGGCCACGCAGGCTTCTGTTTCTGTGAGTCTGACGTCCTCAGACTCACAGAAACAGAAGCCTGCGCAGCCGCGTTGCTGATCTGCAAGGGCAGGCTTCTGCATGGAATGTTGCTAGTGGAATAGCAACATTCCATGTAGAATCTCAAATAGGGAAAGGGAAATGGGACTTGATATACCACCTTTCTGAGGTTTTTGCAACTACATTCAAAACAGTTTACATATATTCAGGTACTTATTTTTGTACCAGGGGCAATGGAGGGTTCAGTGACTTGCCCAGAGTCACAAGGAGCTGCAGTGGGAATTGAACTCAGTTCCCCAGGGTCAAAGTCCACTTCACTAACTACTAGGCTACTCCTCCACTGATCCAGGGTTATGCTAGTATTCTATAACAGAATCTGGGCATTTAGATGTTGATATAGAATGGGCAGCCATGGGGCACCTAAATAGAGGTACCCACTTATAGAATTGCCTCCAGGGCAATTATTTGGGTATAGTTTTGGTCTCCATCATTTAAGTTACATATAATGCAAGTATTAAAGGGCGCTTTCTGTAACTTTAGGCTGTTCACAGGTTGAGTACCTTTCTTTCAAATGATAACATTTCTATTGTTTTGCAACAGCTCATACCAATTTACTACTGGGATGCTTTATGTCTGGGGTTTCCAGCATCTTCCGTAAAAGCGTTACAACTGGTACAAAATGCGACTGCTCACCTTCTGACTGGTGTCAAAACACCTGAGCATATTTCTCGAGAACCTGGGTTCAATTTCCACTGTACTCCTTGTGACCCTTGGCAAGTCACTTAATCCTCAATTGCCCCAGGTACAAATCTAAGGGGCCCTTTTACGATGGTAGAGTTACTGCATAGTGTGCTTTGATCCTTCCTGGGAGCCTGGCAGCAGATCCGGGCCCCCCACCTCATGGTATTTCTTGGACCTTTTTTTTTTTTTTGGGGGGGGGGGGGTGCCCAACAGTAATCAGCGCTGCCCGGTTACTTCCTGGCTACTGCAGAAACTTTTACCATCTCCAGTAAGGGTTCCCCCTGGAAATGGCCGCATGGTAAGGGTTCAACTTACTGCATGGCCATTTCCTTCTTGAATAAAAAAGCCCCATTTACTGGGCAGTGGTAAAAGGGGTTCTTGGCGACGCCAACGCAGGGCCTCTTTTACCACCGATTGTGAACCCACTAAGGACAGAGAAAGTACCTGTGTGTAATAAGTAAACTACTTTGGTTGTATCACAGAAAGGCAGTATATCAAATCCAAGACCATTCTTCTTCGCATGCTTTACACTGACTGCCCGTATGGACAAAACTGAAGATGCTAGTGACAGCGTTTAAAGTACTTAGGTTACACTGGTAAACGACACTTTTGTTACAAAGAATGTGAATGGTGTTCTTAGCTAAGTCATGGGTGCTGAATTCGAAAATGAAATCAGTTTTTGCCTATCGGGCTCAGTTTTCTTGTGACACGCTACCCTTTTTATAAAAATCCTTGAAAACGCTGCATTTTGGTACCCTGCTGTGCAGGGCCACCAAGAGGGGGGGGCGGGGGATAAAATCCCAAGGGCCCGGGCCTTCAAGGGGGGCCCGGTGCCAGTCCAACCCGCCCTCTGACCGTCTGCCACCGGGCCGGCCTCCTGTATTTAAATCACCGCGCAGTGCGACTCTCCCTCACACCTTCCAGAGAGGCGGAACTCCTCCCTTCGGGTCTCCTTCCCTCCCTGTATCCCGTCCTCGGGGGAGCAGCAGCAGCAGCGGCGACCTCGGAAGGGGGAGGGAAGCGGCGACCTCAGGGGTGGGGCTGCGGCGGGGGCGAGGCGGCCTTGTCCCGAGCCCGGCCAAGTTTCTCGGCGGCCCTGCTGCTGTGGATTAATTTAATTCAGCAGTTGTAATTGTTGGAAAAACAATTGAAATATACTAGGAATTACAATACAAAACTCTTAGTTTAGAAAGCCACCACCAGGAAATAAGGGAGGTTTGGCAACATTGCCCATGAGTCATGCTCAAATATGTTCAAACACGTTCTGTTGCATCAGTTGCCACCTGTATCTCAGCATTGAGAGTTCAGTCAACAATTGCTGTTGGAAGTGACTGCTTGTAGTTCTACGTTTGTGAAGGTTTGTGTTTTGTATCATTTCAGAAGAAATGCCTCGTACCTGTGCAAATAGCCCAAATTTTTTTTGTTATATCTGTGGAGAGTTTACTCTGAAATTGCAAAAACGAAAACTTAATCCTCTTAAAATAGTGCTACAAACTATATTTCGGGTGTAAGGTTGGTGAACAGGACCCCAAATGGGCTCCCCACATTTGCTGTTTGATGTGTGTTACACTCCTGACAGGCTGGTTAAAAGGAAGATGTCGCATGCCCTTTGCTGTTCCCATGATTTAGAGGGAACCAAAGGATCACACAACGGACTGTTATTTCTGTCTGACAAAAATAGCAGGAATCACCTCGAAAACAAGGAAAACTGTGCAATATCCTAACTTACCATCTGCTATAAGACCTGTATGTCACAGTGAAGAATTGCCAGTACCAGTGCCTCCTGAGAATTTGATAGTGAGTGAAGATGAATACAGTGACGAACATGCAGAAGACAGAGAAGGGGATATGCATACCGACCCATCATTTCAGGACCTCTGTGAATCAAATGTGCCCCACTTTTTGACATAAGGGGATCTCAACGATCTTGTTCGTGATTTAAATTTGTCAAAGCAACAGGCTGAGCTTTTGGGTTTGAGATTAAAAGGATGGAATCTTCTTTCTTGCGATACGAAAGTGAGTGTTTTTCGTGACCGACATGCTATTTTTTCTGAATATTTCTCCAAGGAAGGTGACATGGTCTTTTGTAATTATCTTTTACTGGTCTTTTACTCTTATGTTACTTATATCTTTGATTTCTTTGTGAACTGACACTGTTTTTTTTGGAACTCTTGTAGCAGAAGAGTGTCATTTTGCCAGATACATATAATAGCTACATACGCCGACACAAGCATTTACAAAAACCATTATCACATGAAAACTGAGGCTGATACAGAAATTCTGAAATGAGATCTGGATTCAGGGAAGAATTATCTTCCAGAAAAGTATGTTTTGTTCTTGTTACAGAAAAAAAAGTTTTTTTTTGTAGACCAGTGATCAGTGTCTCTACCTCTTTCTTTGCCATTGACCAATTACTTCTCAAGGAGAGCAATGATTTGGCTTGCTAGGTGGTAGGCCCATAGCTTTGGAATTTACTGCCAGTTGACATTAGACTTGAAAATAGCATCTTAAATTTTCATAGGAAATGTAAAGGTCTTCGCTTTCAGGAATGTTTCCACTTAAGATTTGACTACTTGAGATAATTCTTCATGTGGAAACACAGACTGAGCTCTGTTGTGATGGATCATTGTTGGATCATTGTATTATATGTTTTTTTTCTCTTGTGAGTTTTGCTATATACTATTTTAATGTTTTATTGGCATCCTATATGGACAGCAGATTAATGGGACTTGATATACCACCTTTCTGTGGTATTTTGCAACTACATTCAAAGCAGTTTACATATAGGTACTTATTTTGTACCTGGGGCAATGGAGGGTTAAGTGACTTGCCCACAGTCACAAGGAGCTGCAGTGGGAATTAAACCCAGTTCCCCAGGATCAAAGTCCGCTGCACTAACCACTAGGCTACTCCTCCACTCCATGGAAGCATTATTTTAAAAAAAAAGGGGGTCCAGAATGTCTGTCTGACTGTTTGTCTGAGGGCAAAACAACTCTCCAAAAATGCAACAGAATGAGATAAAACCTGGCATGAGGGAAAACCATAAAAAGACATCACAAGTTGAAAATGAACCAATTTAGACCAGAAATCCCAGAGAAATAAGCCCCTCAAAAATGGTCCTATGCCTTTCTGTGGGAAAAGGAGCTCCAGCTTCTGTAGCATAGAAAACTTAACAGAATGGGATGAAACTTGACATGTGTGTGTGTGTGTGGGGGGGGGGGGGGGGGGGGTGGGGGAGTTCCAGCTTCTGTAGCACAGAATCATAGGTAGTGTGAAATATACAGGGTGAGGAAGTGTAAAAGGTGGAATTCCGTATTCTTCCAATTCCCCAAACTGTCCCTACTTCCACAAACCTATTCCTCTGCAATTGACCCACCACCCCACAAACACCACATTTGCCACATGATCCAACAGACTGCTCCATCCCTCAAAACGTCCCTCTGAACTGCCCCAAACCTAAAAACTACCTCCTGAAACTGCCACACTACCCTGCATACTGCTCTTTCATCCAAAAAAATATCCCCTGCAAATGCCACACACCACTAGAGTGCCCCACCCCCTAAAATTACCCCCTACAAACTACCCCAGTCCAGAAAACTACTCCTCCAACTGTCCCACAACCCTGTAAACTACCCACCACAATGTCTCAGAAATTAACTCCACAACTACTCCATCACCCTGTAGACTGCCCTAGCCACCCAAATTATCCCTACGCAACTGCCCCCCTCATCCTGCAAATTACTGTACTCTGAAAAACTACCCAACCCACAACTGACACAACACCCTCCAACTTCCTCAACTCCAAAAACTACCCCTTGCACCTGCCCCATCACCCCATAAATTACCCTTTCCAAACGTGACCCACACAACATGCCATGGGTAGGGCCAGATTAAGTTATTGACAAACTTTGCATGTATTTTGTGTCCACATGTGTAGGGGGCACCCTGTGAGATGTACTCAGGAGATTAGAATTCATAGAGAAAGGGAAGAATTGCATTAGAAATGTTGAGATGATTTTATGTATGATATCTTTTATTTTAAATTACAACTAGCCTTCTGGTTTGTTACAAAAAGACAGGCAATCAAGTTCAAATAAATAATTTATGCATTACCGCTATTTGCATCACATTGAAAAGCTAAACATAATTGATTGAAAACAGGAATTACAGAAAAATAAATGTCTATGTATAGAAAAACATCAAACCTCTTGGCACCTTGAGCAAAAGAAGCAGATATTAAAAAATCAATTAGCAACATTCCAGTCTTAGAAACTGGAACTTCAAGTCATAAAGTATATTACAGCTACAACTTATGATCAACTTCAAAAACTGAGTTAGTCAGCTCCCTGGGAGCATAAGGCTATTAACACACAGTCTGATGACTTCACGGAACCTCCATTTAAAGTACTGTCAAAAGATGTGTGGTATAGGGGGGTCCCCTTTCCTCCATGAAAGACCTCCCTAAAGGTTTCTCCCAGACCTTCCACCCCCTAGACACAATTGTTTTTGAATGTTTAAGCCATACCCCTACTCTCCTTGGGCCCCTGGATCCACTTTAAAGATTATCGTGCTTTAACGATAGTTAAGGAGAAAAGCCCTCAGAAACCATCGGCATGTAGCCTTAGGTTTTAAGCGATGTTATGACTTTTTTCGTTAATAACTATCGCTTAGGTTCTATCATAGGGCATAAAAATTCCCTAAAGTGTTGGAGTATATTTTTACTCTTAATTTACTATTGGTCAATATATTTCAAATAGCCAGCATCAAAGAGCATGCTCTTTGATGCTGGCTATTTGCCTTTTCATGCTCTTTGATGCTGGCTCTTTGAAATATATTGACCAATAATAAATTAAGAGTAAAAATATACTCCAACACTTTAGGGAGTTTTTATGCCCTATGATAGAACCTAAGAGATAATTATTAACGAAAAAAGTCATAACATCGCTTAAAACGTACAGCTGCATGCCGATGGTTTCTGGGGGCTTTTCTCCTTAAATATCGTTAAAGCACGATCATCTTTAAATTGTTTCACTAGAGTTTTGATTAGCATAGTATTAGGTTACTTACTTCGAACCCTAGTTTATACTGCTATCCGGTTGCCCCTGGATCCACGCAAGACCGCTCACCTTACCACAGGCCTTCCCCAGGCTGACTTGAAGGAACAGTTGGTAGGCTAAAGGTTGCAGTACAGGAGCAGTCTCCAGTCGCGCCTGTCCCTGCTAGTTCTGAGTTCAAAATTATACCACAGTGCCTAGTGGTAGTCTTGTGGTACTATCTCTTGGGCTCAAGAGATCATGTAAAAGGCAAATATCATGCATTATTCCATTTCTCTTAATTCATGTTAGTAACTAACACTAAGTTATATAAAGCAGAGGTGAAATAACAGACTGCAATAGCTGCTAATTTAATCATTAATGGAGGCACAAGAGCTAATGCCCTAATGAAAGTGACCTAGACATTAACCTCCTCATTACATACCTTTAGCACTTAAATATAAGCTCCATTTGTGTGCTAAAATTATAGAATCCTAGCACTTATGTGGGTAAGAGCTATGTGAGCACAGCAGCACTATTCTATAAATGGCGCATGTAATTCACTTAGTGTGTAAATGTAAGTGGTGTTCACAGAGGAGCATGGGCAGGGCATGAGAGGGACCAAACTTTATGTGCTAAAGTGCCTCATTTAGGCATGTGGAATTTTGCCAGCTATTGACATAGCATAAGTGCAGAGCTGCCAAGGGGGTGAACCTCCCCAGTGGGAGATTTAGGGCCCGCCCATAGCTCCACCCCACTCCATCTGTAACTCCACCCAGCCCACCCATAACTCCACCCAGACCAACCCACAGCTCCGTCCTGGCACACCAGTGGCATCAGAAGTAGCCTCCCTTTCCAGCAATAGCAGGAGACACCTTCATAAAACATTAACTCCTGCTGCTGCAGGGCCAGCGGCAGCAGGAGATGACGTTTTATGAAGGCATTTCTTGCTGTCACAGGAAAAGGAGGCTGTTCAAAGGGCAATCCCAGTTCCCTGGCAGGAGTGTGGGAGACTTGGGAGGTCTGTATGTGGGGGTGCCTAAATGTAGGCGTGTAGATGCTGATTTATGCTAGTATTCTATAACGGGAACTTGACACACAGATACCGTTACAGAGTTCATGCTCAGCGCACTGTATCTAGCACCTCACATGTCTAATGCCACTTGTGCACTTCCATCTATGCTTCCTTCTAAAGTGTGCGTGGTTCAAATCTACATGTAGGAATAGTGTCTTTCTACACTATACAGCATTTACATGTGTAAAGGTCATTCAAGCCTTGTAAACTGACCTCCACAATCTTTATCGGACAGTGCATCTATTCTAAAGACACATGCTAGAAAAGTCTCACAGGAAATGTCTGTCCTCAGTTTCTCTGCTAATACATTGTATTAGTCTAGAGCAGTGTCTTCAGTGCAAGGCCCAGGGACAAATGGGGCCCTGAAGACCTCTGGGGCAGCCCTTATTGTCGTTTTTTTTTTTCTACTCTCAGCCTTTCTACCCAAGCTTGATAGAAAGAGGGAAGTGGATAGGGGAAGAGCCCTATGCTTATAGGACAAGGCATTTCTCAATAAAAGAAGAGTGCATTTGGAAATGCCCACTTCCTTGAGGAGAATCCCAATGAAAATTTTGAAAGGGGGGGAGGGCTGGAAGGTATGAATGCCATTGACACACGCTGGTCAGCAGTGTTGCAGCCCCACATGGGAAGGTATTTGGTGGTCCTCCTTCAGCACATTTGGATCCATGGAGGGGCATAATCGAACTGGAGGCCCATCTTTAAGGGCACCCATCTCTAAGGACATCCCGGCGAAGGGGCGGGCCATCCCTTATTATCGAAACAAGATGGGCGTCCATCTTTCATTTCGATAATACGGTCGGGGACGCCCAAATCTCAACATTTAGGTCGACCATCTTGATATTTAGGTCAACCTTAGAGATGGGCGACCTCGGTTTTCGGCGATAATGGAAACTGAGGACACCCACCTCTTAACCACGCCCATGTCCCGCCTTCGGTACACTGCCGACACGCCCCCTTGAACTTTGGTCACCCTTGTGACGGAAAGCAGTTGAGGACGTCCAAAATCGGCTTTTGATTATGCCGATTTGAGCGACTTTAGGAGAAGGACGCTCATCTCCTGATTTGTGTCGGAAGATGGGCGCCCTTCTCCTTCGAAAATAAGCAGGATAGTGGCCCCAATTTTAAAAAATGAGTTAAGATCACAGGTCTAAAGTAACAAAGCTGCACACAAAGCATAGATATCACAATATACAGCTTCTAGTAGCACTACACAGTGCCTACTAAGCAGCTTCATAACAGTGCATTGATACAGTGGTAGACAGCCCTTTCCTGAGCTGTTTAAAAAAAAACTTTTTCCATTGTCTCTAAACTGTAGGAGCAGCCTCTTAGCCTCCTTGCTCACTCTCTGAAAGCTCTCACACAACTGACTAATTGCAGAAAGGTAGCTGTGGTAGGTACTGTTTTAGCTTCAATTTGAATCAAGCTGAGATTGGGTAGTTGGAAATCTGCTGCCTAAGGATTGGCTCCCGCCCCTCCCCCCTCCCCGGTTCCTCACTGATTCCAGGCTACCTGGGGCTGAAATGTAAATGTGCACTTTCTGTTTCCCCATAGACTTCAATGGTATATATATATATATATATATATATATATATATATATATATATATATATATATATATAAGGTATATAAGTTAGGTCATAGTAACAAGGATGTCTGACTCACCATTTGCAATACCCAAGTTAGAGATACAATTTTTACTAGTTTGGTGAGGCTTGGACTTTTACACTAGCTGATATCCATCCACCCTTGAGGCAGCCATTTGGTGAAACATGGCCATGCCAGGTGAACTTGTTTAAACTTGTGAGGTAAAAGTAGTAATAAAGACTGTTTTCTTCATACTGTCTGCTTCTCTTGTTTCTTCCACAAATTTAAATGGCAAACAAAATGCAGTAAAATAAAATAAAACAAATTATTAAGCATCTACCAATGTTTCTTTGATTTTAGTGTTGCATTTTCATTTAGTTTTCACACAAATGCACATCTCTATTGGAGACCTGCTTGATAGAACTGTCATTGGGATGTATATGTATTCCAAGGATTCTGTAATAATCTCTGATGACTGATGAAAATCTGACTTGTCATGTAATGCTATCCCTGAAATAAAACCTCTGTAAGTTCCTTGGAGATTTGCTTCAAAAATACGAGCAAGATGGTTAGCATTTTTTTAGCTGAATTAAATCCAGCTATTCAGCACCAGTATCTGGACAGTGGTCGGAGCTTGGATATCCTGATAAGAAGGTGAATGTTGCTTCTATCCTGATAACAGAAGTCCAAAAGGTGGAATATTCCAAAAAACAAGTCCCAAAATGACTATAACTTCCAAAGAATTCTTCTCAAAAGAAGTAATTAATACAACAGGATGCATTGACATATATGATCCAACACAGGCTGTATTTAAGCTACAGGCCTTCCTCAGGGGTCCTGTCATCAATGCAAGGAAAAAGCCTGCAAGATGTAAAAAGCCTTTTTGCTGAAATCCAATATAAACACACCACAATGGCTCCTGACAAATAATGTATGTGTCCGCAGCTGTTGGAGTCCGAGAATTCTTTGGAACTTTTAGTCATTTTGAGACTTGTTTTTTGGAGTCTTCCATCGTTTGGACTTCTGGTTGTGCTTTGTGGAAGTTTCATTTCCCCCTTTTGGTTTGATATTATTTGGTAAGAGCAATATTCACCCTGCTATCCAGACAGCTAACCAGATAAAGTTAAACTAACCATTTTGCTGTCCTAACTTCATCTGGATAGTTATTCTGTCAGTGGACTGAATATCAATAGTAATCAGATAACTCTGGGGATCATCATCACTCTGCTGCTGGCAGGGGTTCTCAACCCAGTCCTTGATAAATACCAAGCCAGTCAAGTTTTCAGGATAACCACAATGAATATGCATGAGATAGATTTGCATACAATGGAGCCACTGAATGCAAATCTCTCTCATGTATATTCATTAAGGATATCCTGAAAACCTGACTGGCTTGATGTGTTCCAAGGCCTGGGTTGAGAACCCCTGATTTATGGACTGCTCCAGCAGTATCCGGATATAGCTGGGATGGTCTGAGTAATGCCTCTGGAAATTGCTGTCTGGTCCCAGTCAGCAGCATGTATCCAGATAGCCAGGGCCAACTGATGCCTTAAGCATAGCCCAACAATGTTGACCCTCAGTCCTTCCATTGCTTAAATAACAAGACATTAAGGCTCAATAAGTGCTGAGAAATACTGTTATTGTATGAAACAAAATATCATATATATATTGTAATGATTCGAAAAACACTGAAATGCATGTTGGATAATGGGTGTGGCAGATGGCAATGAAAGAGTTAAGGGCATGAGAGCTAGGGGAAAAAACTCTTCCCTTGGTGTCCTAAGCACATGCTTATTTTTCTTAATGGTCAGTTCAAGGCTACAGGTAACAGGTGCTTCTACCTGGTTTAAGTGCTTTTGAAAATTGTGCCAATATTTTAAATGTTTTTTTTTTCTGGATTTTTGTCTGATTGTGATTTTGTTCCCTAACGTTTATGAGTGCCTTACCAACAAGCAGCAGAACCATCTTATTGGTGACTAATAAGTCCATTCTACAGTAATTGTAGAACTGGTTAAGAAGTTCATAGTCTGTGAGGTAATTAGCCAAATAGGCTTCTGAGTCAAACCCTAACTATGTTCCTCTTCTTTTCAAAGGTGTTATGTAGAAGACAGGAGTTCTAAGGTGGCATGGTTGAACCGCTCAGGCATCATTTTTGCTGGACAGGACAAGTGGTCTACTGATCCTCGGGTAGCGCTGGAAAAGCGAAATGACCTAGAGTACAGCCTTCGAATCCAGAAAGTGGATGTCTTTGATGAGGGACCTTACACCTGTTCTGTGCAAACTCAGCAGCACCCCAGGACCTTTCAGGTTCACCTGATTGTACAAGGTAAGAGAGAGACAGTCAGAAGCATTAAACTAAGGAGGCAGGTGTAGCTTCCACTGTATCCTAATGTCCTTATCAGATACCCACTTGTGGGCAGTGGTCCTTCATTGGTTATTGTGCTTTACTACTACTACTACTATTTAGCTTTGCTGTCTTATCCAATGAGATCATCAGGTCTATCCTAACATTCAGTTTGTTCTGAATTCATCGCACTGCTGTCACAGTTAAGTGCAAAACTACTGTAGCCCTACACTGTAATATATCACACGGTCATGTTTCAAGAGCTTTCTATAAAATAGATGGCATTGTAGTCATAGCATATACTGTAGAATGTCATAATGTGGGCAGTTCTATAACAATGTGACGGTATTAGGTGCCCATAGAGTGCCTGTGTGGCATCTGTTGTATAAAGGAAAGTAGATGGTGGGTATATGCATATACGTGCTGATAGGTGTGAGCACATATATGCTGACTGGGTATATGCATGACTCAGTATATGCACATATATGCTGTTAAATGTGGGCACATGTATGCTGACCGGGTCTATGCACGACTGGATATATGCAGATATATGTTATTAGGTGTAAGCACATATATGCTGTTAGGTGTGAGCACATATATGCTGACCAGGTATATGCATGACTGGGAATATGCACATATATGCTGTTAGGTGTGAACATGTATAAGCTGACTAGATATATGCACATATATGTTGTTAGGTGTGAGCACTTGCACCAGCCATAGAGCTGGTGTAAGTGCTCATGTTTAAATGCCAGAGATATGCCCTGGATTCTATATATGGCGCCCAGATTGCATGCCCAGATCCATGCAAGTGCCCAAGATGCACATGCAGTTTAATTAAGGAGCCCTTAACTATCAATAATTGGGTGCTAACAACCAGCGGCGTACCAAGGGCGAGGCAGTGGGGGTGGTCCGCCCTGGGTGCACGCTGCTGGAGGGGTGCAGAGAGCAGCTGCGCACCTGTAGGCTCCACTGGCTCCCTCTGCCCCAGAACAGGTTACTTCCTGTTCTGGGGCAGAGGGAGCAGGGAGCCAGTGGAGCCGAGATCCACGCGGCTGCTTCCAGCAGCTAAGAATGCCCCCAGGGGAGGGGGTTGATGCACTGGGAGGATGTCATTGCGCCGGGGGGGGGGGGGGGGGGTGCGCATCGGCGATCCACCCTGGGTGGCAGCCGACCTAGAATTGTCACTGCTAACAACTAGTTCTTGAAGTTAATGGGCACTGATTAAAATTTGCTTGTGTATCTGGCTGCTTGCTATTCTATAAGGCATGGCACATAACTTTACTAGTATGCAACTCAAAGGGGGTGTGGCCACCACATGTAGTTATAGAATATGACCTCGGCGCCAGCATTTTCACCAGATTTTAGCAGGTGTACATCTGGCGCCTAAAGTTGCGGGAATTGACCCTATGCCTAAAGGTGCATTAATTGGCACTACGTAGAATTCTATAAAGAGTGCGTACCCTTTATAGAACCGTGCTTTTCGATGATTTTTTTTCAGCACCATATTTTAAGCACCATTTATAGATTTTCCTCCATAACCTGTAGTATTCTATATGTTAAGCATGTAAGTATGACCTGCCCACTCGGGGAGGCACAAGACAATCTGACACCTGAGGCAAGCAATAAGCTGCCACCCTGGCTCCTTCGCTACCACCGCCCCCCCCCCCCCCCCCCCCCGCCATGGTCTGACATCTCCCTCCTTCCTTCCCCAAACCCTTCCCTGAATTTACCTTTTTTATTTTCTTATTTTTCAAAAGGCAGTGATTCCCATAGGCTGTCCTCCTGCCGATCCTGGCCCCTTCTCTACTGCGACCTGCCTCCGAGGAAACAGGAAGTTACATCAGAGAGGCAGGCTGCAGTAGAGAAGTAGCTGAGATAATATTTAACCATCTTTCTGACCTCACGTGCAACTTTCTTCAACTCAATCACCTTACTTTCTAATTCTTCCTACTTTCTTACTCATCTATATGTTACAATTTTGCCTTACCCTTCACTACCAATTATAATGTTCTAGTACACATTGTGTTGTCATTGCAAGTAGTATACCATGCCATACTTTATATTGTTGTTCGAATATTTTTACTGCTGTAATTGCCTATTGCTCATGTTTGATCTATTCTTACTGTACACCACCTTGAATGAATTCCTTCAAAAAAGCGGTAAATAAATCCTAATAAATAAAGGGGTCGGGACCAGTGGCAGGGCAGCCTATGGGAATCCCTGCCACCACCGCCTTTTGAAAAACAAGAAAATAAAAGGTAAATTTGGGGAAGGGGATTGGGGAAGGAAGGACAGGAGGAGGGGGCTGATGCCGCCTCAGAAGAGGGCCGTCTGAGGCCCCTGACTCAGTTGGCTTACTGGGAGGCCCATCACTGCTGCCCATGCTCCACCCAGACTTGACCGTTGTGAATGCCCATCTCTCAAATATGTGCTGTGTAAGATCTGTTTGCATATAAGGAATTGCACTTACATGGAATTTTGGCATTTACTGGTTATATACCATTATTCTAATCATTTATATGTGCAATTGGTACATAAATATTAGCCCCACCTTTATAAAATTACCCCCAAACTGTAGAAATGTTATTTTCCTTAAGTGCCATTATTCAGCAGATGTAGAAACTGTGGCTTGGGTCCAACTGACAGTACATTCTGGGAGAAAACCTAGCTATAAAGTCCTCTTCGCCTCTGCTTGCTTGGCAATGCCCTGTGTTTTCTGATTATTTTCTTTTAGTTTATTCTCAGGATGTAGTGGCATTTGTAGCTCCACTGGCCATCTTGCAATCATGTGGTCAATTAGCATTTTCAGAAAAAGAAAGGAAAGCCTTTAAAAGGTGCATTTATTTGTAGAGTAGATAAAATAATCGCCATTAAAAGAGGCAGCTAATTAATTCTAACTCTAAACCTCCCAATCAACAGTTCCTCATTAGTTCCAACTTTTAAAGTGGAACAGCCAATCTAATTAAACTTTCTGTTTGTCTGCTATTAATCCTTTTGGAATTGCATTTTTTTTTCTTCTTCTTCTTCTTTTACTGTGAAGCTGTTTTCATGTTAATGTATTTTGGGAGGTGGAGAAGAGAGGTTTGTACTTAAGATGTAGAGGGAAAATTGAGAAGATTAGGGGAGGGGAGAATGCAATATGTTATAACCAGGGCTTTTTTTGAGGGGGTACTTGGGGGTGCTGAGTACTGGCACCTTTTCCACTGTCTGCTAAACTTGACCCATGGTTCTCGTATTTTAATGAAAGAGCTGAGGTTCCACATACAAATTCTGCTTTGTCATAGATTCTATGACTGGTTGCAGGGATCCTGGCTAATGTGGGGTGAGTCCTTCAATGATAACTCCACCCCTGAAGGGTGGCCTGGCATTTGAGTACTTACCGGCACTTTTTTTGCTAGACAAAATGCACTGGTTATAACATAGTCCACAGAAAAGAGATTGCCCCCCTCCCCCCCCAATACAAACACACCACAGACAAATAGACACACACAGAGGCAATGCACATAAAAACACAGAAGTTTTCATACAGTTACATGTACAGGCTTGGAAAGAATTTCCTGAGCCATGCTTTACAAGCTTTCCTCACTTGTATGATCTGCTTGGTTTCCCTACTTATATAATATAACAGTCATGGAGACTGGCAAGGTGCGACTGTGTAATTTGAGATCATATCATTACTTGCAATTATCTGTCCTGTCAAATTGTTTGTCAGTCACAAACAGAAGGAAAAAAACCTCCATGGATGAAATACACCAGCTATAAAATGGTAGAGGAAAAAAGGAACCTCTCGCAGATGGTGTCCAAGAAACTCTTTATTACAACATAAAAGGAGACCTGACACAACTCATGTTTTGGCCCTACTGGCCTGCATCAGGGGTCTAGGAATTTGTCATATCATATGTATTCCCAGAAAGATCATCAGAAAAAGTCTGCACTCGGTGAGCTCTTAAAAAGAAGACACAAAACGCTGGCTAATCACTGTATCAGCAAATAAGGCCCCTGATGCTGACCAGTAGGGCCGAAACACGAGTTGTGTTGGGGCTCCTTTAATGATGTAATAAAGAGTTTCTTGGACACCATCTGTGAGAGGTTCCTTTTTTTCTCTACTCTCAAATTGTTTCACATCTTTCTTTTTATGTATGCCCTGTTCTATTTGCACTCATTATTATTACAATCAAATTACGATGACACAGCTAAGAATTTGTATCCTTCAGAAATAAGAAAAAAAGGGAAACAATACATTTTTGGTATACCTTTCCTGAATAACGTAAAATAGCTCATGAGCAGTCATGCTGTGCTCTGGCAACTGGGGAATATTGGACAGGTATAACTGGGCAGACTGAATATGTGGTCGATATTCAGTGTGGTTGAAGTGGGCCTTGGACCCTTTCTGGGCATTGTCCTTGTCCTCCTCTGCAGATTGTGTTACTTGCTTCTTCCACTCCTTGTTCAGCTCCGCTTCCTGTGCCTCAGCCCTTGCCTACTGGTCTCTCTGCTCCTCCTCCTCCAAAGTCCCTCTGGCCGCCTAAACCTGGGATGTCAAGCCTTGGGGAACAGCGGTCATGCGGGTGAAGAACCTCGAGCTTGTAGACTGCCTATTCTTACCTTGGGAAAGGGCACAAGGGCTCACACACTTCAGCGACCTGTGGGTCATGACATAATCTTCCTAGGACCATGTATAGCCAGACTATACATTTTTTTTAAATAATAAAATACACTATGCTATTTTGATTGCATACTAAGGGGGGGGGGGGGGGTAATTACTAATGTGTGTTAAGGCAACAATGCACAATATTTGCCTCTTAAGGCTCCTTAACAGCAATAACATGTGTTATAATATGGGGGTCATGGATTTGGTATACTGCCTTTCCGTGGTACAGCCAAAGCAGTTTACATGTACTTTATCTGTTCCTAGTGGGCTCACAATTTAAATGTTTGTACCTGGGGCAATGGAGGGTTAAGTGACATTCCCAGGGTCACAAGGAACTGCTGTGAGAATAGAACCCAGTTACATAAATATTGCTACACTGGGACAGACCAATGATCCATCAAGCCCAGCATTCTGTTTCCAACAGTGGATAATCCATAACCATGTTACCATAAAGCATGGTAATTCAGGTTACCACGGGCTACCTAATAAGGAAATGCAAAGCATGCAAAATACTTCATTATTATGTAAATAAAATAATGCAGCTTGCGATGAGCATTGTGTAGGGCATCTGAGAGTTCAACAATAAGAGTTGCCTGCTTAAATTCATAGCGTCACCACCTTAAACCAATGAGATAATACTTTTGCTCTAACCTCAGTAGTAGGCAGGAAGAGATTAATGTGTCCAGTGAATGTTTTGACCTTTTCTTAAAAGAGACAGAGATTAGGAGAATATAGGAGTGTGTGTTATAATCAGTGGAGGAACTGGTAGCAACGGGAGAACCCCCCAAAAAACTATAAATTAGTAATTCAATATTGAAACCTTGTCTTTGGTTTTTCAAAGCCACTGATCCTAGTTATTAGGAGAGCACCTTCCAGCCACAGCTTTAGCAGTATAGCTTCCAGACATAGGAGCCTACATGCTCTGCCACCTAGCCTGGTATACTTGACAGGAATAAGGGGACAGATTCTATATATGGTGTCTAAAAAATCCACGTGGAAAACATTTCTGCCTGAGCGTATTCTATAAGCTATGCCTAGATTTAGGTGTGGTACATAGAATACGCTTAGTTGATATCCCAGCGCCTAAAACTATGCTCCTCCGTTTACAACAATGAAAATGTGGCGTCAATCCCAGCATGCAGATTTACGCGCACTGAGGCATATTCTAAAAGTAGACACCTAAATTTCAGAATGCTCACGAAATGCCCATTTCCCCGCCTATATCCATGCCCCTTTTTGCCTGTGTGTATTAGAAGTTAGGCGCACTGTGTCACAGAATACATTTATCAAGTTGTGCATGTAAATTCTAATTATTGCCAATTTGTGCTCATTATTTCTTAAGTGCTGTTATCAACACTAATTAGCTTCTTAAGCCAATTAAGTTATGTGCATTCTTATAGAATACACCTGGATTTCGGCGCAGATCTCTAGGTACGCTATATAGAATCTGGGGGAAGGTGTGAGATTGAATTACATAGGATACAGAACTGCTTAAGTCGCTGCCCTGTTGTGTGCTAGAGGGTTTAGAAACCCATCTATATCCCTTCCATTTTCACATACGAGAGACTGGGCTATAATGTTTGTATTCCTTCAAGGTGCCCTGACCATATTCTTTATGGTTCAGAAACATCTGAAGGCTAAAGGATAATACCACCTGTCACATCTACAGGAATCCCTAGGATGCTGAACAAAGAACCAGCATATGACCTTAGAATCCCTGAGTCTCAAAGCTACTATTTTCTCAACTGTAAGTGGAATCCTAAAAGTGACTGAGTTATCCTGTCTGCCCTTAGTCGCAGGAGAAGAGATAAAGATAAATGTGTTCAAGCCCTGCTATACCTTGTTGTTGGGACTTGAGACAGATAAAGAAATTGAAACATTTGTTGATTAAGAGAGTGAAGTATTTTAGAGACTTTCTAAATATCTGTTTTTATTGTTACTGCTGCTTCTACCACATTGGACAAATATGATTGCATTAAGAGATTAAGGACACTATCTAGAGTCAGCTGAGTTATTGATTGAGTGCATTCTCTTAAAAGTCTGAAAACTTTATTTGGCCTCCTGTTGTACGACCAGTCTTGGTCCTTGTCCAAACAATAAAGAACTTCTGTTTGTGTACTGGTTTCCCACTGCTCCAGGCCTGCCTAAATCCAGTGTTACAGTTGCAAGCAGGGTTACTCCTTGAAAAATAATGGTAGCTCAAAGATACTATCATTTTTCCTGTATAGGATCAGTGGGATATTAACACATAGCTCAATGTTCCTGGGTGCCATCTTAAAAGGGTCCTTGTAGGAAATATAGAAGTGATTTCCTCCTCCTCCCTCAAAGATACTTCTGAATCTTCTCCCTCCTAAAGACCCAGCTGCAGGATTGCCCCCCAGGCTAATCTTAACTCATCCCTGGTGGTTTAGAGAAGGCTGGGCAAAAGCAATCCCCACTTACTACTCCTACTATCATCCCTTTTATCTGTCATATCCTCAATCTTTCACTTTCCACTGCGACTGTTCCTGATGCGTTCAAACATGCCGTAGTCACGCCACTCCTTAAAAAAACCTTCATTGGACCCTACCTGTCCTTCCAATTATCTCCCCATCTCCCTCCTCCCCTTCCTATCTAAGATACTTGAACATGCTATTCACCGCCGTTGTCTTGACTTTCTTGATCCACTTCAATCTGGCTTTCGTCCCCTTCATTCCACTGAAACAGAACTTTGGAAAATCTTTGACAATCTGATGTTGTTTAATGATGTTTAATTTTTTAATGTTGTTGAATGTTTTATTATGATTGTGATTTTATACTTTGTGACATCGTAGTTATTTAACTAGTTATTCTTTTGTAATCCACAAAGAACCTGACAGGTATTTTGCAGAATATATCACTGTTTTGTATTGTAATTAAAAGAATACCAGCTCCAAGCAGATCGTCTTTCATGCTTATAAAATAGAGGTTCACAGAGGAAAGGAAGATATTGGTTTTATTTATGTTGCTCTCCCCCCCCCCCCCCCCCCTCGGACTTCTCTTTACTCATTTCCATCTAGCTGTGCAAGTTAGACCTCTTCACCAGATGCATACCACGTCTCTCCACTTCCTAGCAATTTAAAGGAGGCCTGCCATTTCCTCAGCCTGTAATCACATGTTTAGTATAGACAGTTATTCTCGTTTGGTTTCTAATTGTATGCAGTGTCGATAGTATACTTGTCTCTGCATTCTTATTGTGACATATCTGACTTCAGACAGCTGGATGCCTTACAGTAGGTAGCTTTCTGTGTGTGAGCTGTCAGGAAGCAGCGATGAAGTCTGCTTCAGCTAAGGTATCAATTTCAGAGGTGAATGCTTTTAGGCACTTCAGTTTAATAAGATTTTTTCTCTCTCTCTAAAGGGTGAGCCTAAGAAAGAACCACTCTCTCACAAGCAATTCAGCATGAGATTCGATCTACTTAAATTGAATAATTACAGTCTTCCCTAAGAGCTAGAAGAGGTCAAGCAGTGCAGGTCTGGAAAACTTTGGAATGATAACCTGAGATATTCATAATATGAAGTTTCAGTAATTAAGGGCCCCTTTTACCAGGGGCATAGCTATGTGGGGCCACTGGGGCATGGGCCCCCGCAGATTATGCTCTGGCCCCCTCTACATTTGACCCCCCTGCCCCGGCGCGCTGCCGCATCAGGTACCTTCTTTGCTGGTGGGGGTCCCCAAACCCCGCCAGCCGAAGAATCTTCTTCAGCACCGGTCGACTCCAGCGACTTCGTGGTGTGATCATCTGTTTCTGACGCCTTATGTCCTGCACGGGGCTACATACATGGTGCAGGACGTAAGGCATCAGAAACAGATGATCACACCACGAAGGCGCCGGAGTCGACCGGCGCTGAAGTAGACTCTTCGGCTGGCAGGGACTGGTGACCCCCACCAGCAAACAAGGTACCTGATGCGGCAGCCGGGCGGGCAGTGGTGATGGTGGTGGGGTTTGTGGTTGCGACGGGGGGGGGGGGGTCCAAAGTGGCGGGGGTGTCGGCGGAGGCAGCTAAAAAGTGCCCCCCACCTCGGGCTCTGGCCCCCCCTCCCGCTGAGGTCTGGCTGCACCCCTGCCTTTTACTAAGTCGTGTAAGCGTCTACGTGCGCCCAACGCGCACCAAAATGGAGTTACCACCCGACTACCACGTGGCTCATGCGGTAATTTCATTTTTGGCATGCGTCCGATACGCACGTCCGAAAAATATTTTTTTTATTTTCGGATGCGTGTAATGGATGCGCGCCGAGTGGCATTTGATGTGCGTAGGTCATTACTGCCTAGATTCTTTACCATTAGGTCAATGGCTGGCGGTAAGGTCTCAGACCAAAAATGGATTGGCGCGTGCCCAATACCAGCGCCTACACTACCGCAAGCCATTTTTCAGCATGCCTTTGTAAAAGGACCCCTATATTGGTTCTGGAGAACAAATCGGAAAGGTTCCAGTCCCAGAGAGACTGCATGAGGAGGTGCCAGCATTCTTTCCTAGTGAACTGTGATGTTTCCCTTGGATCATGAGACATTGTTGTCTCTATATTTTCAAGTCTGTGGTAGGTAGCAGCCTGTACCCCTTAGCTCGCCTCCTTTCTTTGACAAGGTCTTTCACCCTCCATGGCAACCTACTAGGATTTGCATTTACCTGCCCTCTGTTGTGCTACTTCTCTCTTTTTGCCAGCTACTGGCATACCTTTGCTATGTGAATGAAACGTAGGCCACTTAATAGGCACTCTATATTATCAGGTCTTGCATATGCACACTTTCTTGCACACGTCTACACTGCTCTGCAAATATGTGCATCCACTCCATACATATTCAAGTATTTTATAAAGTTCACATGTACCTTATAACTTCATTCCATCTCTACCCAAATGCCAATCCCAGGAACACATATATATGAACCTCGCAAAAGTATGTGTGATCTTCGCAGACCAGAAAAAAACTGCAGAAATAAAGAGACAAGAGTCCACACGCCACACTAAACAAGCAAGCAAGAAACAAAAGCGGAGTGGATGAAAATGTCAAACAGTTCTTCAATCTGACTTGACACGGACCGTGTTTCGGTGACAGGGCCTGCTTCAGGAGTCTGTGATTGTCACACGGAAAATATAGGTTTAGAATCAAACTAGATTTATACTATATACAGGGCCGGTCAAACCCAGTAAACGGGATAAGCACCGCAGGGGGGCACCTGCCTTCAAGGGCGCTGCTGCAGCGCCATACCGCGCCACCCTTGGGCTTTAAATCTTTAATTTACCTCTGTCCCAGCAGCTGCATCATTTGAAAGCTCTGCCCCGTCTTTAGCCTTCCCTCCCTTTGTGAGTTCGTTCCACAGAGTCCCGTCTTCTGACTTCATTTCCTCGAGGGCGGGACTCTGAGGGAACAAACTCACAAAGGGAAAGAAGGCTAGAGATGGGGCAGGGCTTTCAAATGACGCGGCTGCTGGGACGGAGGTAAATAAAAAAAGACAAATTACGCAGGGAAGAAAAAGGGGGATGCTGGGGGGGGGGGAGAAGAGGGTGGGCAGGTGGGCATAAATGGGAGGGAGATGGGGCGAAGGAGAATCGCTGGACAGGGGCAGGGTGGGAGAAGAGAGAAAGGAGATGCGGCGGGGTGGGGGCGTGCGCGTGCCAACTCATAGTCTTCAGGGGGGCGCCAGAGACCCTAGGAGTGCCAGAGACCCTAGGACCGGCCCTGACCATATAAAGGACTTTTTTTGAGGGGGTACTTGGGGGTACTGAGCACTGGCACCTTGTCCATTGTCCCAAAGTTTTAATAAAAAAGCTCAGGCTCTACACACCAATTCTGCCTTGTCATAGATTCTGTGACTGGTTGCAGGTAGCCTGGCTATTGTGGGGTGGGTCTCTCAGTGGCATTTGAGTACTGGCACCTTTTTTTGCTAGAAAAAACTCAGTGACCATATATATCATAAACCTTTCCTGGTGAAGTATACAAGGTAAAATATCACCAGCAGCAAATCCAATTTGTCATGGATAAAAGTGTCCAGCATTACTCCCACCAAACGTATATGTCCGTCAAACATATATGTCTGTGTTGAGTCAGATTGAAGAACAGTTACATAGTAACATAGTAACATAGTAGATGACGGCAGATAAAGACCTGCATGGTCCATCCAGTCTGCCCATGACAAACTCATATGTGTATACCTTACCTTGAATTTGTACCTGTCCTTTTCAGGGCACAGACCATATAAGTCTGCCCAGCAGTTAATATAAGAACTCCATTATTTTGCTTTGTGCTTTTGTCTTCATTTGGCTTCTTTTTCTTACCACATCTTTGTAAAGACTGTGTGTTTCAATTTGATCTCAAAAGAGCAAGGTCTTATTCAGACTTTTGACAAGACCCCTGAGGCAGGACTTGGCCAAACATGGTGCTGTGTCAGGTCCTTTTAAGAATAAATTTCTTTTCATCCACATTGTCCTCCTGTTTTTTTTTTTTATTTTGGAAAAGCTGTGTTGGCTACACTACGTCTCTCTCTGGTTCATACATTCATAGTGTTTCCCAGTTCTCAACTTTTATGGTTTCCCTAATAAAAGAACTCCAGCCATTTCCATCCACTCTGCTATTGGTTTTTGTTGTCTTGGCACATGAAGTCACCCACACAATTTTATAACAGCCATTTTCTACATGTTTTATAAAATTATCCCATGTGAATAAAGCTTGATTAATGGAGAACAGCTAAACTGTCAATAAGGAAAAGTCTGAGGAGCGGTCAAAGGAAAGATCACAGTGAACCCCAAGGCTATATGGAGGGTGGAAGAAGAATGCATAGGAGTGATTGGGAAGAGTAAATGGGCTGACATGCAAATGGATGGAACCTGGTGTGAATAGGCATTGTTATCTTATTAAAACTGATGCTCTATATACTGATTTGTAGGTGAAAATGTCATTTTATGTGATGTCATTTGGATTTGCTATTTAAAATACTGTTTGATTTTAGCACGCATACAGCTTGTTTTGTTTTAATGTATATTATGTGTTTACAACATACACGTTTTTTATAATACTTTGTGAAGAGCAGGCTGAAACAGTATGAAACCATCAGATGGAAATGACCGAACACAAATATCAATTTGAACTAATAATAATAATAATAATAGCAATAGGACTGTAGAATAGGAGATTCCAGACATCTTTTTCTATACAGCTGAGGGGAATTAACTCATTTTGAAAATTATTCCCTTATAATGAGATCATTGTTAATTTAAAATCATAATCACCAACTTTTGAAAATGAATCGGGGTACTAAGCTCATGAATTCAATACAAATTATACCCCCCCCCCCCAAAAAAAAAAAAAAAAAAAAAATCAAAGCATTGTGCATTGTGAGTATGACTCATCAAACCCCATCTACATGTCAAGAGGCAAGAGCAAAGCCAGTAATGTGAACATAAGAGAGATTCATGTGGCCAAATCAAAGGTGAAGGAAGAATTAAAAATCCCCTTAGTTCATCATCATCCTAATCCCCTAGTCTGTTCACACCACACTCACTTTTCCTGTCTGACCTTTCTATACCACAGTTTCTACTGAGCCAACAAGCCTCTATTTCAGCTCAGCTCACCCTATCTACACATTCTCTTTTCCCCCTACCCTGACCCCCCACTCTCTCTCAACCACCTGTTCTCTCACGTTTTTCTAATCTCTTCTTTTTCCTTTCTCTCCTTCGCCTTCTTTTCCCCCTTCCTTCCTTATTATACACATTTTAATTCATCATTCCTCCTCCTACCCCACCCCCACCCCTGGCCTAGGCATGTTTGACTTTGAGTTCAGGGGTTTAATTGTTCTTTAGCCTGCTCTTCTCTCCCATTTCCCCTTGATCTCCACACACTTTCCTAGTCAACCCCACTTCTCTGCAGGCTTGGCTCTCCATCTCCCTACTGCTCCATTTCCTCACCCCTCCTTTCCCCATTATTGGCAGGCTTAACTCATCTCTCAATTTATGAACATCTCCCACAGGTTTGAATCATTCCCCTGCTCTGCTGTCCCTGAACTCAGGCACATCCTTATTTTCTGGGACTTCCTCTTGCTTCCCCATCCCTTCCACATTTCTCTTGGTACTCATAGATTTCAGGCAAGTGGCAGTCCCATGCCTACAAAAGTGTAGATGCAATTCTCTGCTATCTGCCTGCCATAAATGCTGGCAGTTCAGCAAGGGACACAGTTGTATGCGAAACTTCCCGTTCTCAACTTGAAATTTCAGAGATCACATGATGAGTCATAATAACCTCATAGAAACATGACGGCAGATAAGGGCCAAATGGCCCATCCAGTCTGCCCTTCCTCAGTAACCACTAACTCCTCCTTTTCCTAAGGGATCCCATGTGTCTGTCCCATGCTTTCTTAAATTGTGACGCTTCATCTCCACAACTCCACCGGGAGGCCATTCCATGCATCCACCACCCTTTCTGTGAAAAGCGAAGCTACCTACCTCTACCTGAATAGCATAAGTAGTGCCTTGTGGAGCACGAGACATGCTCCACCGCGCATGTGCAAGTGCCTCCCCACCCACCACAAGAGTGCAGTCTCCTCAGTTTTATACTACAGCAAAAAAGTAAAAAAAATAAGAAAGGAGACAACTCCAAGGGGAGGTGGGAGGGATTGTGGGAATATCAGCCATAGGATTTGGGAAAAGAAGTAAAGCTGGGATAGACTTGTTTGGCTGCTGGTCAAAAAGTTTCAACATGGTAAGCTAAGTGACTCTTGCTTTCTCCTTGTCCATTCCCAAAGTGGTTCCACTCTATCTGGTTTGTCAGACTCACCAGGGATCAAGCACATGATCCTCGGTGTAGAGCAGGGGTTCTTAACCAGCAGTGCCTGCACCCCCAAGGGGTGTGAGAAGAGGTCAAATTTTTGCGGAGAAGGGTCTTGAAATCTGAGGCAAATTACTTTAACTTTCTAGACAGAGCAAAGGCAGTTATTAGTACCGTTATTGGTAGTATTGGTAGTGACATATTAGCAGTTAGCACTGTTAGCAGCTAACATCGATAGCTGCCAGTAGTCATTAGTGGACATGTGGTTTAGGAAGGGGGTGTGAGGGTTTTATTGATTAGTTAAAGGGGTGCAGGAGTCAAAAAATGTTAAGAACCCCTGGTATACTGTAGAGGCTAAGGACTTACTCCTGAAGACACAAGAGCTTTACAGTCAAGATAGAAGCCAGTGAATAGTTATCCCATGGACAGCAGAAGAGCCCCACACTGTGTAATCCCTCTAAGGAGCCCATCGGACCAGCATGGAGTGTGTCCTTCATTAGAAACCAAATGCTAGTAAAGTGGGCTCTTCCAGGATGGGTGTTGTCTCTCCTTCTGCTGCCTTGAAGATAAATATTCATTCACTGACGTCTACATTAACTGAGCAGATCCTGTGGCTTTAGCTGCAACCCTCTAACCTCCTTTTCCAATGAGTCATGAGCCTCATGCTGGTCAAGCAAAAACAATTAGGGGTTGCGCACTCAATTTATATTGGTGCTCTAAAATGTAAATGGCCAACAAACCACTTATGCACAGTATATACCTTTCAATAAATGCACATACAATCAATATGCACAAACAGAAAAGTTCTTATGAACCTATGAGGCAGATTTTAGAAAGTGCATGGAGAAGGGAATTCATATGTCTAGGTTATCAGAGGGTCTGCCAAATGTAGAGTATAAGTGTAGGACTGCATGTGTATATCTCACCACATGCTGCAGGAGTAGTGATTTTGAAAAGCTGCATGTGGGGTAAAAGAAGATGGAAACCAACAATGAAAAACGGAGAGGAAAGGTAGCCAGGGACATAGAGTGAGGAACCCAGCAGCCTTCTTGTACAATTTATATACATTTTTTCTATAATGTCATTTGATTGATGTATTTATATCTTGCTGCGTTGTTCTTGTTATATTTATAACATTAATACAAAATTATTTGAAATGAAAAAAAAGAAGGAAACCTGCTCTCAAGATATATTGTTACTCCTGCATAGACTCAAGGAGCAGTACCTGTTCACCTCCCAAACTCCCAACTGTAATCCCCCATCTTGAAGCCTCCACACCCCCTCCCACTTGAACCTGTAATGCATATAATAGCACCCTCCCCCATAAAAAAATTCCACCACTTGGAATCCCCCACATACACAGAGACTTTTCTGAGCCTCCTCCCTTCCTTGGCAGGAAAAGATCCCCTGAGGCTTCCCCCCCCCCCCCCCCCGCTACCCAGCTGACCTCCCAGCCCCTGCTGTTGATCCTTATCCCCAAGCTTATCAGGATCCCTGGTGGCTAGGGGGAATAGGAGCAATGCTCACTTACTCTTGCTTCTTTGGCACTGGGTCTCAGAATGAGCCCTGTGATACCTAGTGGTAATCTTGCTGTATTCCTACTAAGGGTCATGCTACCAAATAATGACAATATATCTTTATTTTGCAGCTAACCCCTAGCGGTAATACCACAAGATTACCAATTACCGCTAGGGGTTGTGGAGACTATTTTGAGACCTAAAGCCAAGGGAGTAAGAGTAAGTGTACATTGCTTCTGCTCCCATTACACACCACGAACTCCAGTAAGGCTGGGGATAGAGTTTGGGAGAATGAGGGTCTATCTGTGGGGGGAGGGTGTCTAAGGGGGCATGGGGACCTGCTGGGGATGGCCTTAAAGGGTGTTCTGGAGGAGAGGGACAAGGATCTTCATGCTGGAGGGGAGTGGGTGTTGAATGGGGGTACTTCTTGCTAAGGGGGATCAAATGCTTCAGGGTGTGGGTGGAGGAAGAGTGTATGCTTGGGGTGGTGATTTGGGAGATTGGATGCCTTGGTTGTTTGGGGGCAATGTTGGGGGGGGGGGGGCATCAAGAGGCCAGACCTCAGCGTAGATGCAATTGCCAACATTTATTTATTTTGTTCACATTAATGTGGATTCCCCTTATAATATGGGGAATCCACATTGATGTGTTAGGCCAGTGGTCTCCAACACGCAACCTTGGTAGTCCATTTTTGTGGCCCCATAATTCCAGGTTTCCAGCAAGGGATGAATCATAGTTTATCTCCCACCGAGTCATTCTTTCACAACCCCGGCTGAGTCTGCAGCAGCGCAGGCTGGTTTCATCTGCTTTCATGTCTAAGACGTGCATTCAATCTCTTCCCCCCCCCAAAAGCCACCATTGCCATCAGCCAGTGCTTTGTGAATCCCTTACTGTGGCAGCACAGGAAGAGTGAGTCACAGTGCCTGCAATGACTGTCAAGACTCTCATAGACTTGTTACTGTTAAGTCTTGATATCTTGGAGTATAACCTTGGCACCAGTCACACCTGAAGTCTCTATTATTTTCTGAAGTTTCTTTTATTGCATAAACACAGGTAATTTACTCACAGTCAGATGTTCAGAAGTATTGCCCCAGGGCACAGAGACTCTGTAATCCTGAGAGCTGTTGCAGTGGTTGGTGGTGGAGATCTGAAGAAAGGTAGCTTTATTGTAGGTGAGAAATAGTTGAGCAGATAGAAGTGGTTCAAAGTTGGGTGACTGGAGAGTGTGATATCTCATTAGGGAAGAGATATTTTCAAGGTAAAAAACCAAGTTCATTCCAGGGAGTTGGAAGCAGGACAAGTGCTGGTCTGAAGCAAGAGGGTGAATGCCTCATGACCAGAGGGATAGGCAGGTCAAGAAGGCTCGCAAGCCCAGGGAGGAGGAGGCAAAGACCAATCAGGACAGAGCCTGCCATAAGGTGGCAAGGGAGGTCCAAGAGGATGGCTCTCGATTGGAGGGAAAGGTCAATCCTGGCTGACCTCTCAGGACAGAGATAGTAAGAATGACCAGGAAATGATAGCAGGTAGATAAAGGAGCCAAGCTCGGCTGAGAAAGAGAGGAGGTCTAGGCAGCAGCACAACCAATGGTAACAGTTCTTATACAGACAGGCAAGTGTTGCTGCATTTACCTGCAAACTACATTACACACAATGCATTGCTCACGTATCTTTGCAGTGAGAACTGCAGCCATGAAAGTCCTTAGAAATGAGAATAACAGTGAAAGCATTAAACACATTTTAGGATCACATTATAAACCAGTCCAAGGCTGTCAGAGGACAATAACAACCCTCTCCTCTCAGAGTCAGTGCATGCCTGTCTGCAGCCTGGTAGTATGGTTACTGTTCTGATCCCATATGACTGGCGCTGGCAAGTTGTGTTTCAGTGGGGAAGAGTGAGAGAGAGTGAACAGCACAGCTGGGGGAAGGGGGGTGGGCAATGGCAGTAACCATTTTATTTTTTTGTGTCTCTTTTGGGGTTAATGGTCATGCACTCTAGACATGGGGGGGGGGGGGACAAAGGTAGCAACCATTTAATTTTTTTGTATCACATGTACGGGTTTTGCAACTGTTAATATTCTAAAAGAAACTGAATTTTTTAAAAAAATATATCCTTGTAGAATCAGAATTTCTATTTAAAATTACATGTGTAAACCTAGAATCTTTTGGTGGCCCCTGGAGCCTTCTCATGCCCACTTTGTGGCCCTTTACATGAAAAAGGTTGGAAACCACTATATTAGGCCTACCTTTAACACTCCCTCTCCTCATCCTTGCCATGTTTCCTGCCAAGGCAAAAGTGGTGAATATCATCATATGTAAATGGCCTTAATTCTGAAATAGCATTGACATGTGCAGTCCAATCCACACATGTATATGCTGCTATTCACACATTGGGATGCTTCTAAAATAAGGGTCAACATGCGAATAAATCACAAACATTCCTTAAACTTTTTTTTTTGGGTGGTGACTGTTTCTGATATTTTGCTTGGGGGGCATTTAATTGGAAGTTCTGCCCTGCTGTGTGCTCATAGATATTGAAGGCCTGGTTCCACCCTCAATATTGCTTGCTTTAGGTGATTTTCTAAGTATGTTTAATGGAAAAATTAGCCCAGCAAATGTAATCTGAACAGAAAAAATGACTCTGATATAGTTCTTCTTCAAAGTCAAGAAAAAGCCAAACTAGAACAAAGATTCAATCTGTAAAGCTTTGTCTGTGTGTCACAAATACAATGGCACATTGTCAATCAATGTTGTTTCAATAGCAGAAAAATCCAGGGAAGGCTGCACCGAGTTCTGAAATGCTGCAGTTTTTTGTCCATAGAGTGGTGTTAGATTCAAAATCAACAAAGCAATAAAATAGTAATCAGCATCATTTGCCTTAATCATACCGCAGGATGCCACCTTTCCCCATCTCAATATTTACCTGTCATTCCCCACCCTTTCTCCATACCAACTCCCACCACAGTAGAAACATTTGACGAGTTAGCCAAGACTGAGACCAGACCAAAATCACTGTAGAAAAGGAGGTGGATTCACAGTGAAAATTAGAGGCCATTTCTCAGGAATTTGGTGCTCATGGAATTACCAGATTCTTCTTCCAAGCCCAAGCAGAGTTTTGTGTATTCTAGGTTGTACTGTGTGATGCTGCCTTGCACCTGACAGAAATTTTAAATGACAGCTCATAAGCAGCTGGTTGGTGCACAGATGCTCAGGCTTGGAATGATGCTCAGCAATAGAGACTGGGATGTTATTATTTATAATATTTCTGCTCCCTGCACTGCTGGCCTCACCATACAAAGTTGAATCTTGGAAGAAAGTAATTGGTTCACCGAGCATGTAAAACAGCCTGACTGATGAATTTCACAGTCTCCAACCACAACAAAACTGAGGTTACAAACTGTGGATTTGTTCTTGCATGCTACGTCCACAGTGAGCTATGCAAGGTTATGGAACCTTCAAAACAGAAGAAGACAAACTTCCGTTGTGCAAGGTAGAATGCACACTTCAATGCCATTGTAACTGCAGCAAGTCTGAAATGGTCCTTATGTGCTGCTTGGCATGTAGGTTTATTCTCACTGGATACTGTACTTGGGTCCAGTTTGGAATCAGTATATCTACAGGAGGTACTAGTAAATGAATCCAAACTCACCATTTTTCACCAACACTTGATAACTCATTCTATGATAAAATTTTCCTAAAAAAAAAAAAAAAGGTTTTCAAGCAACAAAGACAGATTCACAATAATAGCAAGACAGAGAGCAAGATTTAACTCAGACAACAGTCACAAATTCTCCCAGGGCTCTCCATGCCCCAGGAAGTTCCTCTTTCACCATTTTCTCTTAAATACCTTTCAGAGCTGGGTTGAACTCAGATGTAATGATAGATGCAGTTCCTTTTGGCTGCCTAACCTCCTCGACCAGATCCTTCTTTTACATAATCAGTGGCTCCCTTCTTGTTTGCTGAACTCCAGAGATGCTTAATTTTTCTCTCAATTCTCTCTAGAAGCAGGGTTGTGCTGGTGCAGTTAACCAGGGCACACTTTCAGGGAAGTGCAGAGGACTAAGCAATCTCTGTGACCTCTCAACACTCTTCTGCTCCTTGTAGTACAATAGCATGGCTAACCAAAGATCCTTACCCCATCTTGGCTGGAACTCAAATTCAGAGTGGACTCAGCATCACCTTGGCTGGAATTCAAACTCGGAGGGGACTCAACATCGTCTTGGCTAGAACTCAAACTCAGAGTGTACTCAGCATCATCTTGGCTGGAACTGCAACTCGGAGTGGGCTCAGCATCTTGACTGGAGCTGGGAACAAGAGGTGAACCAGGACTGGGACCCGGGCTGGAATCAGGAACTGAACTGGGACTGGCCATCAGACGGCTCCAACAAAACTGCACATAAGCCCTGTACTGAGGACTTCCACAGCGCCTTCTTTCAGCGTCAGCTTCCGGAGTATCCCGCAGGGCTGGATCCGAGCAAAGTTTGTAGCGGTAGTATGCCAATATGATAGAAGAATCAATCGCCAAAACTGGGTTTGCAGAAAACCCAAACCCCCTGGCACGCTTTCTCTCAGCTGCAGCTTCAGGCGTATTCCTCAAGGCTGGGTCAAGAAAAAGTTTATCACGGTAATCTCGGAGCGTTATCCATTCATCCAGAGCAGAAACTGGGTCAAGACCAAAATCCAACCTGGAACTAGAGACTGGACCTGGGCTTAGACCCGGATTACCAACAAAGGAAAAAGTCTTAGGCTGGAAACCCAGCTGGAAGGATGATCTTGCCGAGCTCATGGCCTTTGCATTCTGTCACGTTTTCCAAAAGCAGGAACTAGGATTGTGAGCCCTTGGGCCATTGCCGAGGAGTGGCAGTGGCAGGCAAAACCACCCCACACAGGGATAAGGCAGAACTCTGATAGGGCCAGCTAGACTCGCCTGCACTTGACCACCGTTCCTCAGGAGTTGAGCCCCTGAGTGCAGGTGGCCCGCAGGACTTACTGGACAGGGCCGGAACTGGATACCAGCAGGATACACACAAGGACTAGAACACACAGGGAGGCTAGGCAGAATACTAGGCTAGGACTCTCAGACAAGGGACAGAACTGAAAGCTGCAAGCAGCCACTGAAACAGGGAACAAACACTGGTAGACAAGAGACAGAACTAAAAGCTACCAGGCAGCCACTGAACAAGAAACACAGACAACCTAGAACTAGACAAAGACATACAAACAAGAAACAAGACTGGGAAACAAGCAATATAGTTCAAGAAGCTACACAAAGACTAAACTAGAATCAGGCAAGAATACAGACTATAAACTGGACTAGGCAGAAGTGCAGCAAGCACCAACAAACCAGGGCCTTAGGCGATGCAAAGGCAAAGCAGAGAGTTTCCAAATGGCTAATAAGCTCAGCAGCAGCTGCGATTCAGCTGTCACAATCACCAGGCAGCTACAGGTGCTGTGCAGGCTCAAACAATACAAGCAAGTCTGGCAGGCCGGAAGATCCGGACTGGACTGACTTGAAGTCTGAAACGGGAAACAGCACATAGACAATCCAATGCAGCCACCAGGTCTGGCCAGCAGAGGGCAAGAGGAACACAAACCAAAACACAAGCAGAAGGCATACAGAAGCACAGAGACAGAGCAAACTTAGAAAGACCAGACAGAAGCCAGCTTAGAAGCTGACCGCCAGAAATAAGGTAAGCCTGAGGGGGGTCACAACCACAGACATGACAATGTGTGAGCATAGTTCTTGTCAGTGGACCAGTCAGATGGCAGACACTTGAGAGATTCTTTCCAAGTCATTGCTCTCCACCTTCGTGTTGGGCTACATGTGCTGTCAGAACACAGCCACTCGGATGCTCTGTAAGGCTAAAAGATTCGACTGAGCGACACCCTTACCTTTCCAGTTCCAGTGGCTTCCCTTCCAGTCTCATACCGAATCCAATCCAAGACCACATTATTGACATTTAAAGCCCTACACACTGGTCTCCCTTTCTATGTCTCCACTCTCACAATTCTCCATGTCCCTTCCCAGTCCTTGCGTTCTTTAAATGACCACAGACTTGTGCTACCTGACCTTTTACAGGCCCGTTGGGAGACTACCCAGAAATGTGCCTTCTTTTTCACCACCCCTTCACTCTGGAGTACTTCACCTACTTCTCTCCATGCAGAAGTCTCCCACAAGGCATTTAAAACACTGAAGAATTAAAACACTGCTTTTGGTGAATTTCTAGTTACCTAAAATTGTCCCGGGGATGAAGCTGTACTTCTTCGCAAGACAGACAATGGTAAATTAGATCCAGTTTGTAAATATTTGTATTATCTGTGTATGTACTCTATCCTCTTTTTATGATGGATTTCCTTTCTGCATTTTGATTTCTGTTTTTAATTTATTTTGTTCACCACTTTGACTGGTTTATACAAAAAGAAGTATAGAAAATTCAATAAACTGGAAACCACATACAGTGACTGCATGTGGGGATTTGTATTCAGGCAGGTGAGATGGCATGTACTCTTCTGAGTGCTGCTGGGTCATATATACCTTTTCTATATGTGATGTCCTCTCTCTCTCTGTCCCTTTCACAGTTCTCATCCAGTTCAGCTATGAGTAAGTGCTAGTGATATGTCTGTGACCCATCTGCAAATCTAACCCATGTCTACGTATTTCATGCTTGGATACAGTTTCAGACACATCTATTTCTCTAGCATATCCAATCTTGTACTCTGCCCATCTGTTGGCACTTGTCTCTCTAGAGCATGCAACAGTCCTTTTAAAACACCTCCACAGTCTTTCCCATGCTCTCCTCATCTTTATATGGCTCTTTCTCCTGCTTGGCACAGGGAACAATATGTGTTCTTTTCCCAGGAACAGTTGGCCAGGAGGAGGGTATTTGATGCCCTGAAATTTGGTAGCCTCAAGGTGGCAGCCATTTTTGTTGTGTCCTCGCACTTGAGCACTTATATTTGGTAAAGTATACACACATATTCTGTTAAGGGTGTGCCTACCTACATGACCTTTATAGAACACATGCACATATTTTGACACTCAAATATATAGTAGAGTCCAAATGTATAATATCCCCCAAAACGTTTTTGGGTGATTTAAACTTCTCATTAGTTTTGAGTTGCACAAGTGAAGTCTGTTTAAATCACCAAAAACATTTTTTTTTGAAAATTTTGTTTTGGAATATTATACATTTGGACTCTAGTATATGTTTGAGTGATATATAGTTCTGCTAGAGTTGGAGTTGACACATTGCCATATTATTGAAGCACATTTTGACACTGCCATTTAGGTACATCCCCATTAAAGTGAGCGCCCTTTATAGACTTGGGGCCTAATGCACGAAAAATGACAAGGCCAACAATGAGCGCTTTAGACTGGTTCCAGATGGTTCGGTGAACTTGGAATTCAGTGGGCAATGCACAATGAGGCCCTGCGGGCTTTTTAACATTTGCGGCAGCAGACAGCGAGAATCCTACAGTAATGTATTTAAATGCACAGATTAGTTATGTAAATGTGCATTCCAAGTGATGCACAGCCATTTACAAGCGATGTACAAAAAGCAGCCCTTACCTTTACAGAGGAAATTTTTACGGGAGGTCAGGAGCTGTCAGTACTGGCCAGGAAGGAAGATTTAAGAGCTGTGAGTAGCGTCAAGCGTCCAGAAGGTGGACTGTTCGGCAAGACCTACAGGGAGACTGGCAGGTCTTCAGGGTCACAACAGGGAAGAGGCTGGAGTGCAGGTGGACTCCAGTCCTCTTTCCTGAGACAGCCTCCTAATTGTCGGCATGCCTGTACCTAAGCACTGGAGTTTTGTGTCTGGGATTGCAGTGAGCACTGGAGGGACCGATGCTTGGATCAAGTGGAGGGGGGGACCTGCACCTGTGGATCTTCACCTCACAACATCCCCATGCAGGAGGTGCTAAGGGCAGGTCCCCATGTACCCCCTGAGCATGTCATATGGGGGGCACTAGCCATGTGGCGGTTGGGAGAAACCAGGAGGAACTGTCCCCAGGACACCTCTGCACCTTGCCTGGACCCTTGGGATCTGCTCGCAGTCCCGGAACGCATCTTCCCACAGCACTGGTTTCATACATGCAGCTTGTATGTGTTCATGAAAATCGTGTGTAGCACATGCTGTTCTAAGTATGTGCAGAGCAGCCAAACTTAGAAACTGACTGTTCTGCACTTGCACTGCTTAGCGACTTGTTGAGCTGCTCACTGTTTTAGTGAGCAGTTCATTTGCATGCAATTTCCTTTGGGAATCGCCTTCTGTTTCCACCTCTGTAATTTTTACTAGGGTGGAGATAGAGGGCGGTTGCCTCCGGGGACTGTAGTACATTGGCCCCTTGCCCTTTTAATTCCCTTATCATGATGAATAGGATATTAGTGCACTATTTGTAAGCTTTAGTTACAGTTTAAATGATAGGTTTGCCACAAACATCTTACTAAAAATTCCAGTTACATGACCAGCTAAATAGCCACTTGCTCAGTTTTATTCAAAGTGCTTTCCTCAGACCATATCTTTTACCAGACCTTTCCTGGTCTAAATTGTAGCCTGTAGCTTTAACAGCAAACTAGCAGCTTCTTCAATAAACTTATAATTATATTCTATATCACTTTTCCCAGGCAGGCAACATCATTTACATGATAAGATTCTTTAGCTTATGTGGATTTTTCCAGCTGTACGCCACATTGTTACTGTTATTAGGAAGCTTCTATACATGGTTTGCTGGTCTGCAACATCCAATCTTGTACGCAGCTCTCTGCCAACATTCTAAACTAGGGTACATTTGACTTCTAATCAGAACACTTCATATAGTAACCATCTTGTGTTCTGTCACTATTGCAGAGCACTGACAATATCTACATTTAAACATAAACCAGGAACAATAATCTAGTTCCTACCTTATTTCATTTCTGATCACTAAGCCTCAAGCAGTCCCATCTAAGGGTTTTCTCCTAAACTATCCTCCTGGTATGCTGGCTGTCAAGAGCTCCTCTCCCTTCTCTTCTCACTCTCTGCAAATTGGCTTTTTCATCTATTTAACAGAAGCTCAATTAACTGGCCCCAGATGCTTAATTGCCTCCACTTCTGCCCTGAGTCCCTACTGCATCACTGCTGCAGTTCCCAGACTGCATATCTGTATATGAGCTCACTTTCCTTCTGGAGCTTTGCTAGCTGCTCAAAGCTTCTTCTAAGGTTCAACCCATGTAAAAATCTACTCAGTGTGTTAAATGTGTGACCTTTGTTTTTAAATATCGTGAGCTACTTTACAACTTTGAATCGGCATTAGTTGCAAAAGATGTATGTTATATGCAGTTTAAAATTAAACTGAATGGTTTTGAAACATGTCCTCTCTGGGTCTGAATGCACTGGGACCACATATATCCACACAAGAATCACAATGAACCATATTTACATAGAATTTCATTGAACCCGGCGGGAATTAATTTCTGGTGGAACAGCCTGGAATGCAGTTCCACCACTTCTTTTCAGACACTAGAGCAGTCCCTGTGTCCAGCTCCAGCCTCTCTCTTCTAAGCAGTCTGCAGGGAAAGTGAGTGTGGGGGGGGGGGGGGGGGGGGAGGGAACTGGCAGAGTACATAACAGTCACTATGCTCCCTAAGGCAGCCCCTCTTTTTCTGTTGCACCTGCCTCTGCACCACATTTCCACTTCCTTTTCATCTACAAATTAAGCCCTGGAGCCTGGGCAAACAGTACTGAGGGCTCAGTTGTTCCAGCAGTAAGCTTTGCTGTGGCTTTCATGGTCACCATTAAAATTAGAAAATAGGAATAAAGAGAGACAGAAAAAAAAGTAATTGGTTTCATAGAGATTTATGGATAGTTGAGCATACTCAGACTTTGTGCATTCTGATCCTATTGAGTATGTCCTTGTGCAGATTCTCACCTGTTCTGACCTGGTTTAGTCTGCCAGTACAGATTCTGGCAGAGTTTATTCTCCTGTTGCAGACTCTGCTGTGGTTTTGTTTCTTGATGCAGAGACTTATATATTTTTACTCTACAAGTATAGACTCTGAACCAATTTTAGACTCCCATCACAGATTGTAATAAGGTTAAATTTAATGTGGAGGCTCATTTTCAAAGCACATAGACTTACAAAGTTACATAGGGGCTCATTTTTGAAAGTGAAAAACATCCCAAAAAATGGCTCAAAAAGTGGGTGGACATATTTCTCACAAAAAAAACTCCAAAGCATATAATCAAACAAAAGAAAAAAAAATGGTTTAAATTGGTAGTACTTTTAGTTCAGGACGTCTCCAGAGGGGGCGTTTTGGAGGCGTGATGTGGGAGTGACATGGGCGGTCTTACGGAATGAATTTCCCCAGCTCATAAAAGATAGCAAAACATTTTCCCAGTGGTGAGAGAAAAACGTACAGAATTAGACCCAATATAAAAGTGTCTAGAGTAAGAGGAAAGCTGTCTTTAGACCCATTTGCGAATTTGTGGAGGAAGTGCTAGTTTGAGACAAATTGAGAGTTGCTGAGTGCTGTGTTACCATATGTCTGTTTGTCCTAGTCTGAATGTTGTCACCCTTACATTCCCTGACTTGCCTCCACTATGTGTCACCTCCTCAGCTCCTTGCCAACATCTGTTAGCCCCCCCCCCCCCCCCACAGCCACAACCATCCCTTCCTCTGTATCTTGCCCCCTCCCTCCCAAATACTCACTGTCCCCAAGCCTACACCCTCCCATTATACTCCCTTACCTGTTTGGATTCTGTCTATCCTTCTGTTTGTCCTGTGTGCTGCTGCTGTGTGTGTGTGTGTGTGTGGACAGTTGGTTGCTGCTGGAAGAGTGAGTGCTTAGAGGGTGTGGAATGAGTGTTTGCTTTTGCTGAGAGAGATTGCTGTGTGCTGTTGCTGTGTGTGACTGTGTGGTTAATGGGTTGCACCTGTGGTGGTGGGATATGGATCCACAGAATGCACTGAATGTACTAGTGGATCACATGTTGGAGGAGGAGAGTTTAGAGGGGAGGCACCGCAGGTGATACCTACATCCCAAAGTTTACTCTGGCCCCATACCTGTTTCCTGGACCTTACTGACCAGCAATGTCTCAATAGGTACCGCTTTGACAGGGCTGCCATTCAGCACCTATGTGACCAGCTCCAACCCCTCCTTCAGCCCAGGACCCATAGGAACAATCCCCTCCCTGTCCACCTGAAGGTCACCGCCTCCCTCTCTTTTCTGTCCACTGGTAGCTTCCAGTCTGTCCTAGCTGTGAATGCAGGCCTGACCCAGCCCACCATTTCAAATTTCCTCACCCAGTTCCTTGATGCCATCCTTACCCACACTTCAGACTACATTACCTTCCCTTCCTCACTATCCCTCAGGCCTTGCAGAAGAACATAGCTTAGTCTATGACATAGCTTGCTTCCACTTAGTCATAGGCCTCATCGACTACACACAAGTCACACTCAAACCTCCCCCTCCCCCAGCATGAGAGGCTACATATAGTAATAGAAAAGCCTTCCACTCTATGAACATGCAGGTTTTGTGTAATGCCCAGGGGGAGATTGTGGACGCGTGTGCCCGATATACAGGTCCCACCCACGATGCCTATATACTACATACAGCATTCTGGAATGTACTGCAGGTTTGACCGAGGGGAGATCACTGGCGGCTGGCTCCTAGGCAAGTGCAACAGGGATCCACCAACCCCATAACCCCTCCGCCAAAAAACTGTCACCACTCCCTCCATCCAGGTGTCTCCACAACCCTCAATCCCCACCCCACCTCCACAAGGTACCTAGACCACCAAGTACATACCCATGTCTTTCATTCTGATCCCCCCACAGGTGACAGAGGATAACCACAGTGGACCTGGCTTATGACCCCACTAGTACACTCCCAAATTGCGGCAGAGGAGGACTACAGCAATAGACATCAGACCACACGCAACATCACAGAGCGCACCTTTGGCCAGCTAAAGAATAGGTTCTGATGTCTTGATCAGACCAGAGTGGAGCAAAGTGCACACTAGCTGGGGGTCCAAACCAGGGAAAGACTCATCCAGATTAATTTTAAGTGAAGGTAATTAACATTTAGTTAGTTAACACACCACCAACACCCCTCCCCCCCCCCAGCATACATATTCCATCACACTCTCCCAATCACACCCCTCTCTACCTAACACACACCACCCAATCACACCCTTTTTTCCCTTCCCCAGCACACATATCCCATCACACCCCTCTTCCTCCCAACAGACACCCTCCAATCACACCCTTCTCCCCCTCCCCCAGCACACCCACCCCAATTACACCCCTCACATACACACCCTTCCCCCTCCCCTCCCCCCAACATACACACCACAGTAAGGCATCAATGTGTAGCAAGGGCCTACTTCCCCTTCCCTCTTCCTCTACCACTTCCTCTTCCCCGTCCGCATGGGGCTGCACCCCTTCCAAACTGTGGCCGAGCAGCTGATGGCAGCCTGGGCCTCACAGCAGCAGGCCAGTGTCAGATTCTTCTCTGGTGGTGCTCTCAGTCTCCTCTAAGTCCTCTTTGCAGCCTGCTGCCTCGGCTGCCTGCCAGAAATCCAGCCAACAAGTGGGCTGAGTGTCCTTATGAGCGATAACATCTTTCTGCCCCAATGGAATGGTTTGCTTCTTTTGATCAAGATTTCTTCTTTGTTCCTCTTTGAATTTGTTTCATGTAATTCATGTATTTCTTCATACCGGAATCAGCTATCACCGTTAACGGTAATATGTAAGCCACATTGAGCCTGCAAATAGGTGGGAAAATGTGGGATACAAATGTAACAAATAATAATTATAATAATATTTGAAAAATAAGACCTACTGTTGACATTGTTATTTTTGACTATAGGCTCAAAAGTCAGTATCTATAGCCACCTCAACAATCAGCATTTCGATGCATGTACTGTACTATTTATGTCTTCTAACTAGTTGCTTCACCATGTTACTCACAAAGGGACCCCTTTACCAGGCTGTGGTAAGCGAAGAAAAGTTATTATTGTAGCTCAAAATGGCATACCATTGGGTGCGCTGAGGCATACCACAGTACGCGTGGATTCTGTTCAAGAATACCATCCTGGAAACCCAGGCTAAATATATTCTGTGTATTAAAAAAGGAGGAAGGAAGACCAAACGACAACCGGCATGGTTAAAAAGTGAGGTGAAGGAAACTATTACAGCTAAAAGAAAATCCTTCAGAAAATGGAAGAAGGAACTGACTAAAAATAATAAGAAACAGCATAAGGAATGGCAAGTCAAATGCAAAGTGCTGATAAGGAAAGCAAAGAGGGACTTTGAAAAAAAGATTGTGTTGGAGGCAAAAACACATAGCAAAATTTTTTTTAGTTATATTAAAGCTAGAAGCTGGCAAAAGAATCGGTTGGACCGCTAGATGACTATGGGGTAAAAGGGGCACTCAGGGAATACAAAGCCATAGCGGAGAGATTAAATGAATTGTTCGCTTTGGTCTTCAACGAGGAAGAATTGGGAGAGATACTGGTGCCAGAAATCGTATTCAAAGCTGATGAGTTAGAGAAACTGAATGGAATCTCTATAAACCTGGAGAATGTAATGGTGCAATTTGACAAATTGAAAAGTAGCAAATCTCTTGGACTGGATGGTATTTATCCCAGAGTACTGATAGAATTGAAAAATGAACTTGCGGAACTATTGTTAGTAATATGTAATTCATCTTTAAAATCAAGCATGGTTCCGGAAGATTGGAGGGTGGCCAATGTAAAGCTGATTTTTAAAAAAGGTTCCAGAGGTGATCTGGGAAATTATAGATTGGTGAGCCTGACGTCAGTGCAGGACAAAATGGTAGGAGGATGGATGAGAAGGCAGAAAAGACTGTCCGGTATGATATGAACCCTTGAGAAAGCTGGAATTGCGAAACAGGCACTTGTCGGGTTGCAGCCACACCTGGGCACACAGTTAAGTGCAGCAAAGTTGCCTTCATTAGCATGAATGTGTAGAACTGTGTGGGAAGTTAAAAGTATTGCAATAGCATGGTGAAAAGTAGCAACGAAGAAGATTAACAAATTGAAAAATTAGTAGGACAAATTAAAAAAAAATAATCAATGTACAAAAAAGAACAAAACATTTTTTGGCCACACAAAGCACTAAGTTGAACTACACATCAAGGAAGATACATTAAGGAAGCTTGGGGGTAGTCTATGATTAAATTTGTCACAAAATAGGGGTACACATTATGGGTGATAAGAGATTAACCTCTGTGACTATATGAGACTTGCCCTGAATAACCTATCTTGAAATTTTAAGGTGCTTTTGCCTTATATTCTACTATTTTTTGTTTTGTATATATAAGAGTTTCAGTAAATTGACACCAGTTTGATTTGACAGTATTTCTGGGATAAGCAGCACAAAATGTATTGTACTTTTTTGGGATCTTGCCAGGTACTTGTGACCTGGATTGGCCACTGTTGGAAACAGGATGCTTGACTTGATGGATCTTCGGTCAGTCCCAGTATGGCAGTGCTTATATACTTATGTACTTTCCTTTACATTGATGGAGTTTCTTTCCTGTTTTCTATGTTAGTCTGCACACTGCTCTGCTCTGCCTGTCAGCTAGAGCGGTATAGAAAATTTTGCAAATAAATAAATAGTGATGAGGCGGCCAAGGGCAGAGCCCCAGCCCACCCACAAAATAGCCAGCTTTGAGTTTAGCAGTCTGTGGTGATATTCAGCAGCACTGACCGGTTGTGCCAATGAATATCAGCAGATAGATCCAAACAAGCAATTTAACTGGTCAGGAGCCGTTTCTGACCTGTTACATTTTTTGAATATCAACCCCTCTATTTATTGCGACTTGCTATTCCGCCGTTACTAAAAAGGTCAAAGCAGTTTACAAATTTGCAAAAGAAAGTAAGAAAGGGGATAGAACACCAGTAAAAGATCAGGAAAGATCACATATGCTGAGCACTACTAAAAAAAGTCAGTCAACCCCTCCAACCCCCCTCCCCCCATGTTGGATCCAGTCAGTGGGAGTCAATCAGGTCCTGCTTCTTGTTAACTCCTGCTAAATATCAACCCAGTAAAAGATAAATGATGTTTGTTTACAAATCCGATAAACCACCTTTCAATGAAATCAATTTGTTTTGAAAGACAGATATGATTACATTCTAGAATCAAGGTTTTGTTTGTTTTTATTATCATTCTATTCTTGGTCAGAATTGTGGAGCATATACAGCTTAGAGGGCTGTTTGCCACATCCCAAGACACACTTTTCTTTCTTCATTAATCCATTAGCATACGGAATTTGCAGCATTTTTAAAGTGATGAGTTAACACTGCCTTATTTTTCCCTGAACAGAACTGATTAGTTTTATAAGCAGGCTGCTGCCTAGAACAGCCACGGTGGTTGCCATTATTTAATGTTAATTCATTGCAAAACAATTTGCCACTACTAATTTACTTATTTAGACTCCAATAAAAATTATCTTTAGCTGAACTGATACATTATAGTTAGGAAATCTGAGACAAGGCACATTTAATATTCTGCTGTGGGCCGTACCAAGATTCCATGCCCACTAAAGAAGCATTTTAAAGATTCTTATAAAATCCAAGTCTGGGCCTTTTTTCATTAGTTGTTATATTTTTATTTAAAAAAATGTTCATATTGAAAACACTGCTTTAGACACAAAAAATGATACACTATGCTATAAAATTTGATCATGCCTAAAATGATGTGCAGTGCAGACCGGTGCATACTTGTTATGTTATCAGAGACTTATCTCTCACCAACTCTCTTAAAATGAGATTCAAGGCAAGTTACATCAATTGTGCGCTTCTCCTACATAAGCGCACAACTATGGAACGGACTCCCAAATGCTGTGAGAACAATCCGTGACCACTTAAACTTCAGAAAATCACTC